>NC_062261.1:8087336-8407172 GCF_916048215.2 Malus sylvestris | reverse complement strand
CACTTCACTGTTTCATGCGTGATTAATTGTTCTCCTATATGCATGATTATAGTGTGATGAGTTGGAGCATAATGATTAGGTCTTTTGCTATTTCGAGTATGCTTGTTTATTTATATAAATTGTAAAGGCATGATTAAACTCGAAATCCCTATAGATGCCAACTTGTGATTTATGTGAGATGTCTGGAATCATACTTTGCTGCATAAACAAATTTGTCTAGATATACTTTTCCATTTTTCATTAAAGAGTCTGTGTATATGCATTGTTTCATGTATGAATCTCGATACATTTAATTGCGGGGAGCAGCACAAGTGCACATCTTATTGTCAATTCCTGATTTTCAATTGGTTTGATTTATATCAAGTTTGGGTTGGAATGGATTTGACTGCATATCATGTGCAAGTCGGCAAGCAATATAAAGCAACAACATGGAATGCATATATAAAATGGATGCCAATTGCTTTGTGACTTATACATAAATCGCATATATGAATTAAATTTGTATTCATATCTAGATAGCATTCATGCATAGATGTTGTAATTATGGGCATGCGGCTTTATCTATATCAAATAGAACTTGCATAAGTTTCTCTGAATATTGATGCAAGCATACAAGAAAATATATGAACAAATGAATATATAAGGTAGATGTTTTATTGACCGCCTATAATGAGTCTTGTGACAATAAACTTTTAGCCATTTACAAAATATATATTCTATTATGAATCGGAAAACAAATAATTATTTGTCATCTTATTGGAAATTCATAAGACTAATGATATGCAGTTATCATTATTTTCTCCAAGGACTTGCTTACGAATCTGTATATAATTGATGATGGTGTTGACAATGAATTAAAGGCATGAAGATTTTTAATCTGGATTATTGTCGACTAATCTTATCATGTATATATATCGATGCATGCTTATTGTATATGTATATTTGTGATTTCATGATGCATGCTTCCGCTATTATATTTTGGTTGAAATCACAAATAAGGAGAAAGATGAACTTCGAGTTCTCCAGAAGAAATAGTAGTCTTGATTATCTCGTTTTAATCAAGATATATTGTTGTCATATATATCCAAACATTATCAAATTTTGGTTGATCTTGCTCGATGGATATTGAACTAGTTAAGATCAAATTGAATGCAAAAATATTGTGCTTGCTATTCTGATTTTGATCATTGTTGAAACTGGTGATTTTGAGTTTATGTGAGATAAGTTTTTCCGAATGGATTGTGACTATCTTTTGATACATAGACTGTTTTGTATAATGGTTTAGGTGTATATAACTAAACTGAGATTATGCAATAGGTAAGGAATCGGGAACCAATTGGTTCATATCTCCGATTTCTTTATTGACTGTGCAGTATATTCTCCTTATGCTTAAGTGGGAGAATCGTATGTTCGAATATAAGCATAAGGCTAAGAGTATTTAAGCCAGCCATTATAATTCATATGGATGCTTGAAAACCAGATTATGGTTTTATTGAAGCAATTGGTAATTATTTATGTTACTTAATTTGTTTAAGTAATGAGAAGTTTAGTGCTATTTGCTGGAACTAAACTTAACTTGATATAGTGGGAGCAAATCAATTTATGTGTTTGCTCTGGTCAAGTAAAATCACATTGTTGTAAATACGAATTGGATGAATGTGATCATGGAATTTGTTTGCGTATTGGTTGCGGCAATTGATCACATTAATAAGACATTCAGTGTATTGCAATGACTGTTAGTTAATACAGTTGATATTAACTTATACTTAACTTGTTTGTGTTAAGTATGGCCTAGATAAGTGGGAGCAAATTGGTTTGGTTTTGCTATTTTGGTTCACATAATTACAATGTGCAAATTAAGTATGTTGTGACTTTTGAGTTAATTCTGCGATGTAACAGAAAAGATTCTTAAGTTCAATACTTTAAAATGCATAGGTAAGTTGTATGTGAGGATAAGCTTTTATTATCCAAAACATTTGGTAATTTTTATATAAATTTGAGCTTAGATACATTGCTATGAACATAAACTGGACATTGTGATTTGTAAGTTAAATCTGTATTTTGTGTTGCATAGGCAATTATAAATTCATTGTTTTGGTTTATGTAAGCAGGTTGTGTCTATGTACTAGTGTGATGGTGAATGACTTATCTGATCACCTTTATAATTTGAGATGATTATCTGTTGTGATGAATCATACTCAAGTGGGAGAATGTAAGAGTATGAGTATGATTCTTATAAGTCTTGGGATAATTGATATTATAAAGAAGTCTAAATCTGATAAGGAATGCAGTCTTGAGAGAAGTTCCAATTGGTTTTGGAAAAGAACTTTGTGTTGGAACTTTATAAAGTCTCATGAATCTTTATGGTTTGTATGTCTTTGAATCCTAGTCCAATTCTGATAGGGAATGGACGAAGGAGCACTATATATTTATGGTTCAAACCACTGCTCTTGCGATATTAGCTTATGTTGTTCTAAGTCCTATTGATTAGAAAAGCTATTGTGATCGTAAAAGAGGAGAAGGTTTTGAACACAGAGGCTGTTATGGTTTCTTCAAGTTCAAATTCTGCAGGTATGTTCTCGGCAATCCTTGTTCTTGTTCATAAGTTTTGTCACTTGACTTGTTTCAGAACATTGGTAATTCAATTGGCATATCATCGATCTGTGTTAAAGTTCTTACAATCCCTTCACGCTTCCATTTAGGATGGGAATAGCTAATACCATTCATTTTGGATAATTTTCATTTTCGTAACGAGAACAACAAAAAAAAAAAAAAAAAAAAAAACAAGAGAAGCAGAGGAATATGCAGTGCATTGAAAACAGGATGCAGGTGCAGAATTTATTTTTATTTTTCAACAAAACGATAACGTCAGTGAGCAAATGTTAGGAAAATTCTGGTTTCACCAACAATAGATGGTTTTTGAGTTACCAAAGTAATAATGCATTTTTTCCTTAACCACACCCCCACATTATTTATATCCGGTTTGTGTCATTTTGAACCATATAAATAATGTCGCATACCTGAAGAAAGGTGAGTCATTTAAGGTGATTTTTTCTTCGACAAATGAGAAAATAATTTATACTAAAAGCCAAATAAACTTGGGGACTTTCTCTTGTCAAGCCTCATGCTTTTCTGCCTACCCACAGCCACAAAGCAGTTTCCTACGTGCTACCTTCCAGAATTGATGGAGAGGAGCTTTGGTTGCAACTTCTATTCATAAAGATTGATTTTTTTTTTTAGGGAATTTTAACAAAAAAACTTTTCGGTACTGTTCACTTTAACGAAAAACCATATTTTTATACTAAAAAGTCAATCCTGATACTATTTACTTTATCCTTTGTTTTGTCTTTATCATTAAAACTCAAATTTTCAAACCATTTTCATTAGTTTTATTATTTATTTATTATTTTCGTTTGTTATTGAAGCACACGTTCTTTTCACCCCCATGACACATAAACGATGTCATATGAAGCTACTATGACCGTATGACAAATCAATTATGTACATACAAAGGTTAAAATGCATGAAAATACGCAATTAACTTGAAAGACTGCAACAAAAGCATTTAAGATTTTTTTTTGTTCGTACTCTTTTTATTATTTTTATCTATTTTAATATTAATGAGTTCAATTGTTAAACGTTAAAAAAAAAGGGATCGATAAAGATTCAACACATCTCAGCGTTCATCGTATATTATGCGATCAGTTTTCATCATGTACAATTTGTGTTTAATTTTAAATAAATAAAAATCAACTGATTTATGATCATGCGATACACAATAAACGACTGAGATGTAAATATCCCTAGTTCCCCACATAATGGATCCGGAAGGAATCCATGTCAGAATGATACGACGCCAAAAATGAGTACTAATTATAAATCAAATCAAGATTAGTAAATATAAAGGCTTAATTACCAAAATGTCCTCGGAACTAGCACGAAAGTATCACTTTATCCCTCGTTGTCGTCTTTGCACTTGTATTAATCACATTACCCCTATCCTATCAATTTCGTTTGCTAACTATTACCTTGTGCTCCACGATATCAACATGATAGGAAGAGGATCATCTTCAGATTTTTTTTTTTGGGAATTTAGGGAGATCCTTTAATTTGGTGCGTTTATTGTTCATCGTTTGATCAATTTTCGTCAAATAATATTTAATTTTAATTTTAAATATAAATATTTAATATGATTTTTTACTACACAATAACGATAAATACGCAGAATTAGAAAATCACCTAAATCTCCACAAAAAGAATCCAATGGGAATCCTCTTCCAACATGATATATACCGATGATTGATTGACAAATATTAAGTATTCTGTACTCAAAAGTTAAAAAAGCACATCAACATGCAATTGACTTTCAAAAATGTAACAAAAGTATTACGTATTGTAGAGTGATTTTCTTCACACCCGATTCCTTCTTTTGTACTTTTTTTATTTTTTTACTTTTACCTATTAATTCTCCTTTTTGATTTTTTTTAATTCAAGAATAAAAAAGAGGGAGCAGTGCAATCAAACTTGGTCCCACCGACATTCGGTGGTCTTTTAGACTAATAATGCATTTTTTTCTTAACCAGAGTGATTTTTTAATGTGACCGGCACACGAAATAGTATACCATATGTCATTATACAAATGTTGGGATATGTATGTTAAAAGGTTAATAACTTAAAAAATAAAATTTCCCACCATTTACATAAACATCCGTGGTGGTAACCTGTATTCCCGTCACAATGAAAAAAAATTTAATTTTTTTATGTATATCTGAACCACTTCGAAATTTCATTGCTTCGAAGAACAATTTTCAATTCAGAACGCAGAAGAAGTTCTTGCAGTAATGTATATATATAGTTAAATAATTACAGTTATCAACAAGATTAATTTTCATTTCATCAGAAATTAAGAAGAAGAGATGAACCTAATTCAACGAGTTATTTCCAACTTTGCCATCTCATCACTACTTAGTCTACAGTGATTAGTCAGGTCCAGAATCCAAAGCACTGGTAGTTTTGGAATTTTATACAATGATGTACATCAGCTAGGTATAAATTGAATTCTTGCATGCAAAGGAGACAATAAAATTGAATTATTTTTTGTGACGAAGAGTTATGAAAAGTTCGTTTTGAAAGAATTCACTTAGTATTTCTCTTATGTAAATGATTTTTCTAGATTGCTTAAAGCGGGCAAAGGGTCAATGGGGTACAGATGCTTGGAAATTTGGAGTGGGAAATGAAGTAAAATTGAAGCCTAACTTAGAGAGGTCAGATGGTTGGACCTTGAAGCATAACCATTGCTCTCACTTGTGAGTTGGGATTTTTAATTGATTTTGTTTCTACTTTTGTTGAACTTTGTGGAGCACTCTTTGCAAGTTGGAGTGCCTTCGAAGCTAACATCTCAACACTGCGAAATTGCCTCTAAAAATTATTGAGAAAAAAGTGTTTTCAGATAACTAAGAATATCCTTTTCTTAATAATTTTGCAAGTGCTTTGGATAATCAAGAACGTTTACTTCATGATAGTTTATAAGTGCTTTAGATTTTGAATATGTTATCGACGCTTGTACATAATCATTTACCTCCTTACCTAAATATCGAACCGGTCACTTGGGCTGCTTCTAAAACCATCAGAAAAATGTTTTCAGATAACTAAGAACGTTCACCTTCAATTACTTACCTAACCAAAATATCACATTGGTCAAATAAAAACCTTAATAAGCAACTTATATTCCTAGTCTCCATAGAATATCTTTCACTTCATACTTTTGAAATAATGTTTTGTAATGTTAGCACGAAAATCGAAATTAAATTATAAGATGACAGAGATAGAGCCGAGAGATTTTTCAGTATACCCATAACACATGGTGATACATCATGTGTCACTAAACAAGTGATGAGATATTTGTGTGAAAAAAAAATTAAAAACTTGATTCTAGGCACAATAATGAAAAATTTCTTCATGAACAAAAGAGCCTGAGCAACAACTTGTTCAATTGAGTTTATCCTGTGTGCTGCTTATGTGGGAGAAATTTTTAGTTGTATGGTACACCATGTGTTTTTATGTAACCACACCTAAACTGCTGCCTAGTAACAATTTGACATCTCATCCGGCTTCAAACTTTCACTTTCGTATAAAACTTGCCATAAAATACGAGTCAGAAAGAAGTGCTGCCTTACATTTGTTAAAATCAGCATAAGCTTCGACGAACTCAAAGTTATGCTCAGTGCACCATTCCAAACATGTGTCTCTGGCCTATGACTCGTCATCCCCCAATAAACTGCTTCCTTCAGTCTCGGTGATTCCATACACAGTGAACCCTAGATCGTCGTCATCATCAAACTGGTCTCCAAACTTCTGCAGTCGTCTTCTATATTCGGTATGAACCGGGTGACCTGGAACAAGATCAACCTTATTCCCTATGCACACTAGTATATCGAACTTTTGAAGATCAGTTCAAGATACCTATTTCTGAAGCGCAGACAGAGACGACAACTGCAGCATAACGCGAACAAATTGATACAAGACACATCGAAAATCATGCTAAATAAGTAAACAAAATGACAAAGAGTGAGTGGCAAGAGACGGAAACCTCAGTTGTGTCGAAAACCAGATCAAGGCAGCCAACTGGTCAAACATTGGGAGGGACTCAATCGAAAATTCGTCATGGAGACGAGCCATCCATACCGAAACGTCAGCTGTGTAGTACTTTGTAGAGATATTCCATCTATTTTTTTAACACAAAAAAAATCATCAAAATTCACATTTCAAAAGAATTAAAAACGAATTCTTTGTTGCCAAAATTCCTAAAAGTTGTATTCTTTGTACCCAAAATTCCTAAAATTGAATTCTTTGATCCCAAAATTAAAAATTTACATACCCATTGACTACCAGTTGAGATGACGATGAAGAATCAGAAGCATTGTATAAATCCAAACCCAGTAATCCAACAAATCAACAGATCATGCTTAGTATCGGTCAAAGGAGAGAGAGCTTACGCGTAATGAGAGAGCGTTTGCCGACGCCGGGGGAGCCGAGGAAGAAGATGCCGGGCCGCTTCTCCAGCGAGTCTCCGTTCTTTGGTTGACTTTCCATTTCTCTGATTACTTTCGGAGAGACTGATAAAATTTGGATCTTTGCAAATCTAAACCCCTAATTCTTCTAACTCAATTTAGTGAAGACGATGACTGACTTTTCTCAGCAGACTTTCCTGTTGCTACTTGCTAGTGCTACACGGCAACTGGGCTCAGCTTAGGCAGCAGTTAAAAACAGTTTCTTTTTTTCTTCCTTCATATTTTTTCAAGACATTGTAAAATTCTTTTCATACCAACTTAAAAAAAAAATCTATATTATGGGAATGAAAATTCAAACTCAGGTGCATATATTGACCGTTTAGGATACGTAAAGTTAGTGAATTTCTCCTTTGTAAATAAATTAGCAAGTCATATACTATTATTTGTCACGAGTTAAATAAGATCTTATAAGACAGTATGCAAATCAAATTAGTGTTAGACACACGTTTTTTTTAAATACAATGTAACGCATGAGCAATTTGATTTTGATCAGTTTCATATCTAACAAAAATTTAAACCATACTTCAGTAAGAATTATTGTGATCTATATTGAGTTATTTGGTATATGATCACAATAATAAGAAAGAGTGTCTACAACAATATATGTCTGCCTAAAATTAAATAGATAGGAAAATATAAGTGCAGACTGTTTTAAACTTCAATTTGGAACTACAAGGGTGGTTAATTAGACTGTTTTAAACTTCAATCAATATTTAGGATTAGATTAAGAATCTATGATTAGAAAACATGGTATCAAATAGGGTTTTCAAGCCATTTTCATTAGTTTTCCATATCAAATATACTTCTGCAGCATTAAGGAAGGGACATTGATGATTAGAAAATCACTTTAAAAAAAAGCAATCTAGTCATAAGCACTTCTCCAATTCAAGCCCTATCCTCACAATCCCAGTCTAAAATCAAACCAAATTTCAAACCCTCTAAACAATCAAATCACTTTTCATTGGAATCCGCAGATGCATCAGCAGCAGCTGGGTTTACACCTGCAGCAAAGAACTCAGAGATGACTTCAAGAGGCATGCCCTTAGTTTCAGGCACCTTCAAGTAAACAAATATCCAAGAATCGATGCACCCGACAACATAGAAGGTTGACAAACAAGAAAGTTTCTGAAACATCAGGCTGACTAACCAGACCACCATGAATGCACCAGAAATTGAAACAACCGACGCAGGCCGACACCAAAGTGCACTATCCTGATGCAAATACACTTTTTGAACTCCTCCTTCCTTCTTCCCGTCTTCGCCTACTCGGTCAGAATACTTATATATAAGCCAGCTGCCAACCTCCACCAGTGTCCATACTACTACTGATAGCCTCGCTAGCTTGTACATTTCCTTTCATCAAGATTGTATTGCATCTCACACCTAAAGCACTGCCGCAAGACCTAGGCGTTCCCATGCCTGTTGTTTGGCACGAGATTAGTGGACTTCTCAAGCTTTCATCACAATAAGCCCCGGATGCTTCAGATTCGTGATCCTCACCATCTGTCTGGCTCTCTATGTCCCAATGTGCGTTTTTATTATGATACTCCCCTGCATTCAAAATGCTTCCAAGATTTGGATAAAGCATGCTGCCTTTGCTTCCCCTTTCGGACATCTTCTCGTGGACACTGCCAAAGAGAGTGACCAGAGGATCCACGAGAGGCATGCTTAGGTTCAACGTGCTCCCGTGGTGAGATATAAAACTCTGTCCAGTTGCAGGTTTGGCGATGTATGATAAGCCCTTTTCGGGACCATATAGCCGTATTTGATTTCCCTGATTTTCAGTAAGCACATTGGGGGGACTAAGGATGAACTCTTCCAATGATGTTTCCTTGCCTGTGCGAAGCCAACTCACCTGTGGATCATAGAAGCCAAAAAGTTAGCTTGAAAATGTCAATGGAATGAAATAAACGGGCCCTATAAATTTCAAAGCTCATTTTTTAGCCTCCTGCACCCCGTTTGTGGGAGCAAAGAAAATAAACGGGCAAATCTAATGGACTCTGTCCCAGCAGCAACAGAGAAAACAAAGGACCCATAAATGGCAAAAGGCAGGAGACAGAGTATTTGTCCAAAACCAAAAATGTGTCAAGACACAGTTGGCTGCAATTTTGACCCAAACTCCATCCCAGAATCTGCAAGGAATCAATATATAGGGACAGAGACCTGTGAAATTATGGCCATGTTTTCTACATATTGTTGTCTCATCTTGATATTAAAATCATACTAAATCTTATTAATCAACACCAAATCAAAAAATTTCACCTATTCGTTAATTGGAAATGCTCATAAAAAGTACTCTTATATAAACAGTACTCCAACAAGTTTTCCATCTCTGCGTGTAAACTTGATTAACAGAGGGAGGAGTACGTGCTCTACATGTTCATCCAAACGGTGTAGTTCTTTGATCTTCCTGCAGAAATTTTATACTTATAATCTCCATTTCTCTTTGTAGGTTTATATATCTGAACAAAACCAAGTTTTAAGATAATTAATCTTGAAATTTGTACTCATAATCTCATTTCTCCTTGTATGTTTTCCTTCCATTGTTGTTTGTTTTGATTAATTAGAATTTGGTTTTATTATTGAAGTGTGGCTTACTCACTCACAGTCAAAAGTACTTTAGGATACAAATGTGGTTTCTGTTTTTCTAAGAATTAGCCAGTAGCCACCTACAGATATGGAATCTTTGTTTTTGCAAATTGAAAATTGTTTAAATTCTTGGGTAAATTACATGGACCACCTTAACTTTGGGTCTTATAACAAAGTTATACCTCATCTTTTAAACATTACAATGTCTTAGTTAACTTACGAATTTGTTGCAATCTTAAACCTCCGTTAAAATATCCATCAATTTATTTGTTAATTTTAATTTAATTTAGAACTAAAAATTCTTTAATTTTTAATATTAAATTAATTTTATAACCTAGTTAAGTAAGTGAGCGGATCCGTGTCTACCACATCAGCATTTAACATAAAAATTAACAGAAAAGTTGATGGAGGCATGATATTGCAGCAAATTTGTAAATTGATGTATAATATAGCAATATTTAAAAGATAAAATATGAGATTGTTATGTGACCCAAAGTTGAGGAGGTAAAATGTAATTTTCTTTTTTTTATGTATTTAATTTAAATTAATTAATTTTATTATATTAATCTATAAAGGTATCACAAATTCACAATACAAAAAAAAATTAAAAAAATTATTTAGTTATACTAAAACTGAAATGTACGTACCCAAACTCCTAATGAAGAAAAAATTGTGAATCATCTGAAGTGGATGGTTGCTCTTGCTCCTCCTCCTCAATATCAAAAGGACCATTAAGATCAATCTGCCTGCGTTTCGGATGATCATCCGCCGGGTTCGAAGATAAGGAAAGCCATTGTCGTTGCCGATCATATTCCTCGTGGACGGTATCTGAGGATCCAAGTGGACGAGGCGTCTTTCCAAGACTACTTGTTGGTCCCAAAGACAAGGGAAGCCATTCGTCTTCTTTGCGCAATAGTGGGTGCACCCCGCAACTTTTAATGCGTGCGCCCTTGAGGAAAAGAAATTCAACATTACAAATATCTCCCTGCTTCTTTTCTAAATCCACACCAAATCAAATTTTCCACGTATCCATTAATTGAAAAAGCAGAAGTAAATGCTAATAAAAAAATAGTTGCAAACCCCGATTCTTGATTAAACAGTAGTCCTACAAGTCTTTCATCTCTGCGTGTAAACTTGATTAACAAAGAGAAGCATGTGGTTTACATGTTCAAACGATGTAGTTCTTTGATCTTCGTGTAGAAATTTTGTACTTATATGAACAAAACCAAGTTTTTAGGTAATTAATCTTGAATTTTGTACTTATAATCTCATTTCTCCTTGTATGTTTCCCTTCCATAATTGTTTGTTTTGATTAATTAGAATTTGATTTGATTAGTGAAATGTACTTCAAGATACAAATGTGGTTTCTGTTTTTCTAATAACTAACCACCTACAGATATGAAATCTTTGATTATGCAGATTGAAAACTGTTCAAATTTTTTCCTTTATTTAATTTAAATTAATTAATTTCTATTATATTAATTTAAAAAATGATATCACAATAAAGAACAATAAAAAAATTGCTAAAACTGAAAAGCTCAAGGGCTTTTCCGTACCTTAATATCAGAAGGAACATTGTGATCAATCTGCGTGCGTTTCGGTTGATCATCCGCTGGGTTCGACGATAAGGAAGGCCATTGTTGTTGCCGATCATCTTCTTTGCGGAATAAGGGGTGCACCCCGCACATTTTAATGCGTGCCCATACGGGGAATTGAAGTTTAACTTTACAAATATCTCCCTGCTTCTCTAAATCCACTAACATGAGCCCCATATGAGCTGTCTCCATGCTCTTCCCCATCCAATGAAATAATTCAAAATCACTTGCTTCGTTGATGTAAATACGAAAATGGTAAAAACATCCAAATTCTGATACCCGTGGTGGAAAAACACAAGATAGAGCCAATCCTAATAACGTCTCCCTCTCCTGTAAATTTAGACGAATTTCAATACTAAATTCACTACCTCCAACATATTCATCATCTTCTTCATCATCTTCATCATCATCTTCTTCTTCATCTTCATCATCATCTTCTTCATCATCTTCTTCATCTTCATTTCGTATACTTTCAATCCTAGTGGCTGTTAGATATTTAGACGCATAGCTGAACCGCTTTGGAATTTCATTGCCTGGATACATAACTTGCAATTGAGAGTACAGAAGAGATTCCTGCAATAGTGAATAATATGTAAATAACTAATTACAAACAATCGTCATCTGTTCTCCCTCCCAAGTATCGACAAATTATATATTTTAATTTCAAGAGAAATTAAAAGAGGAGAGACGAACCTGATTCAAGTTCAACAAATTATTTTCCAACTTTGCCACCTCATCGCCACTTAGTCCAAAGCAATTAGTCAACTGCAGACGCCTAAGCCCCAAGGGCAACTTTGGAATTTTTTCCAATGATGTGCAATCATCCAGATATAAATCACTTAGATTTGGTGGAAGGGCATGTGGAATTTCCCGAAGCCTCTTGCAACCTTGCAATCTAAGCTCATTCAAGTTGACAAATTTGCTAATGCAATCCGGAAGACTAACAAAATTGTTTGCCGACAGATCAAGATCTTCTAATGTGGACCAGCAATGAAGATTGGATGGTTCATATTGAAGAGGCACAAGGAAATCACTTTCTGATAAATTGCATCCAATAAGATAAAGCCGGCTTACGTTGAAAATGGCTAATGGCATACCGTTGTAATGTGAAGTATCTAAGCGAGTTGAAAACTTCCCAAATGTCACCAGTTTTGGGCATCCATTCATTTCAATATAGTAAAGATGTTGCAACCCATAAATGTGATGTAATGATGTACCTGTAAGGTTCTCACAATAATTTGCATGCAATCTTTGAAGCCCAGTAAGATATGCAATTGATGAAGGCAATTCTCTTATGCCACTTTCTTCTATAGCCAAATACTCTAGAGATTCCATCTTGACCTCTATTTCTGGGAAACTCTTGAGCCTTGTGCAACCACCAAGATTAAGCCTTTGAAGGGATCTCAATCTAAGTCTCGTCACAAATCTCTTAAGCCTAGAGCACCCAACAAGACGTAATGTAACAAGTTTATCAAGGAATCCAACAGAATCATCAACTTCAACTAAACGTTTACACTTATTTAGTATCAACTCCCTTAGGTTTGGACTTCCGGATAAGTTGGGAATTTTTTCTAAGAATTCGGAACCACTTAAATTCAAAGATGTAAGCTTTGCCAAATTCTGAGAAATCAAAAAAAAAAAAAAATCACAAACTTTAAATAAAATAATTAATGATGAAAAGCTTTGGCAAATTTCTTTTTCCAAAAATAAAGTATACAATTAAATTAGTAATTGTCCAAATTAATTTATAATACGTATACATACCTGAAATACCTTCAATTGTCTGATGTCACTGTTTGGCATAATAAACGTGACAAGATGCCTTAGATGACAATTGGATTGCAAATTGAATTTAAGTTTGGATCCCCAGTCTTGAAGCCCATCTTCACCGAATTTAATCCACCTCAAATTTTCGGGTAGATACTCAACGCATCCAGAAAAATATGCATTATGGATTATAAAAATTTCAAGATTTACCATCTTGAAAAAGCTTTTTGCATTCAAGGGTATCACATCTAGCTTGGGCAACTTCACCACAATGCCCTTAATTTTCTTTGTTCCCTAAGATGGAAAAATAAATAGCGTTAACAAACAAATTGTATAACAAAGAAATCAAAAGGATTTAATTTTTTTTTCTTTCCAAAATCATGCCAATTAAATCAAATGCAAGAACATATATTCTACTTACTCTACTTTTAGTTAGAACATGGTACACATCTTCATGATGCCATAATCTGCTCCGCTCGCCTGGTTCAGTGGGCGATTCTTCCCAAACTATATGCTTACCCATTTTTTCTAGCAAGTCATGCATCAAAATCCTATTATATTCAATAGTAATAATGGCATTCTCAACGAGAACATCAATACAATGTTGACGTACTTTGAGGTTTGATCCTTTTAATATCTGTAAAACTTTGTCTTTATCTTCACCCTTGAAGAAGCATGCAATGTCTAGGAAAACTTGTTGCGGGACATAATCCAAGGTATCATAACTTTTCCGAAGTACTCTTTGAATCCCTCTATAAGGTTCTTCATCGTAACTATCTAAAATATCTTGCCAACGATCTATATTTTTACCACGCAGATGAGAACCTATAAGATTAAGAGCTAACGGGAGGCCTTGAGCATAGCCTATTGCACGCCGTGCGAGTCCCAAATAATCATCTGGAGGTTTTTCTTTTCCGAAGGCATTCCAACTAAAAAGCTCAAGAGCTTTGTTGTCTTCTAACTTTTGGACCTTGTATATCAGCTCAACTTTACAAGATTCCAGCAATCCTTTATTTTTTGTGGTTATGATCACTCTGCTACCCTCACCGAGCCATTTAACTTGAACCAAGTTGCTTAACTGCTCCAAATCATCCACATCATCAAGAATTAAGAGAGATTTCTTTCGCCTCAACAGTTTCTCTATAAGGATGTTTCCTCTATGAGGATTGACAACTTTCCACTCTGAACCACCAATCTCCCATAGAAGAGTGTTTTGTAGTTGGAATAGGCCTCCGTATTGCATTGACGTTTCTCGAACATCTGCCAGGAAACAACTACCTTCAAACTTATAAGCAATTGCATTATAAACAGCTTTTGCAACTGTTGTCTTGCCGATTCCAGATGCCCCCCAAATCCCAACCACACACGGATCATTTCCACCGAGACCTAAAAGCTCTTTCACCTTTTCTACACAGGACTTAATTCCAACTGGGTATTTGGCTACGTTCAAATGCATGCGTTGTTGCATGCGGACCAAGATCTCCTTTACGATCTTACTGATAAATGTAGCTTCATACCTACCAGTTTATATAAAAAATTGACACATTTAGCCAATCAACTTTTTCTGCTATATTTCTTTAAAAAAGGAAAAAAAAAATGTAAAAAGAAGAAGAGAATGAAAAGAAAAAAAAGATTGAAAAAAACAGGGACTTGGATTGTCTGCCCTTCCCATTCCATGCCCTCCCCATGCCCTCTTATGTTATGTGGTCACGGTTAAGCCACGTTAACATTTTATATTAATTTTTTTTATAAAAATAATAAGACAAAAAGCAAAATCAATATAAAATGTTGACGTGGCTTAACCGTGACCACATAAATAGGAAGGCATGGAATGATGAGGGCAGACAATCCAGGTCCAAAAAACAGAGGAATGGATAATCACTGCTGCAGTCAAGTATGTGCCGCTTGCAGCTAAACACAGAATCATGTAAGATAATAATTGACACATTAATAAAAATTATTTACCCCTATGCCATTATTCACAATTTCACACTGTTTATTACTGTGTAAAATCCTAACATCTTTCCATATCCATACTTAAGACATTGACTTTTTCCTTTTTTTTTTCCCTTTTGTTTAAAAAAAAATAACAATAAGACATAGACTTTTTTTTTCATTTAAATGTTATGTTGTTGTCTATTTTAACATATTGCATAAATACTATTAAGTACAAAATGAAATTAATAATAAAACTCAAATTTATCAATAAACCCATTAAACTCTACCATCACTTCTTGTTTATCCTTCATTCTGGCTAAAACCCTAATAGGTCTTCTAGAGAAAAACGAGTTTTTTTATTGATGGATGGTGATTTTGAAGTTTTGAATCCTCCAACTAAGGTATGACTTAATTTATGAATATTTTGTTCATTAGATTTAAATTTTTTTCATCAATTCCGAATGGTTTGTTAAGCTTTCTGCAATTGAAAAATTATAAGGAAAAACTTCTTACCAATGTTCTTAGATTATAAACTTCATTGCTTGTTGATAATATAAGAGGATGAATGGTTTGATTTGTTGCTTATGCACATCAGTATAAAGAAAAAAAGGTAAATGTCTAGATTTGGTAGCAGAAAGAAAAAAAGTAGCCATGAAAATGCTACTAGGAGAGGGGGGTGGGGCAAAGACGTTTCTTAAAAAAAAATTAATTACAAATGTTATTTTATAAAGGAAATACGTGTAAAGATAATTTAATATTTTGAATTGGGTTTGAGTGGATAGTTTAGGTAATAAATTTGGGTTTAAAGAGAGATTAATTTTTTAATAAAAAAACAATATGAATGAACAGAGTAAATTTGATGTAAAAAAAGATTATATGAGTTTAAATAAAATTTCTCCGATGAAAGCAGATGTTTTGTATGGATATGTATCATTTATTTCCTAAAAGTACTAATTTACCTAACATCATTAGTAATCGGTAAATTATAAAACAACACCATAGGTACATTATTTGGGCAGATTAATTAATGGAGTCAAGTTTTGATCGGTGGGAGAAAGATCCATTATTCCGGTGGCGGAAGAAGTTCAAGAATCCACCGACAGATAGCATTTCTCATGGTTCGTTTCTGTGATTTCTAGGGCTCCAATTCCAAATATGTTCATCAGTTTGTGGATTTTTCCAACAAATTTTAAAATTTTGGACGTTTTGTTGCAATTTTGCATCTTTAATTTGATAGCTTCCAGGTCATTTGAATCAAATCTCGGCTTTAGGAGAGCAATTTAAGAGAGAGAGAGAGAGAGAGAGAGAGAGAGAGAGGACAGGGGAATCAGAATCTTGGTTCGATGCTGAGAAGCTCGCCGGTACGCTCTCCCTCTTAAACTGCTTCCCCTTTACTTGCAGATTCGAATTTTTTTTTTAACTGTTTCTGATATTCTTACTTCCACTTTTTCGATTTAATTCTTTTGCTTCGAACAAAATTAGTTGAATTGATGAAGCAGATCTCTTGCTCTCTACAACTCTCCAACAAAACCAATGACTATGTAGATTATAGGGGTTGGAAAATAAGATGTTAATTTTTTTTAATTTTTTTTAATTTTGTATGGCGGATGGAATAATAATGTGTGGGAAGATAAGAGTAACTGGGTGAGTTTATCAGTTCCCAAAAACAATGACAGAGTATTACACGAAAGAGGAGTGCCCGCAACAACAGGAGTCACTCCCTGATTCGCTAGCTTTGGTGAATGACAAGTCGATAATTATATATGAAGAAGATGGTCATGTAGGTTTAACATAAACTGGCCTTCATGCGCGTAGCGCGTGTGGAGTAAATCTATCCCCTTTTCATTAATGTAGATAATACACGCAAGAAATATCATTTTTATAACCGGCATTACATATCTTTTAAGATGTTTTGAACATGTTTAAAAATAGAGAAAATAATATTTAATTAACAACTGATTAAATCACATTATTACTAACACATTATGGTATTAATTATAAAAATAATATAAAATAAAACTGTACAAAAAAATTAATTATAAAAAAAATGCTGTTTATATTACCAAAATATTCCTACATTATTTCATGTATTATTTTAGACTTTTTTGAACTTTTTTATTTGAGGAGCATTTTTATCCCATCATTTATGGTGAAACCCGTGACCGCAAATGGGCTTCCAACTTTATATAGTAGCATTGATAAGAGTTATCTTCTTCATATGTAAATTATAGACTTGCCATTCAACAAAGCTGGAAAATTATGGAATTGCTGCAGTTTTTAAGTGCTAGGGATTTAAAAACTAGCAACTAAATAGGTATTATTTTAGTAGAAACTAAAACCTGAAATACAGAATCATATAATTAAACAAACTAAAAGGAGTGAAGAAATGTACGTACTCTTCCTCTTTGACAGTATGTCCTGACAAATTTGCTACTTCTTTAAGAGCACTCCTCCATAAGAGGATCTTCTCCTCGTCCTTGTATTTGCACTCTAGTCCTGTAAATGCGTCACCGAACCTACTCGTTTGATTTCGTACATGGGACGGATCCACCTTGTAGAAAACTGGCCAAACTATTTGCTGCCTTGACCTTCTACATTCAAGGATATGTACGAGCTCATCCAAGCACCATCTTGACGATGCATAATTTTCAGAGATTACAATGATTGAAATTCTCGACTCTTCAATTGCCTTTAGAAAAGCCGGTGATATTTCTTCTCCTCTTTTAAAATGGCGATCAATGAAGGTGTCGATTCTGTTACGATGCAAGGCCTCGTATAAATGATCTGTAAAAGTAAAGCGTGTATCCTCACCTCTAAAACTCAAAAATACATCATATGTCCATGAAGGAGGCAAGGAAGAAGAAGAGGCAAGTTGAATGGCCATAAGAGAATTAAAGACAAATAAACTAAAGAAAAGAGGCCTCTCAAAGAATTGGAATATGCAGTATGGTATGGACTATGGAGTGTGGACATTGGACTCTCTCTTGTTATATATATTAATATCAGGCCTTACGCATGCTTTTCTTCCCTTGAAGGAAGCAGCAGTTTCCTACCACCTTCAATGTGAATGTGGACTCTCTCTTGTTATATTAGTCCTCATGCTTTTCTTCCTACCTACCAAGCGGTTTCCTACCTACTACCTTTCAATATGAATGTGGTGTCAAGTTGAAGGAGATGAATTTTCTAGGCAGTTTCATTGACGATTGAAAAATATAAAATTGTTACTTGGGGTTCTTTAATTTAAAGGAGATAAAGTTTTGTTGCAAACTAGTAAACTACTACCAACTACCTTTGATGTAACAATCCACCGTTATAATATTTTAAAATAATCACAGACAACTGAAAAATATAAAAATATTACTAATAGTGGCCATACCAAGGAAAGTATCTCCGATGATGATGTAGGTAAATTTCTCTCCACTATGGAGTTTCTTTTTCCTTTGATCTGATCACTATAGTTTGTCTGTATTCAATTATTTTTTGATATTGTAATCAACTGTGGCCTTTCTTCACCGGGAATGAAATAATAATTCCGACCCATTTGCCCACTTTCGAAGGCCACATCTTTGTTTTGTATTTTTTTTCGACGGACTTAATTAATTAATTGTCAGCTAAGCTGAAAAAATGAGCAACACATGATTTACCTCTCTCTCATCCTTCGTTATCTAGAGGAAGTTCAAATGTCGTTTGATCTTTATGGGTACAGCCAAACCGTCTTGAAACTTTATTGCCTGGAATCATAATTTGCAATCCAGAGCACTCACAAGCAATACTTTGTAGAATAAACATTGGAGGTCCTAGAAGGTCCAAGTTTCCTAGATAGGAATAGAGCCGGAACCACTCAAAAAGAAAATTTAGTTTATTCACTACGGCATTTCTTGAAACACTTGGTGAACTTATTATCATCGGCCAAATCATATTGCACACATGTGAACAGATTAATCCACACACTCAAAGTTCAATACTTGGATGACTTGAACCTTGTATTTAACACCCACAACCTTTGCACTAGTAGAATTTGTTGACGAAGAATGCAGCTGCCATTAAGCTTTTTCTTATTTCCCATGCAAATCTTAGCTTGCTTGTAGGACTTTCCCCAAATTTCTCTAAATATGATCGGCTGTGCTGGTGTACTATCCAGTACAGCATTTAAAAATTTCTCATCACCACTCGTCTGCCCTGTATCCAAATCTGTTTGAGTATTCATGCATTCCTGCTGCTTAGCGGGTTGCCTTGGAGCCTCGAATAAATTGAAATTTAGTGATTGCTTTGGAGCTTTTTCAGTCGCATCCTGTAGCGGCAGATTAATGTGCACTTTTGCATGTGTCCGCATAGAATCTTGATTTTGTTGATCCGTCATGGTCTGCTGCTGCCTTTGGGTCATAACAGGTTCAAGGTCAGTAAGCGCTGTTTCTCCCGTTGGGCCTTCAATTTCAGATTCTTCCATTGTAGTATCGTTGGTTTTCCCCCCATCTCAATGTTTGATCTGCAGAGCACTCCTTTGAACCCTGTAGGTTTGCGATTGGTTGATTAGGGAAATTTGAATTGGAATCGTTTTCTTGTTCTTCCAATTGATACGTGAGATGCTCGATTTGCTGTGCCAGATTGTCGATTGAATTTATTTTCTGCAACTAAGGGGTACCCTCCATGAACAACCTAGTGGACTCCTCCAACTTAGCAATCTGGTCCTCCAAAGAAAGTTTTTGTGGCACACAGGGCTGCTGAAAAGCCTGTTGATTGCTTACCCACATAGAAGTAGGATGCTCTGTCCACCGATTGTAAAAGTTTGAATATGAATCGTTCTCATTTTCTATGAATTGATACGAAAGCTGCCCATCTTGCTCTTCAATTATCTTTGCTGATGGTTTGGTATTCGGCATGCTATCAACAAATTGCTTGACACACTCTGCCAATTCAGCAAGTTTGTCATCTAGAGTAGATCTTTGTGGCACGGTTGGCTGTTCAAGGGGCTCTTAGATTGTAAAGTTTTGAGTATGGATCGCACCTAGGCCTTTGAGAGTTCCTCATATTGATATAATTCCATGAAGGTAGCCCTCCTGTTGGTTGTAGATTCCAGCCCATCGTTTAACTGTTCTCAAAACCAACAAAACATAACCTATAAAAATAAAAATAAAATCAACAAGTAAAAAGATATTTACAAAAATAATTAACTAAGAATATGATAAACACAAATTATTTGAAACGATCCCCGGCAACGGCACCAATTTCTTGATAGGATTTTTATCACCTACAAAAGTAGGAATAAAAACACTTAAAAATATTTGTAAGAGTACAAGGGTATCGTAGTATAATAGCTCAAACAAGGTTGTTTGCCGCATAGATTGAATGAATAATTTGTATTTAAACTAATTCTTAGCTAATTATTTAGAACAAAGGTTTGAAATGGTTGGTTTTGGAATTTAAAATAATAAAAACGAATTTAAATAAAAATAATTAAGTGCTTGACAAAGTAAAGAAAGCAAAAGACAAAGGTTTTGGAAAACAATTTAAACACTAGGATTCTGCAGTCACCATTAACAATCCTATGTAATTTTACCAATTACTTATGAATTTCTACATACATGCTTTGAAGGTTAGGTTTTCCTAATACATATTTTCCTTGTGATGTTCAAGCGAAAATATATATCTAACATGCAATCCGTCTGTGATGTCCCGATCAAATATAAACGTGTAAGATTCATTAAGCTTTGTGAAAACCCTTCAAAAAACCATGCAACCCTAAGAGCATGATGTTCACCTTAAGTGAACTTACAATTACTAATCACAAGAAGCCTTCCTCAATTTCAGAGTGATGTTCCAACAGAAATTGCATCAAATTGCTTGTCTAAATACCCTAATGATCACGAATCACTAAAACAATTAGATAGCTTAATCGTCGTGGTTAATAATTCAAAGCAAGCATGTATCCATTCATAGGCAAATTAATAAAATCACATATTCATGCTAAGGCTTGTGGCTTCGCCCTAGCAAAAGAGCTAGTTACGAACAATCATAATAAAAAATAAATAAAATATATTAACTAGAAAAAAGAATGAAAACACCTTGTAGGTAAAAAGTTTGAAGTTCTACAAAATAATGCATACATTCTCCCCCCAGAACCCTAATGGCTAAAAAATCCTTATTTATACTACTCCCAATTTAAACCCTCATAGAAAAGGTTTCTAAAAACTAGGAAATAAAATAATAAAAGGATAACTAGGAATTGCATTCCTATTCTAACTACGAAATCTGCCCAGCAAAGAGATAACCACGTTTTTGGACCTTTAGGGCTCCAAAACAAGCCCAAATCGACTTGAATTAAAGGACCTCCTCTTCAAGTTTCAAGAAAAGTCCAAGTCCAAGTCCAAAATCCATCATCTTCCAACCCAGGAGTCGCAAATAAGCTCTGCAGCCCCATATGCCAGCACTGCGCGTTGGGTATAAATTAATTCGCCACAATCAAATGCTTGGGGATAAAATTATGAAATTTTGATACAGCCTTCTTGACAGATTCATAAACCCGCTCCAATTGGAATCACTCAAAAAATCCACTGTTTGATTACTTTATGCTCATAACAAGTTCGCATGTCCTACATTAAAAACACATAACAAAGCATCAAAATCTCACCAAAATAATAACCAAAATATACCAAGAATAGGGAGTAATATATAGTATAAAATCGATTCATCAACTAAGATTGATTTGCATCCATCATTGGAGGAAATTTGTAATTTGTACGTTGGTTTTCATATCGAAGTTGAGAAACATCATCACTAATTGCGCTCATACAGGAATCGATTCATCCCTTCGATTTTCGAATGCAATCCCAACATTTCCATTGTTTCATTAAAAGCACAAGTTTCTTACAAACTCGGTTTGGGCACGGTTAATTGGTATCGACTATTCTGAACCTACTTATACAGTAAAAGAGAAAAGAAGACTGCCGATTCTCCTTTCCTTGCCACGTTGTGGAAAAAAGTCCAAGGGGATTCAGGGATGTGTAACACTCACATCTCTCTTAGATACTGTTTGAGCCCAAATTTACACCATCGGCCCGAGTAATCAAGGCCGTTGAGTAAGCACGTTTCTACACCGTCGATCGAAAAGTGAAGATAGAGGGATAATATTATGATTTTTATCATAATCATTATTTATCCTTTTCTTATACGGAGGAATAAATGGGATTTTCATTATCTCCAATGAAAACAACAACAACAGAGTTTGAATTAATTGTGGTTATGTAAAATACCATGCAGCATTGGAGTTCTATTTGGTATACGGAACCGTGGGGAGCAATTCCACAAAGTAATGGGATGATCAGCACATTGAGATGATGTGGGGAGTAACCAAAACAAGGTGATGTGACAGGATCATGGTGGTTTTTGCAGATAAAGCAAAAACCATTAACCATTTGTTTTAAGTATCATGTATGCGTGGATAAAGCATATGTGGATGGGTGAAAGATTAGGATTTGACCAAGCAAGAGTTGGTGATGTTTAGGATACTGTCTGACGGGAAGTAGAGTTCCAAGTGATATGGTCTCTTTTGGGCATGCAAAAGATAACAATTGAATAGCAATCCGTGGGGTTGTTGAAGGAAAATATTCTGAGGAATATTATTTTGATAGCTTGGATGCCGCGACGGATAAAGTTCAACATGGCCAGTAAATAGTATTATAAATACATGAGGCTGTGCATTATTCAAGAGGCCCCCACAAAAATCAATACAAAATTGCCCTGCGCAAATTCTCACAACTTGAGATCTTTTTCTTTTCCTTTTTCGCTGACACATCTTCCGTTGGCATCAACAGCACTGTGGAAGCAACCGGTGGTATCTTAAGTCGGCATAGATAGCTCTGTCACCGTAGAGTTGGTCGGTCTCGCAGTATCTTCCGTTGGCATCAACAGCACTGCGGCGAGAACGGTCGGTTACCTATCCAAGTCTCGGTCGAGAGGGGTTTTCGGATCCTTGTTGGTCGAGGTCATCTCATTAGCCTTCTCGGCGAGGTGAGGTGTCACAGTTATTATTCGGCACATTGCAAGCCGAATTCGGTTCGTGAACTTTGTAAGAAATAGCAGCCTTGTCTTCAGGCTCGAGAACCCAAGAGGCCGAGACGTGTTCCTTTCTCGGCTGCAATCGCAAGACGCAAAAGTCAGTAGCGCGACTCAACACAGCATCATCAAATTTATTCCTCGGCCGAACCTCGGCCGACGAGTTGGCACGCCCCGCAATCACCGAAGGACGTAGTTAGCTTAGAATATACTCGGCCTGCGCGCCACGTAGGCTTTGTAATTTCTAGGGTCAACATTTTGGCACGCCCAGTGGGACCCAGTGCTAAAACTACGAAGTTCACATGATAGATCAAAATGTCAATCTGGCTCCATTTAGCCGATTGCACGAGCTCCTAGAGGAATTGAAAAAATACAATGAGGAACAAAAAAAATCTTTGGAAGCATAAAAAGTTCTTCGTGGCCATAAAGAGATGCAAAAGTCATTCGCTTGCATGTTGAAAATAAAAGCTCCTGTTATCCTACAAGGGCAATGGATAAATGAAGACAGGGCTCGATTTAATGCCTGGCTAGATGAAGAAAATTTTCCTTACGTTTCTGATTACAAATCTATTCCATTTGAAAAATGGTTAGGCCTAAAGGCCGGGGGGCAATTTTTCGCTCCGGCCGTAATCAGACATCAGCCTAAGAAAATTGTTAATTTGGCCGAAGAACAAAAGCCACCTATTTTTTCGGTCGAGACTGAAAGTGTGGTAGGCCTAGAAGAAAAAATTCAAGTTCTTGAGCTAGATACAAAAATTGACTTGGAAAATGATTCGTCAGAGGAATGCTCCAATGACGAACAAGGCCAAGATATTGGCCTAGCCCAAGAAACTACGCCAATTGATATGATTATTGGCAATAAAGCCGATATGGAGAAATCTTGTTCGGCTAAGTTGTTTGAATTAAAAGCCGAAATTATGTCTGGGGGGCATAATAATTGTTTAACACATTCGGCGGCCGAGAATGAAAAATATTTCACCAAGTCAAAAATATTTGGAGAAAATTCTTTATTCGGCCTAGAGCAAAATCAATTTGAGAATTTTGATATTAAAAGATCTCGGCTTGGAGTAAAGCATCGTTGGCCTCCTCCTTACTATTGATCGGCCACTTTCGTTTTCTTCTGTTTTTTTTTTAAAAAAAAAAAAAGAGAATAAATTATTTTCTTAATCATCTGGCTAATTAAGCCGATGCATAAGAAAATAAGGGGGGCTACACAGATACTCGGTTAAATTTGATACTCGGTGCAGAAGAGAGAAAAAGTAGGAATAATTTTTGATGCACAGACTGGAAAAAAGGAGCATTTCGACCGTCTAGACCGAGGCCGAATAAAAGCCGAATAAAAAAAAAATAAAAAAAAGTTGGCCGAGATATATAAAAGAAGTTGGCCAAGGACGGCTTGTCAAGGTATTGCCTAGTTGATTTGGTTTTTCTTTTTGGGTTTTGTGCGCCTCAACTGAGAAGAACACTAAGACCACGTGCATGTGCTTTTGACCTCAACTATATATATGTATATGTATATATATATATATATATATATATGTATATATATATATATGTATGTATAAAGTTAGCTTGCATGAAAATGTGTTTTAGTGTATTGTGTGCTGTCATAGATTGATGCCGAGGCTGTTGATTCTCCATGTTGCTCTGTCTGTTGGGTATTCGGCATAGAACCCAATCATCTGGTATATGGTTGCTTTTCTTCCTCGGCAAGGTTGTATTTAGAACAACTTTCTGCCGAGTGATTTTTTATGCGGCGGTGGATGCTCAATTCTCTTCGACTATATATTTCTTCAACTGCGCTAATTTCCTTAACCATTCGGCTTACGAGCCGAAGTGCAAGGAAATTGGGGGGCAATGTTTGAGCCCAAATTTACACCATCGGCCCGAGTAATCAAGGCCGTTGAGTAAGCACGTTTCTACACCGTCGATCGAAAAGTGAAGATAGAGGGATAATATTATGATTTTTATCATAATCATTATTTATCCTTTTCTTATACGGAGGAATAAATGGGATTTTCATTATCTCCAATGAAAACAACAACAACAGAGTTTGAATTAATTGTGGTTATGTAAAATACCATGCAGCATTGGAGTTCTATTTGGTATACGGAACCGTGGGGAGCAATTCCACAAAGTAATGGGATGATCAGCACATTGAGATGATGTGGGGAGTAACCAAAACAAGGTGATGTGACAGGATCATGGTGGTTTTTGCAGATAAAGCAAAAACCATTAACCATTTGTTTTAAGTATCATGTATGCGTGGATAAAGCATATGTGGATGGGTGAAAGATTAGGATTGACCAAGCAAGAGTTGGTGATGTTTAGGATACTGTCTGACGGGAAGTAGAGTTCCAAGTGATATGGTCTCTTTTGGGCATGCAAAAGATAACAATTGAATAGCAATCCGTGGGGTTGTTGAAGGAAAATATTCTGAGGAATATTATTTTGATAGCTTGGATGCCGCGACGGATAAAGTTCAACATGGCCAGTAAATAGTATTATAAATACATGAGGCTGTGCATTATTCAAGAGGCCCCCACAAAAATCAATACAAAATTGCCCTGCGCAAATTCTCACAACTTGAGATCTTTTTCTTTTCCTTTTTCGCTGACACATCTTCCGTTGGCATCAACAGCACTGTGGAAGCAACCGGTGGTATCTTAAGTCGGCATAGATAGCTCTGTCACCGTAGAGTCGGTCGGTCTCGCAGTATCTTCCGTTGGCATCAACAGCACTGCGGCGAGAACGGTCGGTTACCTATCCAAGTCTCGGTCGAGAGGGGTTTTCGGATCCTTGTTGGTCGAGGTCATCTCATTAGCCTTCTCGGCGAGGTGAGGTGTCACAGTTATTATTCGGCACATTGCAAGCCGAATTCGGTTCGTGAACTTTGTAAGAAATAGCAGCCTTGTCTTCAGGCTCGAGAACCCAAGAGGCCGAGACGTGTTCCTTTCTCGGCCGCAATCGCAAGACGCAAAAGTCAGTAGCGCGACTCAACACAGCATCATCAAATTTATTCCTCGGCCGAACCTCGGCCGACGAGTTGGCACGCCCCGCAATCACCGAAGGACGTAGTTAGCTTAGAATATACTCGGCCTGCGCGCCACGTAGGCTTTGTAATTTCTAGGGTCAACAGATACTCATAGCCTTTACTCGCCGATACTTTCCACTTCACCATCACTGCCAACCCCAAACATGGTAGCCATTTTCATGGCCAGCATTGCAGCCATATCAGCCATATCTCTTCTCTGAAAATCCGGCAGCAATCTCGAACTGTTGCGCAGGTTCCCAATCTCAGACATCGACTGTTCCAAATCTTCAAATTCAAAATTCGTACCCTCATCCGGTTCTGGGGCTTGGTCATGTTCTGTGTCCTGTTCAGGTTCTTCTGCACTGGATACTCCTTTGCTAATACTATCATCCAACGCAGCTGTCGAGTTCAAGGCACGGGGAACCTCCTTATTAGAACTGGTTCCATTCTCTTGTTTGCATTCTAGGACAAGATTACCTTGAGCAGCCAGTCCTCGCATATCTGAAGGTCCAGCAAAACCATTCGCAGAAACCCATTCTTCCGTGTCATCAAATGGATCAGCTGAACCTGCAGAGAGGACTTCATACTCAAATTCATAATCAGATTCTTCATCTGACAAGTCTAGCACAAAGGATTCAAGTTTCAGACATTTAGAATCCTACTTAATAGTAAAATATATATTATAAACCAAATATAAGCGGCATAGTATAAAACCTACTCCTCTTTCAGGTAATGACGGTTCAGCAATCTTATCGCCTGATTTCAGAATCATTTCAGGCCACATATGTGCGGAAAGAGCACCAAAAAGTCATTCAATACCTTGCGAGTCGCCATCAACTGACAAACCTGTAAAACAGTACCTTAAACTTAAAAGATATCCAACAAAGCAGGAAATTTGTGTGCCGTACGATCGACGTGCTCATTTATCACGATATCACTTTTATTCATTTTCTCAGGCTAACCAACTCTTTCTAATATTGAAGCTGACACATGAAAGTAACCTTCGAGCAGGGTACTTTTTATTTTTCACTTTCGTATAAAACTTGCCATAAACTACAAATCAGAAAGAAGGGCTACCTTACATTTGTCAAAATCAGTATTTGAAGCGCAAGCTTCAACGAACTCAATGTTATGCTCAGTGCACCATTCCAAACATGTGTGGCTAGCCCCCCAAAATGGCTCGTCATCCCCCAATAAACTGCTTCCTTCAGTCTCGGAGATTCCATACGCAGTGAACCCTGGACCGGCATCAGCAAACGGGTCTCCAAGCTTCTGCAGTCGTCTTCTATATTCGGCACGAACCGGGTGACCCGGAACACGATCAACCTTATTCCCTACGCATACTAGTATATCGAACTTTTGAAGATCAGTTTGAGATACCCATTCCTGAAGCGCAGACAGAGACGACAACTGCAGCATAATGAGAGCAAATTGATATAAGACACATTGAAAATCATGATAAACAAGTAAACAAAGTGACAAAGAGTGAGTGGCAAGAGACCAAAACCTCAGTTGTGTCGAAAACCAAGATCAAGGCAGCCAACTGCTCATACATTGGGAGGGACTCTATAAAAAATTCGTCATGGAGATGAACCAACCATACCGAAACACCAGCTGTGTAGTAATTTGTAGAGATATTCCATCTATTTCTTTACAACAAAAGTCATCAAAATACACATTTCAAAAGAATTCAAAACGAATTGTTTGTTCCCAAAATTCATAAGAGTTGAATTCTTTGATCCCTAAGTTCAAAATTTTACATACCCATCAACTACCAGCTGAGATGACGATGAAGAATCAGAAGCATCGTCAAAAATCCAAACCCGGTAAGCCTAGAAATCTATCGACCAAAGGAGAGAGAAAGAGAGAGAGCATACGGGAAATGAGAGAGCGTTTGACGACGCCGGGGGAGCCGAGGAAGAAGATGCCGGGCCGCTTCTCCAGAGAGTCTCCATCCCTTGATTGGGTTTCCATTTCTCTAATTACTTTCGGAGAGACTGATAAAGTTTGGATCTTTGCAGCTCTAAAACCCTAATTCTTCTAACTCAATTTGGTGAAGACTGAAGACGATGACTGACTTCCTAGTGCTACGCGGCAACAGGGCTCTGCTTTTAGGCCTGCAGTTAAAAACAGTCTCTCTTCTTTTCCTTTTTTTCGTTCTACAAAATTTTAAAAAATATTACAAAAATAGTAGTGCTATATTTATCATCTATTTGTATATAATTTTTTTACGGCTTGTAAATGCATGTGAGTCTAATTTTTATTAGAAAGATGATACAAATGATGATATAAATAAATGGTTAAAATAGGCAAGTCAAATTAGTATCAGACACTAATTTTTAAAAAATATGTCAGACAAGCAATCAGTAGATAGTGATGATTACAAAATCACTTTCTAAAAATCCAATCCAGTCATCAACACTTTTTCCAACTCAAATCCTGTCCTCATAATCCCGTCTAAAGCCAAACCAAACTTTCAAACCCTCTAAACAAATCAAATCAGTTATCATTGGAATCCAACAGATGCATCAGCAGCAGCTACCTTCAAGAGGCATGCCTTTAGTTTCAGGCACCTTCAAGTAAACAAATATCCAGGAACGATGCACCCGACAACATAGATTCCGAAGATGCCAGCAAATCCAACGGAGGAGAGCATGACAGGAAATGCGTAAGTGATGATGATGTCTCCAATCCAGAATGTGAGGGCACAGATGGCAATGCAGAGGCCGTGGATGCTCGTAGGCATGATCTCTGAGCAGAGAATGTTCGGGGTTACTCCAAATGCCATGACGAAGCAGCAGGCACGGCGGTGGAGATTGTTGCATTCAGAACAGTTCCCAAGTTGACAATGTTGGCAACTACAAGAAGAGTGAGGGACAATATAATGTGGAGAGCAGCAGTGACCTGCATACCAAGAAAGGCAAAAAGGAAAGCTTATTTTCCGCAAATATGCATAGATAGAACCGGTTACAAACTTTTAGTCTAAAATAGAACTGAAGGGACACTAAACTGTATTTTATCATTTGGATAGTGTACCCTAGTTATAATTTTGATTAAAAGTTAGCAATCTGTTCTAGGAAACCGAAGGTGTTCGAAATTATCTTCTACTAGCTATATCCATTAAGAAAGTTGTAATGGCACTTACGAAGAGAGATGCAGATGTCGGATTCAACCCTATGTCAGATAGAAGAACGGCGATACCAGCCTGCTCATACACCTGAGGAGTGTAGAAAAAAAGTTATATGAGTTTAAATAAAATTTCCCTTTTAACTTTTTCAACCAAACCTGTTCAAGAATTTGAAGTCCAATTCCAACAACTAATGCACGCGTCACTCCCAGGTTCCGATGGTGGAACACAAATAGACCGCAGGCTTGTCGGTTCCTTGGCAGAAACAACAGGCTGACTAACTAGAGCAGCAGCATTAATGAGTTCACTTTCTTGGCTTACACCAGAAATTTAAACAACCGACGCAGGCCGAGACCTATGAGATCATGAGGGTCGAGATCAATCAAGTTGATTCTAATAACTAACCACCTACAAATATGAAATCTTTGTTTCTAAAGATATGAAATCTTTGATTATGCAGATTGTTCAAAAATTTTCCTTTATTTAATTTAAATTAATTAATTTTAATTATATTAATTTAAAAAAGATATCACAATAAAGAATAATAAAAAAAAAATCACTAAAACTGAAATGTACGTACCCAAACTCCTAGTAAATCAGAAATGGTGGACGGTTGCTCTTGCTCCTCCTCAATATCAGAAGGAACATTGTGATCAATCTGTGTGTGTGTCGGATGATCATCCGCTGGGTTCGAAGATAAGGAAGGCCATTGTTGTTGCCGATCATATTCATCATTGACGATATCTGAGGATCCAAGGCTACTCGTTGGTTCCAAAGACGAGGGAAGCTGTTCATCTCCTTTGCGCAATAGGGGCTGCACCCCGCAGCTTTTAATGCCTGCCCCTGCGGGGAAATGAAATTTAACTTTACAAATATCTCCACTAACATGAGCCCCACATGGGCTTTCTCCCTGCTTCTCTAAATCCACTAACATGAGCCCCACATGAGCTGTCTCCATGCCTTCCCCATTCCACTTAAATTCTTTATAATCACTTGCTTCGTTGATGTGAATACGAAAATTGTAATCATATCCAAATTCTTCTGATAAAGGCCGTGGTTGAAAAACAAAAGATAGAGCCAATCCTAATAACGTCTCCCTCTCCTGTAAATTTAGAGGAATTTCAAAACTAAATTCACTTCCACCATAATAAGGTATAGTTGAATGTTTAGAGGTATAGTTGAACCGCTTTGGAACTTCATCGCCTGGATACGTAACCTGCAATTGAGAGCACCGAAGAGTTTCCTGCAATAGTGAATAATATGTAAATAACTAATTACAAACAATCATGATCGGTTCTCCCTCCCAAGTATCTACAAATTATATATTTTAACTTCAAGAGAAATTAAGAGAGGAGAGACGAACCTGATTCAAGTTCAACAAATTATTTTCCAACTTTGCCACCTCATCGCCACTTAGTCTAAAGCAATTAGTCAACCGCAGAAGCCTAAGCCCCGAGGGCAACTTTGGAATTTTCTCCAATGATGAGCACTCTTCCAGAAATAAACAACTTAGATTTGGTGGAAGGGCATGTGGAATTTCCCGAAGCCTCTTGCAACCAGTCAAATAAAGTGTTTCCAAGTTGACAAATTTGCTAATGCAATTCGGAAGACTAACAAAATTGTTTCTCGACAGATTAAGATCTGTTAATGTGGACCACCAGCAATGAAGACTGGATGGTTCATATTGAAGAGGCACAAGAAAATCACTTTCTGATAAATTGCATTCACCAAGATAAAGATGGCGTACGTTGAAAAGGGCTAATGGGACACTGTTGTAATGTGAAGTATCTAAGCTAGTTGAAAACTTCCCAAATATCACCAGTTTTGGGCATCCATCCATTTCAATACAGTCGAGATGTTGCAACCCATAAATGTGATGTAATGATGTACCTGTAAGGTTTTCACATTCATTTGCATTCAACATTTCAAGCCCAGTTAGATTTGCAATTGATGAAGGCAATTCTCTTATGCCACTTTCTGATATGTTCAAATACTGTAGAGATTCCATCTTGGCCTCTATTTCTGGGAAACTCTTGAGCCTTGTGCAACCTTCAAGATTAAGGCTTTGAAGGGATCTCATTCTAAGTCTCGTCGCAAATCTCTCAAGCCTAGAGCACCCATAAAGACTTAATGTATCAAGTTTATCAAGGAATCCAACAGAATCATCAACTTCAACTAAACTTTTACACTCATCTAGAATCAACTCCCTTAGGTTTGGACTTCCGGATAAGTTGGGAATTTTTTCTAAGAATTCGGAACCACTTAAATCCAAAGATGTAAGCTTTGCCAAATTCTGTGAAATCAAAATCAAAAGAAAACAAAATCACAAACTTTAAATAGAATAATTAATGATGAAAAGCTTTGGCAAATTTCTTTTTCCAAAAATAAAATATACAATTAAATTAGTAATTGTCCAAATTAATTTATAATACGTATACATACCTGAAATACCTTCAATTGTCTGATGTCACTATTTGGCATAATAAACGTGACAAGATGCCTTAGATGACAATTGGATTGCAAATTGAATGTAAATATATGCTTTTGAAGAATATTGGATCCCCAGTCTTGAAGCCCATCTCCACCAAATTCAATCCACCTCAAATCGTCAGGTAGATACTCAACGCATCCAAAAAAGTGTGCATTACGGATTATAAAAATTTCAAGATTTTCCATCTTGAAAAAGCTTTTTGCATTCAAGGGTATCACATCTGGTTTGGGCAACTTCACCACAATGCCTTTAATTTTCTTTGTTCCCTAAGATGGAAAAATAAATAGTGTTAACAAACAAATCGTATAACAAACCAACCAGAAGGGTTTTCTATTTTTTTTCTTTTCAAAATCATGCCAATTAAACCAAATGCAAGAACATATATTCTACTTACTCTGTTTTCAGTTAGAACACGATACACATGTTCAGGATGCCACAATCTGCTCCGCTCGCCTGGTTCAGTGGGCGATTCTTCACGAACTATACGCTTACCCATTTTTTCTAGCAAGTCATGCATCAAAATTCTATTATATTCAATAGTTATGATGGCTTTCTCAACAAGTACATCAATACAATCTTGAGGTACACTGAGCTTCGAACTTCTTAATATTTGTAACACGTAATCTTTATCTTCGCCCTTGAAGAAGCATGCAATGTCTAAAAAAACTTGTTGCATGACATAATCCAAGGTATCATAACTTTTTCGAAGTATTTTTTGAATTCCTCCATAAGGTTCTCTATCGTAAGAATCGTAACTATCCATTACAGCTTGCCAACGATCTATACTTTTATTATGTAGATAAGAACCTATAAGATTAAGTGCTAACGGATGGCCTTGAGCATATGCTATTGCACGTCGTGCGAGTCCCAAATAATCATCTGAAGGTTCTTTTTTTCTGAAGGCATTCCAACTTAAAAGCTCAAGAGCCTTGTCGTCTTTTAACTTTTGGACCTTGTATATCAACTCAACGTCATAAGATTTCAACAATCCAATATCTTTCGTGGTTATGATCATTGTGCTACCCTCACCGAGCCATTCAACTTGAACCAAGTTGTTTAAATGCTCCAGTTCATCCACATCATCAAGAATTAAGAGAATCTTCTTTCGCCTCAACAGTTTCTCTATAAGGATGTTTCCTCTATGAGTATTGACAGCTTTCCACTCTGAACCACCAATCTCACTTAGAAGAGTGTTTTGTAGTTGGAGTAGGCCTTCGTATTGCATTGACTTTTCTCGAACATCTGCCAGGAAACAACGACCTTCAAACTTATAAGCAATTGCATTATAAACAGTTTTTGCAACTTCTGTCTTGCCGATTCCAGATGCCCCCCAAATCCCAACCACACACGGATCATTTCCACCATCTAAAAGCTCTTTCACCTTTTCTACACAAGACTCCATTCCAACTTGGTATTTGGCTACATTCAAATGCGGGCGTTGTAGTACACGGATTAGGATCTCGTTCACGATCTGACCGATAAATGTAGCTTCATACCTACCAGTTTATATAAAAATTTGACACATTTAGCCAATCAACTTTTTCTGCTATATTTCTTTGAAAAAGGAAAAAAAAATGTAAAAAGAAGAAGAGAATAAAAAGATAAAAAATTGAAAAAAACAGAGGTATGGATAATCACTGCTGCAGTCAAGCATGTGCCGCTTGCAACTAAATACAGAATCATGTAAGATAATAATTGACCCATTAATGAAAATGATTTACCCCTATGCCATTATTCACAATTTGACATTGCCGTTTATTACTGTGTAAAATCCTAACATCTTTCCATACTTAGGACATTGACTCTTTTTTTTCCTTTTGTTAAAAAAAATATTAAGACAGACATTTTTTTTTTTTTTGCATTTAAATGTTATTTTGTTATTCGGATGAAAAAAAGATGTTTTGTATGGATATGAATCATTTCTTTCCTAAACATACTAATTTACCAAACATCATTAGTAATCGGTAAATTATAAAACAACACCAAAGGTAAATTGATTTTTCAAACAAAATTAGGAAGACTTTTTATTCAAAATGGTCCTTGAGATTCGCATCATCCATAAGTTTGGTCCTTGAGATTTAAAATCAATAGAAGTAGTCCCTGAGATTGTCCACCATCCATGACTTTGGTCCTTCTGCTGAAGCTTTTGGCCAGAAGTTTAGGCAATTTTCAAAACTTTGTAAATCAATCGTTTCTTAACCAAATTCGACCAATAATATATCAAAATGAAGAAAGTAAAGTGTAGAATAAGATTATATCGAATTGGAAACCCAATGATTGCCAGAGATGGTCAGAAAATAGCCTCAAAGTTGACTGATCCGAGGGAAAATTGGAAAATTTGCCGAAAACTCGCCGAAAACTAGGTAAACTTTAAACGTTCATAACTTCTTCAATACTCAAGGAAATCAATTGCAAAAACTAAAATCATACTTCACAACGAGAAGAAGATAATGGTACCTTTTTCAACGGCTAACGCGCCATGGTTTGGCCGGAAAACGGCTTGAAAGTGGCTGTTGAAAAACAAGTCAGAAACTTTCGAGCCATTTTCCGGCAAAACCACGGCGATTTAGCCGTTGAAAAAGGTACCATTCTCTTCTTCTCGTCGAGAAGTATGAGTTTTGTTTTTTAATCACTTAATTTCGTTGAGTATTGAAGAAGTTATGAATGTTTAAAGTTTACCCAGTTTCCGACGAGTTTTCCAATTTTTCATCTGACCAGTCAATTTGGAGGCTGTTTTCCGACCATCTCCGACAACCATTGGGCTTCCAAATGATATAATATTATTATATACTTTCCTATCTTCATTTTGATATATTACGGGTTGAATTTGGTTAAGAAACGATTGAGTTACGAAGCTTTGAAAATTGCCCAAACTTCCGGCCAAAAGCTTCAGCGGAAGGACCAAAATCATAGATGGTGGACAATCTCAATGACTACTCTACTTCTATTGATTTTAAATCTCTGGGACCAAACTTATAGATGATGCAAATCTCAGGGACCATTTTGAATAAAAAGGCAAATTAGGAAACCAAAATATATTAATAAATTTAAAATTTGAACAACAAAAAATGGGTACACTCGGGTAATTAATCCAGACAATTCGAAATTTAACGCAATTAGTAATGACCAGTTAAACTTGCAATAGGTTTAACACAATAAGAGGATATAAATATGCAAGAGAATCAAATTGTTATTAGGTGTGTTTTAGGAAACCAAAAGATATAAAATCTAACTTGTTAAGCTTAATTAGTCAAGCACAAAAACTAGGTTGAGTTTTATGTAAAGAAAATTGAATTTCAGGTAAAGTCATCTTTTCAGATTAAGGGCAGTATAAGGGGAAGAAATATACGTACTCTCCCTCTTTGAAAGTATATCCTGACAAATTGGCTGCATCTGTAAGAGCACAACTCCATGTGAGGATCTTCTCCTTGTTGTCTTCGAATTTGCACTTGAGTTTTGTAAACGCGTCACCAAAACTACTCATTTGCTTTCGTACATGGGACGGATCCACTTTGTAAAAAATTGGCAAAACTATTTGCTTCATTGACTTTCTACATTCAAGGATACGTTCGAGCTCTTCCAAGCACCATCTTGAAGATGCATAGTTTTTAGAGAATACAATAATCGAAATTCTCGACTCATCAATTGCTTCGAGAAGAGCCTGAGATATTTCTTCTCCTCTTTTAAGTTGATGATCAATGAACGTGGTGATTCTCTTGTCCTCCAACGCCTTGTAAAAGTGATCTGTAAAATTGGTTCGTGTATCCTCTCCTCTGAAGCTCAAAAAGACATCATACTCCCACGAAGGAGGACTGCTGAAGGAAAAAGAAGAGACAAGTTGATTGTTCATTGGAGAAATCCAGGTAAATTGAAGGGCCTTTCAAAGAATTGAGTATGGATGCTGGACTGGTACTCGCACCAAGAATTCGCTCTTGTTATATATCAGGCCTTTCGCATGATTTTCTGCCTATGTAGGAAGCAGCAGTTTCCTACCACCTTCAATGTCAACATGATAAAGTTAAAGCAAAGCAACCTTCCTTGGAACTTCCATTCATCAAACCGAGATTTTCCCTTGTGTTGACGACACGCTTTCTTTCACCTCACAACACAGACAACAAAACTTCTATACAAAAAGTGGTGGATTTGTGGGGATTCCAAAGATCCTCATTTCAGTACGTTCATTTTACGGTCAACTTTTCTTAAATACTGTTGATATTTAATTTTAAATTTAAATATTTAAATAATTTTTTGATCGCACAATGAACCTTTAGGATTCGAGGATCTCCAGAATTTCCATAAAAATGATGCGGAGGGTATCCTCTTCCCAAAAAATCCATTGCTATATCATATCACACCAAACACGAGATTACACGCAAGAAAGTTAAAATGATTGTGATCGGGTGATTGAGTTACAATTTGCCACCATTCCATATCCCACATATAGATATTTCTTTTCAGTGGAATTTTTTTTAGAATAATTTTAAGAAGATTAAATTTATAGATTAAAATTTAAAAACAGTTGATGATTGGTTTATTACTTAAACGTTGATAAATGTATCCATTCCTATTAATGATACATTATTTAGTTTGTAACTTTTATCTTCAAATTTATTCTTTTTAGCATTACCTTTTTTTCTACATGCCATATTCACAGATCTCGTAATTTTGATGGGCCAATTCATCATCCCTTCACTTTTAATAGTTGGCAACAGCTCAGCTACGATCATTCATCTTTTCCTTTCGGTAAAATGATTCCTTGGACAAATCATTTTTGCTTTTGTTTTTCTTTTTTCTGTGAGAAAAATGAAGAAAAGTACATATCAATGTGAATGTAGTCATGTTAAAGGATTGAAGTTGCATCGAAAGCTCATCTCTTTCGTTATGTTAGTAACACGCTCTCTTTTTCATCTCATAACACTTACACGATACAACAAAAAACTAAAATGATAATATGTCAAATCAATCATACGCATAAAAAAAATTAAATGCATAAAACACGCAATTGACTTGAAATAACACAAAAGTATTTCATTGTGGAGTAATTTTCTTCACAACCCTTTTCTTCTTTTGCACTCCTTTTTTCTCCCACCTATTAATTCTCCTTTAATTTAAGAAAAAAAAAATTCAAAACCCAAATAATTATTCTTAACCAGCCCCACTTACTGCTCTGAGTCTTTGTTAGGGTCCCAATTCCCTATCTCATCCCTTCACACTTCGATTGGATGGGAATTAGCTAAAACGATTCCTTGTGGTCAATTTTCTTTTCCGTGATGAGAGAAAACATACAAGAGAAAAGCAAAGGAATATGCAGGACATCAAATTAAGGTGAGTCAATTAAGGTGCTTTTTTCTTTAACAGATGATAAAATAATTTATACTAAAGCCAAATAAACTGAGGACCCCGAGTATTGGAGAAATTTTTTTATTGAAATCCGGAACATAATTGATACATTACGTGTTTTTATATAAATTGTAAAAAAAATTAATTTTTAAGTTATTAAATTTTTACGTGTTTCGTTCACAGTGAAAATTCTCTTCTAGTATTGAGTGTGAAGTCCCCTTAGGGTATTTAATTTAGGGACTTTCTTTCGGCAGGCGTCGTGGTTTTCTTCCTACCCGCAACCACAAAGCAGTTTCCTACGTACTACCTTTTGGGTTGAAGGACAGGAACTTTGGTTGCAACTTCCATTTACCAAACGGTGATTTTTTGAATTTTTTTTTTTTTTTGAAGCACGCGCTCCCTTTTTCACCTTATGGCACAGAAACGATGCCATATGAAGCTATTATGACTGTATATCAATCAATTGTGTACATACAAAAGTTAAAATGTATGAAAATATGCAATTAATTTGAAATACTGCAACAAAATTATTTAAGATTTTCTTCATTTGTACTCGTTTTACTTTTTTTTTTATCTATTTTAGTGTTAGTGAGTTAATTTTTTTTTAGTACATCAATATTTTTACATTAAGGAAAGAGGAAGTTAGACTAAGCTACACAATAAACAACCTAATTTTGTATCGAATTTGCCATTTACGATATTCGAATTTAAAACCACTCATTTTTAGATAAAAATAAATACCAACAGAAAGTAATATTAAGTAAGTTAAATTGTTAGACGATAGAAAAACAGAGATCAATAGACATCCAACGTGCACCAAAAGGCATAACATTATTGTTTACTGTTCAGGCCTTTTGCATGTTTTCCTTCCTCAGCTTCCTACCACCTCTACCACCTTCAATGTGAATGTGATAAAGTTAAAGGAAAGCTACCTTCCATCAAACGGAGATTTACCATAGTGTTGCTGACACGCTTTCTTTCACACCTCACGACACCCAAAAAAAAAACACTTTCACGCCACGATGCACTGTTAAAGTATGTCACACCAAACACAACTTGACCCGTTAAAATGTTAGAGTGTATAAATAGTTGCAGGAGCAACAAAAAAGGTTGTTGGCACAACAGACAGAATTGGTCAATCTCGAGGAAGGTGGAGGTGGAGATGAGGCTTTCTTCATGGAGGAGGATGAGGATGATCACCATAGAAGGCAGAAGGCCTCACATTCCCGCCGTGTCATGAAAGTTGTGGGTCATATTGTCAAACCAAGACGTGCTGCAAACCTCGATAGAAAAAGGGAAAAACGAGGTAAAGATCTATTGGAAGATTATTTTATTCCCAATAGCATATTCCCTGATCATATTTTTAGACGTCATTTTAGAATGCAACGAAATTTGTTCGACAAAATCATGAGTGATATTTGCAACCATGATCCATACTTTGTGCAAAAAGAGAATGCTTTTCATGTTCTAGGTCTTATTCCCGAGCAAAAAATTACAGCATCCTTGCGAATGCTTGCATATGGAGCATCTGCAGATCAAGTGGACGAGATCGCTAGGATGGGAAAAACAACTGTTCTGGAGTCCCTGATGCGGTTTTGCTCTGCAATTGAAGCCCTCTACACCAATGAGTACCTCTTGACACCCATGCCAAGGGACATGCGAAGGCTTCTGAGGAAGGGTGAGATGCGAGGCTTTCCTGGCATGATTGGAAGCATCGACTGCATGCACTGGACTTGGAAAAATTGGCCAAGTGCGTGGCAAGGAGCATATGGCGACAGAAAATGAGCCAAAAGCATTATTTTGGAAGTGGTGGCTTCATTTGATACATGGATTTGGCATGCTTTTTTTGGTGTTCCAGGAGCTCAGAATGACCTAAATGTCATTGCCTAATCCCCAATGTTCGACAATCAGTTGCAAGGAAAATCGCCGAGATGCACATATTGGGTTAATGGTACCCAATACGAGGGATCATACTACCTTGCAGATGACATTTACCCAAGGTGGTCAACATTTGTCAAAACAGTGCCACATCCACAGACTGAAAAAGAAAAACACTTCGCAAAATGTCAAGAAGGGTGTAGGAAGGATGTTGAGCGTTGTTTTGGTATCGTGCAAGCTCGTTGGGCGATTGTTAGGGCTACAGCTAGAATGTTTGATGTCAAGGCTCTTCGATCCATCATGATAACGTGTATTATTCTCCACAACATGATTTTTAGGGCTGCAGCTGGATAACTATGTAGACCCATACTGTGCATAACAACTTCTGGACCGGTTGCCACAATTTTGTATTTAGGGCAATCTTTGACAATTTGCCAACATTCCCATCTGGTGAATGATTTGTTCTGGTTCTTTGAATTGTAGAATGCTTGAACTTGTAGTGTCTATAAAAATGTGGGATAAGATAGTGTTAAAAAATGCGGGTGTAACACAAATAAATAAATTCAAAATATTGATAGGGGTGGAATGCATATAAATTACATAAAAATGACATAAGAAATTAAATAAATTCAAAATATTGATAGGGGTGGAATGCATATAAATTACATAAAAATGACATAAGAAATTAAATAAAAATTACATAAGAAATTAAATAAATTAAATTTTTGATGCGGGTGGAATGCATATAAAAATTACATAAGAAATAACATAAAAATTACATACGAAATTAACTAAATCAAAATATTGATGTGGGTGGAATGCGTATAAATAAATAAAAATATTGTCACCTGATCCGCTAAACTTGTCCCACTACGGAGGTTACCGGAAGCATGAGAGATGACGTTTTTCCAACAAGTAAAGGATGCGTTGAGTTTTTTCCAACTACCTTGAAGACCTTGACTAATTCTGGCGTCTTTTCCATGTACATCGCAAAGCGCTTTCGTAATTTTACTCAACATTTCTCGCTTATCCATCTCATTACCCGTAATCGGGTCATGAGTAGTGTGAACCCAACATTCACACAACGTTACATCTTCAATGAGCTTCCACGAAGACATTTTTTTCTCTTAAAGTGTAGAAAATATTGAAATGTAGATAGTATAGAAAGTGTAGAAAATATTGAAATGTGGTGTAAAGGTGGAAGATGAGAGTTAGGTATTTATAGAAAAAAAAATAACATTTTAAAATTTTTCTGTATTTAAAAAAAAATATTTCTGTATTTTTTAATAATATTTCTATATTTTTTATAATTTTTAATAAATTTTAATATAGTTAATTAATCTGGACCGTTGGATTTGAAAAATATTCAAATCCAAGAGCCAAGGAGCTGCCACGTGGCCAACTGTAATAAATCTTACTGTTGGGCCTTTTTTTTTTAATTTTTTATTTATTTTTGGGGAAAAAAGCGTAGACCGTTGATCTATGATCGGACGGTCCAGTTTAAAAGTAAAATTTAAATTTTTTTTACCGTTGGAAATCCAACGGTCTAGAAAAACTAGCCGTTGGAAATCCAACAGCTATAAGCACGCCACATCGCTGATGGGCTCCGGAGCACAAGTGGGCTGATAGCCCTCTGCAGCCTTGTCGGCTACTCGTGCCCACGCGCGATTGTCTTGCACGCGCCAGCCAAATAGGCCGGCTCCTTGGTCTGTCAAAATTGGGCTGGTCTGTTGCCTGACATGGGCTGGGTGCCAGGCAACTTTATGGGCTGGAGCAAATTCACTGAGGGCTAGCTTGTTTTTTGAACTGAGGGTTGGGACATTTTGTTCCCGGTGAACTTGCTCTCACATATTATTAGTCGGGTACAGATCAGCTATAATTATTCCTCGTTTTCTTTCGGCTACATGATAAAGTGATTCTCTTGGACAAAGACTTTTTCTTTCTCTTTCTCTTTTCTATGAGAAAAATAAAGATAAATACATCAAGCAGAGCGTTTGGACGAAATGCAATTCCTTTCACATAAAAATTATTAATTAGCACCACAAATATGCAGGAAATCAGATTAATGCAATGGATTTGAATTCCATTTGAATTCTTTCTTCATATTCTCACATTCTATTCGTTTATCATACATCGTGAGGCTAAAAATCATTATAAATTTTTTTCTTTAAGATTAAACACTAATCAATAACTAACTAAAACTAATCATATAATGTACGATGAAGAGATAAAATGTAAGGATAGGACCCGAAAATGATCCTCATCCAACCGCAATGGCATCGTTTGCATGCCATCAAATATATAAAAAAAAAAAACTATTTTATTTACTTGAGTACGTTACTCATCTTCATGAAACCATAAGCTGCTAAGTTTCTCTAGTTCAATGGGTGATTTTCCTTGGAACTTCCATTCATCAAACGGTGATTTTCCTAGTGGTGCTGACACGCTTTCTTTCACCTTACGACACCGACAATAAAATGAACTTTAATGCAACAAATATACTGTTATTGGGAAATGGATCCTCTCCGATCCTTATATGGAGATCTTAGGGATTTTCATATCTCAGTTGTTCATTGTATATCATATAATCAGTTTTTATCAGATAATATTTATGTTTAATTTTAAATAATAAAATCAAATAATTTCTGACCGTACGATACACGATGAACGTTTGAGATGCGAGGATCTCTCCACGTAATGGATCTGGAGAGGATCCATTTCCCTGTTATTGTATGGCACAGCAAACACGGCATGACACGTAGCAAAGTTAAAATGATTGAGATTGGGTGATAATATTATAAAATCGCCACGATCCCATATACGACATAGATACTTTTTTCTTTTTGACCCCACCATAGTCTTAGTCTTTGCCATTGTATTCCAACGGGTATTTGGCGACATCCAAATCCGTGCGTTGTAGTGCCTTGACTAAGAAATCCTCAACAATGTTGCTGATTATTGTAGCTTCATAGTTAGCAATTAAAAACAAATCACACATTTAATTAGTGATTTTTTCCTTTGCTATATTTCAGAGAAATGTGGAAAAGAATGTGAAGACACAATAGACAGCAATATTACACGATATTAACAAAAACTGTACTTGAATATTTTTATATATTTCTATCCAAAATGCACTAGCAATTACTGAAGTCAAGTATGTGTCCCTTGCAAGAGATCTAAAAGGTCGTACCCAGTGCACAAGACTCCTGCTTTACGCAGGGTCTGGGAGAGGTGAATGTCGGCTAGCCTTACCCTAATTTATGGAGAGGCTGCTCCCTTGCAAGAGATCTAAATAGAAAAAAATGAAACACAAAACTATATTGACAATTATTTTAGGTTCTTACATTTTTTATTTTATTTTAGATGGGTTAGATCCTATGTTCCTCCTTTCTTGTAATGTTTTTCTGCTTCAAGGAGGATAAGGTTTATATCCCTTTCTTTTCTTGTAATATTTTCATGTTTCAGGGTAAGGTTTTTGTCCCTTTTTTTTTCTTGTATTTCTTTTTCGCTTGAATTTGAGGAATGAGGTTTATGTCCCCAAGACTAGATGTCATTTTGTCATTTTGATCAATAAATTTCCCTTGTAACATTAAGATTTTCCACAAAACAAGAAGTTAGGTTCTTATTTGTTACTTGATAAGTTAAACTTTCTAATCTACAGGTAAAGTACTGAAACAAATGAAATGGTTTGTCATGTAGACGAAACAAAAATGGGATACAGATATTGGTCAAGTGTAAGACACATATTAATGCATCTTTTGCATGGATGTCTCTTGAGGGACACTAAACCGACAATAACTTGTATGTAAACCACGGTTTGTGCCTCTTTATTCACGTCTAACTTCTCCTGGAGTTCCATCTTCTATTAGATGTTTGCAAAATAAGAACATCATGCTGAAATTCAGAAAGAAGAAATACAGTATTTAGTATTTATTTTTGAAAACGCCTATCCGAAGCCGGTTGAGTACAATTGAGCTCCTTCAAGTCTTACAATTGAGGATGACACAGAGATCGTCCAACACCTATTGTTTACTCTATAAAGCTACCAACTGGGAGTACATCTCTTCTTTTACAAAATCTCTGTTACTTTGGCACAGCGTAAACATTGTTGCACCCCAATGATTCTTCAACCTTGCAACTGCAGAAGTTCAGAAACCCTAGTCACGTACAAATTCAGTGCAAGAAACAGGACGACATGAAGCTTACAGCAACTTCATCAGAGCCCATACTCCTCATCTGGTTCAGTCATCGACTCCAACTCCATACAATGAGCAATAAGTAAAAAATATACAGTATGCGAAAATCATATATATCAATGTGATTCTAAAACTGTTAGAACATAAACCAAACTTATATCAAATATATAGTTGTGAAACAAGGCAAGCTATCAAAAGATTATAGTGGGAAATAATGAAATGTTTGAGGAGAATGTAACTGCAGGTATATTGAGTCCGAATTTTAGAAATGGAACTGAGGCCAAAAACAGGACTGTGGATTCCAGAATGTTTAAAACAGCAGAGAAGAACGATGAACTGAACAACTCCATCTTCCCAACTTCACCATCGATGAATACATCAGCATCTTCTCTTACTTGATTACACATCACAAGAAAAAAGTTCCACAAAGTTCCGCAAACGTGAAGGCCTAAAATTTAACTAAATTGTGCAGAGGGTGGCAAGACTTGATCAGTAAGCGATGAAAAAAATCATCCCACCTGCAATTCAGGCAGTGCCAATGACTCAAACGATTCAACATCTACTTTATACTTCCCTACTGTGGGCCATCTCAAGGACTATGGGCTGACATACAAAAACATGCTTTAGGGTTGAATGCTATGTAGACCCACGAAAATTGTTGATATTAACGAAAAACACTTTAAGAATCAAACTATGAAAAAACAAAAAGTGCTTGACAATCAACTGGTAATGTCCGGTGCAATAACAGTTAGGTCTATGGATTTTCATCTTCAAAACGGTGTTTTAAGTGTTTTTTTACTGCGAAATGGAGTTATGAAAAATAAAGCAACGAACAAACGTTAAGATTGGATGAAAAGGGATACCCTGAAGGCTGGAAATGGTGGAGGAGGAGAGGGGGGATGTAATATGACAACCTGGAACCCTACTCTCTCACTTCTTTCTCTAACCTCACCTACAAAATTACAGTCATACAAACAAAACAAAAAATTCACAAAAAATCTGTAAAAATATATGAAAAATTCAAAAATGAAAAAAAAGAGAGAGAGGGAATCAATTACTAGTGTAGAAGCCCCGAATCTTTAAGCTGGGATTTGATGCTTTTAGGGTTTCAAACAGTCTCATTACTAACGTGCTTTTGCCCACACCCCGCACCGGAAATAGCAGCGGCATCAACCAAAAGCACTTTCGAGAAAAGCACCGAATTTTGACCCCCCGGATCAGCCAACACGACTAATAGAAACGACAAGTCGTTGTGGAAGAGAGGGTACGCGGTTGATTTCTGCACTGCTTTGGGCTGGGTACGTTGGAGAATAAGGCCCGACCAGCCCATATCAGCCCAAAAAACTAGATCTCCTACGCGGTAACTTATTTGTGTGTCTCCCTTAAAAAAAAAAAATTTAATGAAAAGCTTCCGGTACTGTTTATTTTAACAAAAAATCAAATTTTTACTCTAAAAAGTCAATCCTGGTACTATTCACTTACAACATATTTTTGTCATTTACGTTAAAAAAACAAGTACTTGGCTGAATCCTGAATACCTCAAAGCCAAAGTTCAAGCGCATGTGTTTTCTCAAACCCCATTCGAGAATGCTCGAGTAAAAACAAGGTACTAACACTATCGCTCTACATTTCTATAGCAAAGATACTTGTAAATCAAGCTATTGTAATCATATATAATTCAATGACTCAAACCTATCGAAGGATTCAAGCACAAACCTTCATGTTCTTCTCCGCTGCTGCATAATCCTTTATACTCTGTGTGGCAATAACATCACATAACATTTAAACGTGATCATATGACATGAAATCCTACGTGCTTCAACTTCCCACGTTACCTTAGTCGTGAACAAATAAAGGACCCATAAAAGGCAAAAGGCAGGAGACATAATTTTTGCAAAACCAAAAATGTATCAAGACACATTAGGCTGCAATTTTGACCCAAACTCCATCCCAGAATTTGCAAGGAAGTAATATATAGGAATAGAGACTTGTGAGATTATGAGGGTAGAGATCAATCAAATTTATTCAACGGCCATGTTTTCTATATTGTTATATCTTTTGATATTAAAATCCTACTAAATCTTATTAAACAACACCAAACCAAAAATTTCATCTATTATTTTTTCATGCAGTTAATTATTTTTCTTAAAAATGAGACAACTCGTGGAAAATCACAGTTATTCACCTCTTCCGGGCCCAGAGAGGCTATGGGGAATTTCATCTTACCCCGAGGCCACAGTCAAGCAAACTCACCAGCTCGGAACATTGAATACAGGACCTCCCACAATTTTTTTGTTTATTAGGGAGACACACTCCGCACCCTTACCAAGCCACTTGATGTGGTTTTTGGGAAATTTTATTTAAACCCATCTAACCTATTTCTACACCCAACTTACTCTTTTCACCCATTTGATTTTTAACTAAATTATTAATATCTTTTTAAACCCAAATTTAATACATAATATACCCCCATAAATCCAATTCAATATGTGGATTTATTTTTACACCCATTTGGTTTTTAGAAGCTAAATAGACCTGCGAACTCCTCCTCGGCCACTTTATTTTCTCGTAGAAGCTCATAAGCAGCAGAGGAGGAGAAGACAGCATAAAAATACTTACTGTGCAAATACTTAACAGACAATTAATTGCACAGTAAGTATTTTTGTACTGTGCAAATAATTAACATCTTTTGTGATGATATTGTTTGATACATAAATATAATAAAACAGATCATACAATTGTTGTTTTTGAAGAATACGATATGAAAAAGACAGCATAAAAATGAGGCAATCTAAAGATAAATGGATAAATTAGTGAAATAGAGCATGCACCAACTGTAATGCAGTGCAATAAGCAACTCAATGAAGTGGAGTCAACCTCATTAAGAATCGCAAGTGATTTATCTCTCCCATCTGATAAGTTGAGCAATCGAGACTGAAGCTCCCTCGCTTCAGTTGCTAAAATTGCTTTCTCCCCAAAGACTTCTCCAGCATGCTGCACAGAAAGAATATAATCTCAGTTATGATGCACCCTTAATTAAAATTAGCAGAACTCAGAATCCATTAACTTCAAACTTTAATCACATTTCACAAAATACAACCATGTCATTTGCGTCTTTTGCATGTGCCAACATCTGTTTAAGCTCCTCCACCTTGACCATGATATCCAAACCTCCCCTAGAAGCTTCCTCTTGAACAATATCCACTGCTTTCTCCTGGACCTCCACTTCTCTCATCATGCTGATGACCGATTCCATGGCTGAAAATAGGGTTTTCTGCAACATTGTTAAACGATTAGGAACTCTATCATCGGGGAGGAGAGAAAAAATGGTGCCGCCAAAAACTAACTCCATGACAATGGTGGGTCAGCAAAATAACACAAACAAAACATTAAGAATACGCTTTCAACTATCAAAACAAGATTTATTATCCCAAAATAATACATATTATTGGTAAAAAAAAAAAACAAAACGAATACCTGCTTGTACCGGTGGAGTCCCAGGACTCTGAACCTGCACAGGACTGACAGCCAAAAATGACTGTAGCCAAGTTAAGGAACTCAATAGCAATAGCCCTCAGACTGCGAAAATCAACCTGACCCGAATCAGAAGAAATAATATGGACGGTCAGTTACAGTCAAAAGTAAACACAATCATTTACGAACCCCAACCTGTAAAATAAAAGCTTCTCTCTCAGCTTTCATATCTATCTGCAAGGAGGAGGAAAAGAAACCCGAATTTTACAAGAGTCAAAAGTTGATCCAAATCCTGGTCTAAGGCTCCGTTTGGGATTGAGGTGATTTTAAAAAAAGCCACTGTGAAAAAAAGCTGATGGTCATTTTTGTGTTTGGTAAACTGAAAAAAAAAGGCTTATTTTGGAAGCTGCTGTGAGAATAAGCTGAAAATCAAAGGAAAAGCTGAAGCTGCTATTTGCTGCTTTGAAAAAAAGCCAGTTTTTTCAAAGCACACGGAGATACAGTGCTCCTTTAATGAAAAGACACACTATCATCCTGATTTTTTTTCCAAAAGCACTTTCACAAAAAAGTTTACCAAACACTCTACTGGCTTTATTTCACAGCTGCTTATTCTCACAGCACAGCCGCTTATTCTCACAGCAGCTTTTTTTCAAAGCACAGCAATACCAAACCAGCCCTAAGAAAACCCTATTGAGATTTCAGCTAAATAGAAACCAGAACAGGAAAAGAATTGTAGGGTTTAATAAGACTGCTGAAGAACAGAGTGAGATTGTGAATCGTGATCCTAGAGAAAGAGAGGAGAGAGAGAGAGGGTTTATTGATAAATTTGAGTTTTATTATTAATTTCATTTTGTACTTAATAATAATTATGCAATACGATAAAATACATAATTAATATTCAAAATTTTAAGTTGGGTGTCAAAAAAGGTTGCATGGGTTTAAATAAAATTTCCCGTGGTTTTTTCATGTATTTCATTTAAATTAATTATTTGTTCAAAAATTTAAATTAAATAATTTTATTATATTAATCTACAAAAGATATCACAATTATATATATATCAGAAATTGTGGATCGTCTGAAGTGAACGGTTGCTGTTGCTCCTCCTCAATGTTCCTTGAGATCAATCTGCCTGCGTTTTGGACGATCATCTGTTGGGTCCAAAGATAAGGAAAGCCATTGTCGTTGACGATCGTATTCATCATCGACGGTATATGAGGATCCAAGTGGATGAGGCCTCTTCCCAAGACTACTCGTTTGTCCTAAAGAACAAGTGAAGCCATTCATCTTCTTTGCGCAATAAAGGGTGCAACCCTTAGCTTTTAATGCGTGCGCCCTTAGGGAATTGAAATTTAACTTTACAATTATCTCCCTGCTTCTTTTCTAAAGCCACTGAGTTGAGCCCCACATGAACAACCATCATAAAAAGTCCGTGGTTTAAAAACACAAGATAGAGCCAATCCTAATAACATCTCCCCCACTTGTAAATTTAGAGGAATTTCACAACTAATTTCAATGCCTCCAGCAAATTTTCCTGCAGTTCTCCATTCATATTCTGGCATGGTTGTTGGATGTTTATCCTACAAACAATAATATGTAGATAACTAATTACAAGCAATCGTGATTTGATCTCTCTCCCAAGTATCAACAAATTATATATTTTAATTTCAAGAGAAATTAAGAGAGGAGAGAGGAACCTGATTCAAGTTCAACAGATTGTCTTCTAACTTTGCCACCCCATCACCACTTAGTTTAAAGCAGTTACGCATGTACATAAGATTTAGCGTCGGGGGCAATTTTGGAATTTTCTCCAATGATGTGCAATCATCCAGCTCTAAATAATGTAGTTTTGGTGGAAGGGCTTGTGGAATTTCCCGAAGCCTCTTGCAACCGCTCAATGTAAGTCCCCATAAGTTGACAAATTTGCTAATGCAATCCGGAAGACTAACAAAATTGTTTCTGGACAGATCAAGTTCTGTTAATGTGGACCAGCAATCAAGGGGCATAAGGAAAACACTTTCTGATAAATTGCATCCTTTAAGATAAAGGTAATCTAGGTTGGGAAGAGCAAATGTGTTACAGTTGTCCTGTGAAGTCTCTCAGTCAGTTGAAAGCAGTTGAGATTCGGTACTGCTGGATGAAACTTCATCAAACGTCACCTTATTCTTCCCAAATGTCACCAGTTTTGGGCATTCACGGAATTCAACCTGAATGAGATGTTGCAACCTATAAATATGATGTAATGATGTACCTGTAAGGTTCTTACAACCATATACTGTCAATTCTTCAAGCCTAGTAAGATATGCAAACGATCAAGGCAACTCTCTTATGCCACTTTCATCTATATCCAAGTACGTTAGAGATTCCATCTCGTCTTCTATTTTTGGGAAACTCTCGAGCCTTGTGCAACGACCAAACAAAGCCGTTCAAGGGATCTCAATCTAAGTCTTGTTGCAAATCTCGCAAGACTAGAACACCCCCCAAGATCTAAATCAACAAGTTTATCAAGGAATCCAATAGAATCATTCACCTCAACCAAACTTGTGCAGCAACGTAGATCCAAGTACTTTATGTTTGGGCTTCCAGATAAGTCGGGGATTTTTTCAAAAAATTCGCAATAAATTAAATTCATAGATGTAAGCTTTGCCAAATTCTATGAAACCAAAATAAAAAATAAAAAACAAAAACAAATAGTCACATACTTTAAATATAATCATTAATAATGAAAAACTTCGCAAAAAAATTCTTTTTCCAAAAATAAAAGATACATTTAAATTAGTAATCGTCCAAATTAATTTAAAATATGTATTCGCACCTTAAATCCCTTCAATTGTTTGATGCCGCTGTTTGACATAATAAATGTGACAAGATGCCTTGGAAGATACTGCAAATTGAACATAGCCATATGCTCTTGAAGAATATTGGATCCCTGATTTTGAAACACATCTCCACCCAAATCAAACCACCTCAAATCGTTGGGCAAATAATTAAAGCATCTAGAAAAGAGTGCATTATGGCTTATAAAAATTTCAAAATTTATCATCTCGGAAAAGCTTTTTGCATTCAAGGGAATCACATCTGGTTTGGGTAACTACACCATAATGCCTTTAATTTTCTTCCTTCAATACCTTGTAAGTCGCCATCAATTGACAAACCTGTAAAACAGTACCTTTAACTTAAACGATATCCAACAAAGCATGAAATTTGTGTACTGTGTAGGTCGACATGCTCATTTATCATGGTATCACTTTTATTCATTTTCTCAGGCTAACCAACTCTTTTCTAACATTGAAACCGACACATGAACTTAAGTAATACTCTGCCATGTCTTACTCAGGCATACACGATGTGAAAGTCCTACTTCTCCCTAGACTTCTCCAGCATACAAAGATTCATATTCCTACGGCATGTCCTTAAAATTTGTTGATTGTGGTCATCCTTTACATTGACTATGAACTTACGAATGGACCCTGAAATAACGTTCGCTACAACTTCAATTGTCCCAACAGGTAAAATTTTATCAAATTCCGAATGACGAACTATCTTCAATCATCCTAGTTGCACAAAGTTTCTACATTTGAGCAGGGGTACTTTTCATTTTTCACTTCCGTATGAAAGTTGCCATAAAATACAAGTCAGAAAGAAGGGCAGACAGAGACGACAACTGCAGCATAACGCGAGCAAATTGATATAAGACACATTGAAAATCATGCTAAATAAGTAAACAAAGTGACAAAGAGTGAGTGGCAAGAGACCAAAACCTCAGTTGTGTCGAAAACCAAGATCAAGGCAGCCAACTGCTCATCCATTGGGAGGGACTCTATAAAAAATTCATCATGGAGATGAGCCATCCATAACGAAACACCAGCTGTGTAGAAATTTGTAGAGATATTCCATCTATTTCTTTACAACAAAAATCATCAAAATACACATTTTAAAAGAATTCAAAAGAATTGTTTATTCCCAAAATTCCTAAGAGTTGAATTCTTTGATCCCAAAATTCAAAATTTTACATACCCATCAACTACCAGCTGAGATGATGATGAAGAATCAGAAGCATCGTCAAAATCCAAACCCAGTTGTTGATGCACAAAATCAGCGAAGACTTTTGGTACAACAGAAAGTGTCAGGTTTTGTGACCTTCGCTTGGTTGCTTCGGTCACTAGTGAGGATAAGTACGTAAATGAATAGAGACAGAGAAGCAAACACAGGATGTATGTGGTTCACCCAGATTGGCTACGTCCACGGAGTAGAGGAGTTCTTATTAGTAGTGAAGGGCTTACACAAGTACAAAGGATCAAACTCTCAATTTAGTGAGTTCTTGTGAATGATTTAACACAAATGGCATTAGGCCATATTGTGGGGGAATGACCCCTATTTATAGAAAAACTTGTAGCTTTGTCACATTGACATGTGTCATGTTATGATTGGTTCTTGATGTCGACACGTGCTGCGCTCTGATTGGCTTCTAATCTTGACACGTGTCGAGTAGTGATTGGCCTCCTGGTCGGAGGGGAACTCTTCTGGGTCCTTGACAGTATAGCGTTGGCCGGTGCTCGGTAGTTTCGGGATTGGTCAAGTATGGTACAAACAGTGCTCCCCTAAGTTCCCGAGTGAGGGAAACTCCTCGGTTGGGGACTTGCAAGATCCAATCCCTTGAGTAATCACGAAACTTCTAAGTACCGAAGTGTGGTCTGATCTTCATCTGCCCTTCTCTGGAAGTACCTTTCCTCCATCCGGGAATGGTGTATTTAGCTGATGAAGATGCACAAGGTAATGTATCAATTTCACTTTGAAGCTTACTTGTAGTTTCGGGCTTGGTCAAGTGCGATACAAACCCTATAGTAGGAGTCCCCCAAGTCGCCGAGCTAGGAGATCTGCCGAAAGAGGTGACAGACAAGGTAAGCAGTCAAACTTCCAAGTAAGCAACCCAGGATCAGAGGTTTGACTTCGGCTTCCGGTTGATTGTTCTCCTTCTCCTTGTCTCTCATTCAACTGCCAGGATAAGGAGAAGCAAATGGATAAGAGATGATATGAGATACTTTTGCTTTTGAAGAAGTAACTTTCCACAGGCTTATTCTTGAACTGTGCTGGAGGGTTTTCTGGTGCCCTTCAGAGTATAAGGCCGACTCAAAAATTTGAGGGTCAAAACAAGTCCATCAAATCTAGAGTACGTTCGACCTTGATGATATGGGATACTTTTGCTGTTGACGGAATAATGAATGTGGTATGGAAAGGTGTCGTGCTGTAGTGATCTGTTTCAGCTCACCGTTGAACCTTCTGCTTCAATCTTTTGCATGGCAGAAGTGGTGTGCAACCTTTGCATTTAAATGGTCCTTCAGAACATTCCTTCATAGTGACTCATCCACGCTTGGCAGCTTCAGTGTAAAGAGCCAATATCTGATCAACTGTCATGAGGTATTTACCGGTGGAATTCGTGACCTTGACAGCAGTTGAGGATGAGTACTCGAGAGCAATGCTAAGTAAGCAACCAGGCAAAGGCTCCAGGCAGTCAGTTCCAAATTGGAGGTTTGATTTCAGGTTCCGACTGACTGCTCTCTTTCTCCTTGTCCTGCAGGTGTGGACAAGGACAAAGACAAAGACAGGGAGAAAGCATGATATGGGATACTCTTGCTTTCGACCCTGATGATATGAGATACTCTTGTTCTTGGTGTGGCTTATTTGCTGAGGTATTATCGGGGGGAAATAAAGCTGAGTATTTCGAGAGGTTATGTTGAGGGTGCCTTTTCGAATGCGAGAAAGGGTTGAGCATTTTTGCAGGTTTGCCTGTCCGTTGAGGAGGGAGGTCAATGTATATAGGGATTTCCCAATAACAAGTAGTAATGCTATTCCTTTACCCTTCTTGGTCACAGCAATGTAGTGGGAGCTGTCAGCTTCACGTGTTTTAATTTTGTCAGAGCACTTTGAAAAAGTGGTATGTGGTATCTGGAAAGCTGATGTTACGTGTGAAGATTACAGACAAGCTTTATCTAAGGAAATCTGGCTCTCGAAGTTCTGAGAGTTGTGCCTCTTCGGTTTTCGAACAAGCAATCCCGTCGAGGATCTGACTCTCGAGATTCGGAAAGCGGTGCTACTCCGGTTTTTGAGAAAGTAATTATGTTGGGAGTCTTTTCTCGAATGTAAGTAAAGGTTGGACGTTCTTGCCAACCTGTCTTGCCGCAAAACACGGAGGTCGACACACATAGGGACTTTCCAGTTGTCAAGCAGTGGTGCTGTTCCTTTACCCTTATGGGTAATAGTAGGGTAGCTGGAACTTCGAAATTCTCGTGCCTAAACTTTGTCAGAGATCTTTGACAAAGTTATATGTGGTACCCGAGGAGTTGATGGTGCATATGGAGAGCGGTGATTGAACAGTAAGATTCACGTGCTTTCTACTTCACCAGAAATCTTCGACAGATTGCCCGTAATTTCCGCAAAGCTGAGTGTGCATGTGACAGGTGCTGACGAGGCTGAAAAAGCAGGTGCTTCTTCGATTTCTGAGATCGGCCCTCGTGGTCTCTGAGCAGCCCAGCTTTTGAGAAAGCAAACGCCTCTTCGATTTCTGAAGCTCCGTCGAATGCAGATTTTTATAGAGGCTGGCATTAAGTTCCACAGCACACTTGAATCTCTACCAGTAGAAGCTCATTTCTTGCACTTCTAAGATCTTGATTTGTCTGACCTCTTCCCTCTTCAACACATTTGAAAATGTCTGGACCCTCCGACCGTCGTTTTGACTTGAACCTTGGAGAAGAGACAGCCACGCCTTCTCCAGACAACATATGGCGCCCATCCTTCATATCCCCTACTGGTCCTCTTACCGTTGGGGATTCTGTGATGAAGAATGATATGACCGCTGCAGTGGTGGCCAGGAACCTTCTCACTCCCAAAGATAACAGACTACTTTCCAAACGGTCTGATGAGTTGGCTGTTAAGGACTCTCTGGCTCTTAGTGTTCAGTGTGCAGGTTCTGTGTCTAATATGGCCCAACGCCTATTTGCTAGAACCCGCCAAGTTGAATCATTGGCTGCTGAAGTGATGAGTCTCAAACAGGAGATTAGAGGGCTCAAGCATGAGAATAAGCAGTTGCACCGGCTCGCCCATGACTATGCTACAAACATGAAGAGGAAGCTTGACCAGATGAAGGAATCTGATGGTAAGGTTTTACTTGATCATCAGCGGTTTGTGGGTTTGTTCCAAAGGCATTTATTGCCTTCGTCCTCTGGGGCTGTACCTGGTAATGAAGCTTCAAATGATGAACCTCCAATGCCTCCTCCTTCTGGGGTTTTTTCAAGTACTGAGGCTCCGGATAACCACCCTCCGGTGCTTTCTCTTTCTGGGGCTCTACCGACTGCTGAGACTTCCCCTAAGCAACCTTTGTGAAGGCTCCCTTTTGTTTGTTTATTTTGACTCATGTATATGTACATATTTGTGGCTTATCGAAAATATTAATAAATAAGCTTTGCTTCATTTCAACATATTGTGTTAAATACACCAAAGCCTTTTTCAGAAAGTTCTCTGAATTTTTTTTTTCTTTTGTCGAAACTTGTATTGTTGAAGCTTTGTGAGTGAAGCATGTAGTTTGAGGTAGTGTTCCCTTAATTTCCTGAGTGAGGAAAACTTCTCGGTTGGAGACTTGAAAAATCCAAGTCACTGAGTGGTTGTGAGACTTCCGAGTATCAGGGTGCAGTAGCATATGGTGGGAGTCCCCCAAGTCTTCAGGCGAGGAGAGTTGCCGAATGAGATGTCTTGCTTGCTACTAATATGTCAAAGTAACGAAACCTTGTTTTGATGTCACACCTTCATATATGCCTTATCCAAAAATATTTCAAGCTAGGTTTAGCTTTGGGAGGGCCCAAAATTTTTGTGTAGCCCAAAACTGCTCATTTGTTTGCAAGCCCACGAAAAAAAAGGGATCCAGTGCCTTTGTTCATTTGTTATTTGTGTGGCAAGCCCAAAGAGGAGAACATGTTTGTGCCCACTCCCCTTTATTTAGTTTTTTGTGAAGCCCAATGTATTCTTGCTGCATATTGGGAGGTAGATAAATAATAACAATGAGACTCAAAGTCTCATCCCTTTGCCTGTGTCTTCTTCCCCATTTCCCCGGACTTTGTTCAATATGGCACTGTGCACTTATTCCTTTTGTCCGTCACTTTTGGTGGCTTTTGGCTATTCTTTTGACTGGCCTTTCTCTTTCTTTGCTGGAAAGGTCTTCATGTCCTCACAAAAATCTGAATGAGTCCAAAGGCATGATGAAGGAAAGTGGGTGTGGGAGCCAAGGAAGGGAAGGAAGGAGTTAACGGAGAGGGTGCAGTAGCTCTGCAATAAAACATCATGTTCTGTAGCTCAACTCGCAAGGTTGTCTTCATGAAAGTTGTTCCTTAGCTTGTGAACTACAACATATCCGAATTTGAGAGCCATCGGAGTAGTACAACTCCAGATATTCAGGTATGTTGAGTAATTGTTCGTCATTTGTATATCAACACGTCAGACTTGTTGTGAGCTTCACAAACTCCATTTTCTCTTGCTCAGATCAACATACTTTCTTCATCGAAGTTGTTCCTTAACTTGTGAACTACAACATATCCAAATCTGAGATCCCTCGGAGCAGTATAACTCCAGAAATCCAGGTATGATGAATGACTGGTTATTATTTTTCTGTCAACCCGTCATATTTTTTGTGAGCTTCGAAACTCCATTTTCTCTTGTTCAGATCGGTATTCTTTCTTCATTGAAGTTGTTCCTTAACTTGTGAACTACAACATATCCAAATTTGAGATCCCTCGGAGCAGTATAACTCCAGAAATCCAGGTATGATGAATGACTGGTTATTATTTTTCTGTCAACCCGTCAGATTTGTTGTGAGCTTTGAAACTCCATTTTCTCTTGTTCAGATCGGTATGCTTTCTTCATTGAAGTTGTTCCTCATCGACTCTTTCATAACATATCAAATATTCAGGATGAACTAATGGTTAAATATTTCCAGATCTTCGAAACATCACAACAGCTTCGAAATCTGCAAGAAGCCGACTATCATGTTTGGAGCTTCAACACTTTAATTTCCGTCGCTCAAACAGAAATGATTCCTTCTTGAAAGTTGTTCATCTGCTCAAGAACTAGAGGGTGTCCAAAATTCAGCTCCATTGGAGAAAAGCAGCAGCTGCAAAAATTTGATAGAGGAAAAGAGGCGAAGCTTTGTTGGATTTCTAGTCTGGGGAAGATTCCAGTTTTTGTAGCAACTTCAGTACTGGTGAATTGCTTGTATTTTTGTCCATAACTAAATTTTGGACTTTGAATTATTATTTGATCTATTAGAATATGTTTGGAAACATATATATAATTGGAAGTCCGTTTATGGGAGGGACGTGGTTGATGTAAAACAAAAAATGTTTGTGTTTACCCACGTGTTTTTGTATACGTTTAAGAGTGGTTTTTGTGAACAAAATCCATTTCTTTGCCGCAAGGTTTTGTATTTGGAAAACTTGAATGGGTAAGGTTTTGTTTTAAATGAAGCTTTCTAGGTGAAGCTTTGATGGTGAAAGTATGTAGAGGGAGCTTTCTAGGTGAAGCTTTTTTTTAGGTGAAGCTTTTTTTAAGTGAAGCTTTTCGGGTGAAGTTTTTTGGGTGAAGCTTTGTGGGTGAAGCTTTTTAGGTGAAGCTTTGTGGGTGAAGCTTTTTTAGGTGAAGCTTTTTGGGTGAAGTTTTTTGGAGGTGAAGTTTTTTTTTTTTTGGGTGAAGCTTTTTTAGGTGAAGCTTTTTGGGTGAAACTTTTTGGATGAAGCTTTGTGAGTGAAGCTTTTTAGGTGAAGCTTTGTGGGTGAAGCTTTGTGGGTGAAGCTTTTTTAGGTGAAGCTTTTTGGGTGAAGCTTTTTGGAGGTGAAGCTTTTCGGGTGAAGCTTTTTGGATGAAGCTTTTTTTTTTTTTTTTTTTTTTTTTGGCGCTTGACACGGTCTTCATTTGCTTGTTTTGTAGTGACTGTGGAAGACGGATTGTTTTGTAGTGACTGTGGATATATCTGCTTTGAGGTTTCAACACTTGAGTGTTCCATTGCTAGGAATGTAAAAGAGTGAGGGCTGAGTTGGCTAAATTGCCTCTTTATTGAATTCATTGCCAAATGACCTTCATTACATAGGATGCCGAACGGCTATAGCTCAACACTTGTACATCGTGAGTCTATTTGTAGTAGTACTTCAAGTGATCAGCGTTCCATGGATGGCCAAGGGTCTTGCCATCGGAGCTTCTAAGTGTGTAAGAGCCAGGGCGACTGATGTCAATGACTTCATACGGTCCATCCCAGTTTGGACTAAGTGTGCCTTCACTCGGGACTCTGTCGCAGAGTAATCTTTTCTTTAAGACCCAGTCTCCTATTTTGAAAGAACGAGGCTTGACCCTAGAGTCATAATAGTTGGAGATGCGCTGCTTGTAGGCGACATTCCTCAAGTGAGCTTGGTTTCTGTGTTCCTCGACTAAATCCAAGTTGAGGGTGAGTTGTTTGTCATTGTCACTTTGAATGTAGTTCTGGACTCGGAATGTTGCTTGCTCGAGCTCAACAGGGACAACCGCCTCTGTGCCAAAGGTAAGTGAGAATGGAGTTTCTCCTGTTGAAGTCCGATATGAAGTGCGATATGACCAAAGAACTTGGGGTATAAATTCTGGCCAACAGCCTTTAGCTTTGTCCAAGCTGGTTTTCAAAGTGCGCTTGATTATTTTGTTGATGGCCTCAACTTGTCCATTAGACTGGGGATGAGCTGGAGAGGCAAAGCATAAGTTGATGTTGAACTTAGAGCAGAACAACCTGAACTTCTTGTTATCAAACTGTCACCCATTGTCAGTGACTATCGCATTGGGAATGCCGAATCTACAAAGGATGTTCTTCCACACGAAGTCTTCTATCTTTGCCTCAGTAATGGTTGCCAAGGGTTCTACTTCGGCCCACTTTGTGAAGTAGTCCACTGCAACGACTGCGTAACAGACTTTGCCCTTCCCTGCCGGCATTGGGCCGATCAAATCAAGTCCCCACTGGGCGAAGGGCCAAGGGCTGATCATAGGAGTAAGAGGCTCTGGAGGGGAATGATGAATAGTCGCATATCGTTGACATTTGTCACATGAGCGGGATACTTTGATGGCATCCTGGTGGAGTGTTGGCCAGTAATATCCTTGGCGAAAAGTCTTGTGTGCTAGGGACCGAGATCCAGCATGATCTCCACAGACTCCCTCATGTATTTCCCGAAGGACGATTTCCGCCTCGGCAGGCGTAAGACACCTGAAGTATGGCAGGCTAAAACCTCGCTTATAGAGTTAATCATTGATGATCAGGTAGCGGGTAGACTTGTATCGAATTTGCTTAGCCTGGACTTTATCATTTGGGAGGGTGCCATGAGCAAGGAAATTATAGATCGGGGTGATCCAACTATCCCCCTGTTGTAAGTTACATACTTCTGCGGCCATGGTGCTTGGTGTTGCCAACAGTTCGACATGAATTTTTCTTCCAATCTTGTCTTCCACAGCTGAGGCGAGGCGAGCCAGGGCGTTTGCATGACTGTTTGCCGCTCGAGGAACTTGGGTGATCTGGTAGCGGAAGTGCTTGAGCAAAAGTTGTGTTTGCGCAAGATATGCTGCCATGGAGCTGTCCTTAGCATCAAAGTTGTTGGTAACCTGGTTGACCACTAATTGGGAGTCACTGAAAATATCAATTTGTTTAACCCCGAGGTGTTTGGCCAAACGTAATCCTGCTAGAAGGGCTTCATACTCGGCCTCATTGTTTGATGCCTTGAATTTGAAACGAAGAGCATACTCCATTGCTACTTTGTCGGGCGTAGTCAAGACTAGTCCCGCTCCACAGCCCTGTTGGTTGGATGAGCCATCAACATACAGACTCCATGCTGAGGTCGTTGATTCTACTTTCTGAGCTTCCGATGGTAATGAAGCTACTGCTTCAGGTGTAGAAGCAATGTCAACAGGATATGTGAAGTCGGCTATGAAATCTGCTACTGCTTGACCTTTTTCGGCTGGTTTTGGTTGGTAGGAGATGTCAAACTCACCTAATGCTATCGCCCATTTGATCATTCGTCCAGACGTGTCAGGACTCTGGAGTATCTGTCGAAGAGGGTGATTGGTAAGCACGATGATGGCGTGTGCTTGGAAATAAGGGCGAAGTTTCCGAGCAGACATGACCAATGCTAGAGCTAATTTCTCAATGTTGGAGTATCGTGTCTCCGCATCTTGTAGGGCCTTGCTAGCGTAGTAGACGAGCCGTTCGACACCACTGTCCATTCGAATAAGAACAGAACTGACTGCTGAAGCCGAAACCGATAGATAGATGATGAGAGTGTCACCAACTTCTGGTTTGGAGAGCAGAGGGGCTTTACTCATGTACTCTTTGAGGTTCCTGAATGCCTTGGCACATTCCTCCGTCCATGTAATGTACTTCTTATTTCCCTTGAGTGCTTTGAAGAAAGGAGCACATCTGTCTGTGGCCTTAGAGATGAATCTGGTTAAGGCTGCCACCTTGCCAGTAAGGCTTTGGATGTCTTTTGAAGTTATTGGCTCTTTCATGTCGAGGATTGCTTTGATCTTTTCAGGGTTAGCTTCAATGCCTCGTTGGCTAATCATGAAGCCTAAGAATTTGCCAGAGCCCACGCCGAAGGCACATTTGTTGGGGTTCAACCTCATTCGATACCTCTTTAGAATGGTGAAAGTTTCAGATAGGTTGGTGATGTGTTGGTCAGCATGTTTGCTCTTGACTAGCATATCATCAACGTAAACTTCCATGCTCTTCCCAATCTGTTCGGCGAACATTGAATTGACCAGTCTCTGATAAGTTGCTCCTGCATTCTTTAGGCCGAAAGGCATAACCTTATAGCAATACAGTCCCCTGTCAGTAGTGAAAGCCGTATGTTCTTGGTCTGAGGGGTTCATGAGGATTTGGTTGTATCCTGAATAAGCGTCCATGAAGCTCAAGAGCTCATACCCTGCCGTAGAGTCTATAAGTCTATCAATGAGAGGAAGAGGGAAACTATCCTTCGGGCATCCTTTGTTTAGGTCGGTGTAGTCGACACACATTCTCCACAAGACCTTTTGAAGCAGGAGACTTTCCTTGGTCGGATTTTTCTTAACAAGGACAACATTTGCTACCCATGTTGGGTAATTGACTTCACGGACGAAGCCTATGTCCTTGAGTTTTTCAACTTCTGCTTTCATCGCCTCGTATCGCTCAACATCATAAGATCTTCGCCTCTGTTTTACTGGTTTGGTCTTGGGATCAATAATCAAGTGGTGACAGATGATATCGGGAGAGATGCCCGGCATATCTTTATATGACCAAGCGAAGACCTCGGCGTTCTCTTGCAAAAAGGAGATCAGCGACAACCGAAGGGGTGGTGACAAAGTAGTGCCAATCTTCACCATGCGGTCTGGATGGTCTTTGGAGATAGAGACATTCTCTAACTCTTCAGCGGGTTGTGCTTGCTGGGTGAAGGAGTCATCTCAAGGGTCGTCGGGTTGACTGTTGCTATCAGGAAGATCCAAGTTCGCTTCATCTAGGCTGGTCTTTACGACTTGGTTATGTATAGAGAGAGTCTCCTTGGGGACAGACAGGTGTTGTTGTTTGACTGAAGTGTTGTAACATGATCGTGCACTAAGCTGATCTCCTCTGATGTAGCCGTTGCCATGGGGGGTTGGAAATTTCATCAACAGCATATGCGTGGATACCATAGCCTTGAGATCATTGATGCCTGTGCGCCCAAAGATGACATTGTATGCCGTCGGGCAATTGACCACTAAGAAGTTAGTGGTAATAGTAGCTGTGTAGGGGCCTGTACCAATGGTGAAGGGTAAGTGTATACTCCCTAAAGGTTGCACGATATCGCCAGAGAAGCTTATCAGAGGAGAAATCGAGCGATCTAGCAAGTGTTCAGCTACATTAAGTGCCTTGAAAGCTTCAGCAAACATGATATTGACTGAAGCACCTGTGTCTATCAGGATTCGTTTCACATCAAAATTTGCTATGTGAGCTTCCACGATCAGTGGGTCATTGTGAGGGTAGATTATACCTCTTTCTTCCTCAGGGTAGAAACATATTGGATCCCAGTTAGGCTTTTGATACTTGCCTTCTCTGATGTCTTCCACGTGAAACACTTGATGGCCAGGTCTCAAAGTTCGTTCACTGCTTTTCATGGCCCTATTGGAAGATTCAGATATGGGTGTGCCGCCGCTTATGGAATATATGACATTCACCTGGCGTTGGTTACGGTTATCCCTTTGAGGGTGAAGAAGGAATTGATCAATTTTTCCTTCTCGTGCCAAAGCTTCAATACGATCACGGAGGATGATACATTTCTCGCTATCATGGCCGTTATGCTCATGGTAGCAACAAAACATGCCCGCGTTATTCGGGGGCGTGTAATCTGGGTGCCTCGGCTTTGGCTTTGGTATCAGGTGAGCTATGCTGGGGTAAATGGCCGCGCATGTGGCATTCAAGGGCGTGTATGTCTCATACCTTGGGGTAGGGGGTATCTTGACGCGGGTTTGACCCACTGCATTGACTGCCTGGGGGCGAGCGTTATTGTGGCGATACCCTTGGTTATCGGGATAGTGTCCCTTACTCTTTTTACTGAAAGGAGAGTGGTGAGGATGGAAATCCTTCCTCTTGCCTTGAAATTGATATGTCTGTTGATTCGGTGAAGCATTATGCAAGGCATGGGGAGGTGCCACTGCTGTTTGGAAAGTCGAGGTCTTCTCATTTAGGTGAGTCTGGCTTCCACCTCCCACTTGTTGATAAAGGATGGTTGTAGGGGGTTTCTCCTGATATGTCTTTGCCTCGGCGGAGGCATGGTTATAAGCCTGCGCCATCACCTCAGAGTAAGTCTTCCAAGTATTGGCATTGATCATGTATTTAAAGAAACAATCACGTAGGCCTGCCGTGAAGGCTTTGAGGGCAGTCTTGTCGTCTGCCTCGGCACACCGGGAGTATTCATGGCTGAAGCGGCCAGCATACATACGTAATGACTCGTCTGGCTTCTGGCAGATAGTGTACAAGTCATCTGCAGAGTGCAAGCGATCGGTTTGGAAAATGTGTTGGGAAACAAATAGTTTCCTCAATTCCTCAAATGAGTCTACCGTCTCAGGTGTAAGACGACAATACCAATTTAGAGCTCCACCAGAGAGGGTGGAGGGGAAGAGAAGACATCGCTCTTCGTCGGTGTGCATCCGGTATGCCATGGTGGACTCAAAGAGGTTAAGGTGCTCAATCGGGTCCTCTTTTCCAGTATAAAGTTGCAAGCCAAGCTTTTGCTTTGTCTTTGCTTGAAGGGGGGTGTTGAGGATCCTCCTTGTAAGAGGGCCAGGCCTGGGTTGGTTCCAGTCAGGTATTTCAGCCTGACGTTCAGCCTTCAACTTGTTTACTTCCTCAATAAGTTGTAGGACAAGGGGGTCCTGAGCGGAGTTATGTGTCACTGGAGCTTTCTTTCGTAAATCTCCATCTCCTATTGGAATTAGGAAGGTTTGATCAAGGGCATGTGATTTTTCCCTGGACTCGCTGTACTGGCTTCCAGGGTATGTCTGTCGGAACATCTCTGAGTCCCATGTACCCTCATGTCTCTCTAGGACTTGTTGCCCCTTCCCCAAATTGGTGGCCGGCTTGGGCCGTGGCAGGGGACCGAGTCTCTCAGAAATCCTTGGGTCATCAATCTTTGAGCTTATATGGATGGAATTCTCTCGACGTTGCTTCAGGAAATCCCGACAATCGCGAAAGACGGCTTTCGATCCTTCTGCCCCTTCAGCAAAGAGGTGTCTCCCTCCACTTCTCATGGTTCGGGTCGAAGCAACTGGGTTAAGAGAAGCCTCATGTTGATTATCAAATCGAGGGGTAATCTGTTCCCTATCAGGGATATCTATGTCGAATGCATGTGACCCTCCATGTTGGAGGGCACCCAGTTGATGGTTGACTTCCACGGGGGCAATAAGCTCTCCCACGGGGGCAACAAGCTCGCGTGTCTGAGCTTGCCTAGCTTCGTGGAGTGTCTCGAAGAGCTTCTCATATTGCTCCTGGAGGACCTCATTCCTCATTGCTATCTTGTTGTTCTGAGCTTCCAACTCATCGACTTTAGCTTGAAGAAGAACTCGTTTTCCTTCCTTCTTTCGTTGTTTCGCACTATGTGCAAGGGGGTGTCATTCTGTGTGATGTGGCTTCCTTCGCTTCCCATGTTGGAGAGGGATGCCTGATCAAAAGAAAGTGTACGAATGATAGAAACCAGCTTGACACAGCTGAAGAGAGTAGGAATAAGTGTCGTTTCCCACAGACGGCGCCAAATGTTGATGCACAAAATCAGCGAAGACTTTGGTACAACAGAAAGTGTCAGGTTTTGTGACCTTCGCTTGGTTGCTTCGGTCACTAGTGAGGATAAGTACGTAAATGAATAGAGACAGAGAAGCAAACACAGGATGTACGTGGTTCACCCAGATTGGCTACGTCCACGGAGTAGAGGAGTTCTTATTAGTAGTGAAGGGCTTACACAAGTACAAAGGATCAAGCTCTCAATTTAGTGAGTTCTTGTGAATGATTTAACACAAATGGCATTAGGCCATATTGTGGGGGAATGACCCCTATTTATAGAAAAACTTGTAGCTTTGTCACATTGACATGTGTCATGTTATGATTGGTTCTTGATGTCGACACGTGTTGCGCTCTGATTGGCTTCTAATCTTGACACGTGTCGAGTAGTGATTGGCCTCCTGGTCGGAGGGGAACTCTTCTGGGTCCTTGACAGTATAGCGTTGGCCGGTGCTCGGTAGTTTCGGGATTGGTCAAGTATGGTACAAACAAGAGACCAAAACCTCAGTTGTGTCGAAAACCAAGATCAAGGCAGCCAACTGCTCATCCATTGGGAGGGACTCTATAAAAAATTCATCATGGAGATGAGCCATCCATAACGAAACACCAGCTGTGTAGAAATTTGTAGAGATATTCCATCTATTTCTTTACAACAAAAATCATCAAAATACACATTTTAAAAGAATTCAAAAGAATTGTTTATTCCCAAAATTCCTAAGAGTTGAATTCTTTGATCCCAAAATTCAAAATTTTACATACCCATCAACTACCAGCTGAGATGATGATGAAGAATCAGAAGCATCGTCAAAATCCAAACCCAGTAATCCTACAAATCAACAGGTCATGAATTTAGTATGAGAGAAAGAAAGAGAGCTTATGGGAAATGAGAGAGCGTTTGACGACGCCGGGGGAGCCGAGGAAGAAGATGCCGGGCCGCTTCTCCATTGATAAAATGGAAAACTAACCAAAACACCCTCAAAAGTTTCACTTTAATCATCAGGACAAAACTTAGCAAAAATGCCAATCATGCCCTTCACACATCCATACAAGATTGCTCAGCAATGAAGATGACATTTTCAGAAAAATTTTGCATGCCAAAGATAAGGTGGCAAACTTTGCAGCAACCAAGACAATATGGATTCACGTGGCCTTCAGCAGCTTTTAGAAACAGTGCTGACAGCTTTCAGAAACAGTGTGTTGTCACTATCAAAAAGTTGTAAATTTTGAAAAATTATTTTGTTGTTTTAAGAATCAGCTTTTGTATATAAGAGAGTCTTTCCTCTCATACAGAACCACCGGAATACCACACACATATCTCAATATCTGAAAACACCATACACTCAAGCATTCGTAGCCTTCATAGCATCCTTGTAAACACTTCTTTGTAATCATTTTCTTGTAAACAACCATTTCTGTAAACATTCCATATATCAATAAAAGTTCAAGTGTACATATTCAAGCAATCTCCAAGTCTTAAGTAAGTTTTCTTTTCCTTCTTTAGTGTGTTTGTTTAATTAGACTTCTAGTCCAAAACAGGGAAACACTATTGTGGTTATATTATTAACCTGCTAAACTGACGATCATACTTTGTTCGAGCACTCTGTTATAGTTGAATGTTTGCCATACAAATAACTAGACTTCAACTAGAGTACCTCTGAGTTCTTCGTACCTCTGAGTTCAGCCGTTAAGGTCTTATACTTGTACTTTGAGTGGCCGTCATGCTGAAACATGTCAAGTTCCATGTGCAAGGTTCTATGTCTAGTTGTTATAATGGTCATCCGACTATTTAACTGAGCATGCCTTTCAAATTTGGTATCAGAGCCAAGTTTAGCATTTTAATAATATAAGCATTATAGTAAAGTACCTTGAGGATAGAAGTCATTGATACAACTGATATCATATTTGTTTATTGTGTATGAACAACATATATTATTGTCCCTGTAGACCCTGTTAACCATAATTACTAGGTATTTATTGTCCCAAACATCCAACTATAACTAGCATAAAGAGAAGATTAGCATATATATCCAAAAGAATTATTAGTACTTTGAAGAAGCAAAAGTTTTATCTTGGATATCTTGAACATCCTTCATTTATTCGTAAATATAATAACACAGAAGTGCAGCATAAAGTTTTAGAAGCAAAAAGAACAACAGATCAAGCTTTAGAGACCTTGAGAGAAGAAAGAGAGTTTTTAAGAAACCAGTTAGCTGTAACTCTAGAGAAGGGTATACTCTAGTTTATGATAGATTATCTTAATTTAGAAATTAGTAAACCTCAAAAAAGAAAAATAACTTTAGACCAAAATAGTTTAGTTTGTTATTTTCCATCAAGAAAACATAATCATATTTTGCACAGTGAAGAAAATTCACAAGCCAATACTATTGTAGATCTTATTATTAGTCAAGCAGAAAATATAAAATTAGAAAATAATAAGCATAATCATTTGTTAAACCAGTTGTTAGAACATTTTCAGAAAAATTCCATAAAGATAATTAGACAAAATTTAGATTATATTAAATCTCAGTTAGAAGATAATAATAAAAATATTCAAAGGTTTCCTAGCAAAAGAGAGATAAAAGAGCTTGTTGATCTCATAGATAGTAAGCCAAAGCAAGTAGAACTTAGGTCATTAGAAATAGTTGAACAACTAAAATTAGAAGTTCAAAAAATTCAATTCGTACAAAAGGAGTTGAGAGAACAAGTAGATAAGTTGCATAATAAAATAGATAAATTATTAGTTTAATGACAGATTCTAGAACTAGCAGAAAATATATTCAAGCTTTGAAAGAAATTAGTAAATTAGATAAAGAACCAGTAGGATTAACAGATTTTTCAACACAAGTATCTAGTAGTAATATTCCCATTAGTCAAAATAATTTGATTATCCAATTAGTTTTAAGTCTAGCTGAAAAATTAGATCAAGTTGAAAAACAAATAACAGAAATAAACCAAGTTTTACATAACGCATCTTCATCACTTCCACCATCCTTGCTAGATAAATTAGAAAATTTAACTTTGAGTGCAAATAATAATAGAAGACCTAAGCTAAATCCTTTTGATAATAGAAAATGGAACTCTTTAGGAAAAAAGGAAAAGAAGTAGTTAGAGCGGAAGATATTTATCCAAATGAAGAAGAAGTACAAGAATTTATTCGAAGAGGTTTTGAGAGAACACATAAAAATAAATATAACTTGTATCAATTAGGTTTATTTGAAAACAGAAGTAGAATTGTAAGCAGCATCAGTCAACATGAAGTTAGCTGTATTGATAAAAAAGTCACACTTAATCTAATTAGTAAAGAAACAGTTACTAATTTGAGAAAATCACATTTTAGTCAGATTCATATAGGAACAATATTAATTGGAATAGCAGGATTAACCAGAGCACAAGTAGGTACAAAAGCTTTAGTATACATATATGATGATAGATGAGATAATCACCAACAAGCAGCAATAGCAACAACTGAAGTAGACTTAAGTTCAAACTTAGCAGTCATAGGTTGTATTGCAAATTATGTTATGACGATTAATGAATTCAGTAAATATATTAAAGTGAGCATAAGAATAAAAAATTATAATATGAAAGGAGAGTATAAAAATTTGTGTATTAGCTTAATGTATATAGGTAAAGTGTCTGATAGATATAATCATAAGTTTAATTTAGAGTTTCAAAATTTAGTTCAAACATTTGGCAGTAAACATGTAAATATGATAGAAGCAAAACCCGTAGATAATAGCTTTTTAGAAGGAACTCAGTGGACATTACCTAATTTACAAGTAGTACAAAATAGACAACCAGATAAAGTACAAATATATGAAACTAGTACAGGTCAAGCAACAATTAGGTTTAGTAATTATAAGCAACTAGAAAAAATAGAAGAAGATGAGAGTGAAATTGAAAATGAAAGTATACATATGACTTTTGATAATTTAGATATTAATTTAGTTGAACATAATTTTGATCATATTGTAGATAAACTTATAGAAGATATTGATCATTTAGATGAAGAACAATATTTGAAAAAATATAAGACATGTGATTTAGGACTACATAAAATTTCAGACGAAGAAATGAAAATTTTAATCTTAGAAATAGGAGTAGAACACATTTTAGGATCAAAAGAATATAATAATTTATTAGAATTGAAAGCAGAATGTAATCCAGCAGAAGAAAGTAGTACATCAGGAGTAGAAAATCCAAGACACGCAAACAGAACTGATCAACAATTTTTTAGACCAACAAATGAACAATATAATGAAAAAGCAAAAGTAGACTATATAGAAGAAAGTATGATAAAACCTAGAAAAAATAGGATTCCATATTTAAGAGGGTTAGAACAAATTAATATAGCTGGTAATATATTAAATTTAGATAATGTAGATCCACAAGATTGGGAAATAACGATTGAGAGATGGGAAAAAGGCTGCATACATGCATCACTAATGTTAGATTTTAGTAATTCACAAAACATGTTAGATTACTTTGAACATACTTTGAATGGTTTAGTTTTTTATTATTTCCAATCATGGAAAGTCCAAAATCCAGAACAGCATCAGGCAGCTAAAACACATTTCAATATTGATGGTTTTGTTACTTTGATTAAACAAGAGTTTTTAGATCATAATAGGTTAGATGGTAGAAGCGAACAAGAACAAATAAGAGCAATTAGAAATCTAGAACAATTACAAATTTGCGATTTACAGTATATAGCTGAGTATACAACAGATTTCTTTAAATATTTAGGAAGAACAGGTAGAATTAGTGATATTAATTTATTAGATACTTATATGACAAAAATAAAAGGACCAATAGGTGAAAAGATTTGGAATGAATGGCAAAAGCATTCGAAGAAAAATGATATTGCTATAGGACCTAGAATTCAACATGTATATGATATACTTAGACAAGAGTGTAGTCAAATAAAGGCTAAGAGACAAATTAGGAAACAATTTTACATGAGTTGTAAAAATATAGATTTACCACAACAGTATGGTTGCCATAAGAAAAATAAGCATAAGAAAATATACAAAAAGAAATATAAGTCATATAAACCCTATAAACAACATAAGAATTTCAGTATAAAACCTTCAAGAACATATAGGAAAAGAAAATATATTCCAAAACAATTTAGAAAAAGAAGTGGCAGACCTTGGATTAGGAAATATAAAGCACCAAAAGATAAGAGTAATTGTAAATGTTATTCATGTGTAGAAGCTGGACATATTAGACCTAAATGTCCAAAATTAGGTAAACAGTCGAAAGAAAAAGTACATTTGATGGAGTTGTTTAAATTAGAAGAAGATGAGAATATTCAGTCAATATACAGTTTAGATAATTTAAGTGATAATAAGAGTATTTATAGTATAGAGAGTATTAACATGATAGATTCAGACTCAGAAGATTCAAGTAGCACAAATAGTGATCTAGAAGAGTATATGTGTGCATTCATAGAAGAACAGCATGAAGAAGAATATAAATACATTAATTTAGGTTGGCCAGAAAAATGTCATAAGTGTAATAAATTAGTTGCAAATAAATACTACAATACATATTCAATATTATGTGAAAAATGTTATAATAATAGGTTATTAGAAGTTAATTTAGCAGAATCTGAAATATTAGGAAATATTGTTCATAGTATAGAAAAACCAAAAAATAGTTCTTTAATCACTATAAACTGCGAAATAGAATTAGCAAAAGAACATAAGATACAAACCATAGCTATGATAGATACAGGAAGTACAAAGAGTGTCATAAGAGAAGAGTTAGTACCAGAAAAATACAGACAAAAATTAGCAAAACCAGTAAGAATAACACAATTTGATGAGAGACCAATTTACTTAACACATTGTATAAATAATGAGTTTATTAAAGTAGAAAAACAACAATTTAATTTACCATTAACATTTGTTTCACTAGTAGGATCATATCCATTTATTTTAAGATTAAACTTTTTGAAAAGTTTGCAAGGTTTTTTATTTATGAACCCTAACATAACATTTTTCAAAAGAGGCATTACAATAACTAACCAAAGTAATACTGTAGAAGCCTACAAAAACATAAGTATAGAAGAGCCTAGTGGCCAAGATAGTTATCATTTAGAAAACTCAAAAGAAAATGATGAGCATAATAACGTAGAAGAGTTTGATGAAGACATTTTTGAACATGAATACTCGATTTTAGAAGAAGGAACCTGTATAGAAATATTACAATTAGATAGACCAAAAAGTTTAGAAGAATTGTTACAATTAGCAGAACGAACTAGGATTATAGGAGAAGACCCGCAGTTACATTGGAGTAAAAATAAAATACTAGCAAAATTAGATATAATTAACCCAGATTTAACCATTAAGACGGCTGATATGCTTTGTAGTCTAATAGATAAACAAGAGTTTGAGCAGCAAATAAAAGAGTTGTTAAATTTAAAAGTAATTAGACCATCTAAGTCTAGACATAGATCATCAGCATTTATTGTAAGAAAACATTCGGAACTAAAAAGAGGTAAGGCTAGGATAGTTTATAATTACAAGAGATTAAATGATAATACATACGAAGATAGTTATAAATTACCAAATAAGGATGAGCTTATAAATAAAATTCAAGAGAGTAAATATTTTAGCAAATTTGATTGTAAATCAGGTTTTTGGCAAATAAGATTAGTAGAAGAATCAATTGAGTGGACAACTTTTACTTGTCCAGAAGGACATTTTGAGTGGCTTGTTATGCCATTTGGACTTAAAAATGCTTCATCGATCTTTCAAAGAAAGATGGACCAAATTTTCAAGAAATATGATAATTTTTGTATTGTTTATGTAGATGATATTTTAGTACATAGTAAAAATAAAAATGAACATATGAAGCATTTAGAGATAGTATTACAAGAATTCATCAATAATGGAATTGTGATTAGCAAAAATAAAATAGCATTAGAAAAGCAAGATATATAATTTTTAGAAATGTATATCAAGTCAGGTACAATACAATACAAGATCATATAGCTAAAAAGGTGTTAGATTTTCCAGATAAATTAGAAGATAAGAAACAGTTACAAGCGTTTTTAAGATTGCTAAATTATGCAAGAAATTTTATCACTGATTTAGGAAGAAAAATAGCAGTATTACATAGTAAAACTAGCAAAACAGGACAAATATATTTTAATAGTGAAGATATTAAATTAGTTCAAAAAATAAAACAAGAAATTACTAAACTTAAGCCAATAACATTACCACTAGATAATAGTTACAAGATAGTTGAAACATATGCTTCATCATTAGGATGGGCAGGTATACTATATCAGAAAAAGCATAGGGAGTTTCCAAAGTCTGACGAACAAGTTTGTAGATATTCCTCAGGAAAGTTTAGTGATATCCAGTCAAGATTACTGTAGACATCGAAATTTCGTAAATAAATGTTGACCGATAAATCAAAATGTCAACGCTCATGTATTACATAAATTTTACACGTAGCGTGTGACTCAACGAAAATTGGAATGAGTTGGAAAAGTCATCAAATAGGACACGTGTCAACACCTGGCAGAAACGACTTATTTCATCTGGGATATTATATTCAAAATTAGGCATTGGAAAATTCTATAAATACAAGCCCATTTCATTCATTTAAGGAGGACCAATTCATATTACACCTTGAAGCTCTGAAGGTCTGAAACTCCGAAGCTCTCAAGCATCCAGGTTCCCGAAGAATCAAGAAAGCCTTCTTCGTTCTTCGTTCATCGTTCTTCCAATATCAAGCCCCGACGGCCCTTGAAGAAAGTGTTCTTCGTTCATCGTTCTTCCAAGATCAAGCCCCGACGGCCCTTGGATCAACCATCCACCAATTCAAGATCAAGCCCCGACGGCCCTTGAAGAAAGCACCATCGTTCATCATCCGTTCATCCAAGATCAAGCTCCAACGACCCTTTGGATCAACAACGTCGACAAATCCACACATCCAACCGTTCTTCAAGATCAAGCCCAAAAACCTTTGAAGATCCGTTCATCACTGTTCTTCAAGATCAAGCCCAAAAGCCCTTGGAGATCCGTTCGTCACTGTTCTTCAAAGATCAAGCCCAAAAGCCCCTTTGAAGATCTGCTCAAATCCACCTTCAAGATCAAGTCCACGGCCCTTGAAGAACGTTCATCCTTAGATCAAGCCCAACGGCCCTTTGGATCAATCACACAGAAACGAACGTGCACAAACAAATATTTGTATTTGATGATTTTGGGTTACAATCTCTCTCTATTTTGATCCTCTGATTCGATCTCCGTAAGGTGTGTATTTGTGGATGTGTGATTGATCCAAAGGGCCGTTGGGCTTGATCTAAGGATGAACGTTCTTCAAGGGCCGTGGACTTGATCTTGAAGGTGGATTTGAGCGGATCTTCAAAGGGGCTTTTGGGCTTGATCTTTGAAGAACAGTGACGAACGGATCTCCAAGGGCTTTTGGGCTTGATCTTGAAGAACAGTGATGAACGAATCTTCAAAGGTTTTTGGGCTTGATCTTGAAGAACGGTTGGATGTGTGGATTTGTCGACGTTGTTGATCCAAAGGGCCGTTGGGGCTTGATCTTGGATGAACGGATGATGAACGATGGTGCTTTCTTCAAGGGCCGTCGGGGCTTGATCTTGAATTGGTGGATGGTTGATCCAAGGGCCGTCGGGGCTTGATCTTGGAAGAACGATGAACGAAGAACACTTTCTTCAAGGGCCGTCGGGGCTTGATCTTGGAAGAACGATGAACGAAGAACGAAGAAGGCTTTCTTGATTCTTCGGGAACCTGGATGCTTGAGAGCTTCGGAGTTTCAGAGCTTCAGAGCTTCAAGGTGTAATATGAATTGGTCCTCCTTAAATGAATGAAATGGGCTTGTATTTATAGAATTTTCCAATGCCTAATTTTGAATATAATATCCCAGATGAAATAAGTCGTTTCTGCCAGGTGTTGACACGTGTCCTATTTGATGACTTTTCCAACTCATTCCAATTTTCGTTGAGTCACACGCTACGTGTAAAATTTATGTAATACATGAGCGTTGACATTTTGATTTATCGGTCAACATTTATTTACGAAATTTCGATGTCTACAAATGCCCCCACTTCAAGGCATGTCGTATACATGTGCTTGTCACGTGTAGGAGATGCGTTTTGAAGTCCCTTACTGTAGATGTCGATCCAAGGGCCGTCGAGGCTTGATCTTGAATTGGGCTGGAGATTTCTTCAAGGGCCGTTGAGGCTTGATTTTGAATTGGGCTTGAGATTTCTTCAAGGGCCGTTGAGGCTTGATCTTGAATTGTTGTTTGAAATTTCTTCAAGGGCCGTCGAGGCTTGATCTTGAAGGTTGAAATTGGACCACAAGGAGCTTCATGTGGTATATGATCTTTGGCTTTGGTAGTGGGTGAATCGACACGTATTTTGTTGCGCTTTGTTGACTTTCCACAGCTTTGATCTTGAACTGGGTTGAAAGATTTTCTAGATTCCTCCAATTGTTGATTTTCCACAGCTTATTCTTGAACTAGGTTTTGATTCAAGGGTGGTTGACACTTAATCTTGAATCGGACTTGTGATTTCTTCCAAGGCCGTCGAGGCTTGATTTTGAATTTGGCTGGAAGCTTCTTCAAGGGCTTTTGAGGCTTGATTCTTGAAGGCTGACTCGAACACACGGCAAGCAGGCACGAGGTGAAGGTGACGACTTGTTACTTTGTTCAATCTTTCTAATTCACACCTGAGTAGTTTGGTCAACGGTATGATCTTCCAGATTGATGGGCTCCTCTTCCAATTGGTGACTTGGTCTTTAAGGATTTGATTCAAGGGTGGTGAATCGGCACGTGCAGCCCACAACGCCTAGTAAGTCGACCCAAGAATTTGAGGGTCAAAACGAATTCACCGTCAGAGTGATTGCAACTTTGATGATATGAGATACTCTTGCTTTTGAAGAAGTAGCGGATGAATCAGCACGTGCTTGGTTGCACTTGTCTCCACATGCTTCAAGGTATCCTTTATCTATTCCTCAGGCAGATGTGGCAGCTTCTTTGGAAGTACAGCAACAGTGGGAGACGAGTACTCGATAGCAGTGCTAGGTAGGCAATCAGGGAAGGGCTCCAAGCAGTCGGTTCCTTACCCGAGTTTGAGTGGAGGTTCCGGCATATTGTTTTCCTTATCCTTGTCTTTGTAGGTAAGAACAAGGACAAAGGAAATGACAGGGAGAACGCATGATATGAGATACTTTTGCTTTCTACCCTGGTGATATGAGATACTTTTGCTCTGGTGTCATTTGTTTGCTGAGGTACCCCAAGGAATAAGGAACACTGAGTGACTCGAGAGGCTTCGTTGGGAAGGCATTCTCGGAGATGAAGAAAGGTTCCGTATGTCTGCCTTGCTATGGAGGGTGAAGGTGGACAGTTATAGGGAGTTCCTTAATACCTGTAGAGGTACTGTTCTTTCACTCGTGTCAGTAGCCAGTGCGTGATTGATCAGTATGGCTTCACGTGCCTTCTTCTTTATCATAAATCTTCGACAAATTGCCCGTGATTTCCGCAAAGCTAAGTTTGCGTGTGATGGGTGCTGACGTGTCTGGAAAAGACTGGCGTCTCTTCGATATCTAGGATCAGCGCTTCGACAAATCACCCGTGATTTCCGCAAAGCTGAGTTTGCGTGTGATGGGTGCTGACGCGTCTGGAAAAGCAAGATGCCTCTCCGATTTCTGAGCTTGCCTCTTCGATTTTTGAATTGGCGTCTTCGAATTCTGAGCTTGCCCCTTCGATCTCCGAAATCCCGTTGAGTGCTGATTTTTATAGAGGCACGCAGTTCGTTTCAAAGCGCACTTGAATTTTCGCTTGCAGAAACTCCCTTCTTGCACTTCTAAGATCTTGATCTGTCTGACCTCTTCTTTCTTCGACACCTTTGAAAATTTCTGGACCCTCCGACCGTCGTTTCGATTTGAACCTTGGTGAAGAGGCAGTCCCGCCCTCTCCAGACAACATATGGCGCCCATCCTTCATATCCCCCACTGGTCCTCTTACCGTTGGGGATTCGGTGATGAAGAATGATATGACCGCTGCGGTGGTGGCCCAGAACCTTGTCACCCCCAAAGATAACAGACTACTTTCCAGGCGGTCTGATGAGTTGGCTGTTAAGGAGTCTCTGGCTCTTAGTGTGCAGTGTGCAGGTTCTGTGTCCAACATGGCCCAACGCCTATTTGCTCGAACCCGTCAAGTTGAATCGTTGGCGGCTGAAGTGATGAGTCTCAAACAGGAGATTAGAGAGCTCAAGCATGAGAATAAACAGTTGCACAAGCTCGCACACAACTATGCCACAAACATGAAGAGGAAAATTGACCAGATGCAGGAATCTGATGGTCAGATTTTACTTGATCATCGGAGGTTTGTGGGTCTGTTCCAGCAGCATTTACCTTCGTCTTCTGGGGCTGTACCGACTGCTGAGGCTTCAAACAGTCAACCTCCGGCGCCTTCTCTTCCTGGAGCTTTGCCGAGTTGTGAGGCGCCACCTAATCGTCCTTGAATATCCCCTCTTGTAATTTTGATTTGATTTGATTTTTTTTTTTTTTGGTATGTAGAATGCAATTTTATGTAAAATTTCCAGAAAAAATAAATAAAATGGACTTTTATTTCTCTTAATGCTTTTTTTTTTTTTTTTTTTTTTTTTTTGCACTTGGTGCCAGATGCACCATCCATTTTTTTTTATATTTTCCTTTCTTTTCCCCTGTTTTATTTTTTGCACATGGTGCCAGAGCACCAAATATCAAACAATTTTTTCTTTAATCATGGTGCCAGAAGCACCAAAGATCAAACTTTTTATTTTTTTGCAATTTTTTTTCTTTCTGCACATGGTGCCCATGCACCACCAGAAACTTTTGATCTGTCATGGGGCTGTTCCCCATCTTTGATCCACCATCCCATTTTCTATTATTATTATTTTTTTTATAAATTTCAATGATGGGCTGGGGAATTTGCAGGGAAGGATGAAGATGACGGAGATCCTGCAGTCGAGGCTTCATCACCGGCTAGTCGTTTGACGGTGGTTTTTGAAGTTCTCCGCCATTGACGTTTGCCACTGCCACTATACAACCATTGCTCCGCCACTGCATTCTTGCTACCTTGCACCGCCGCCATTGCACAGCCGATGTACTGCCTGCCGTCGCAAAGGAAGGGATCATATTTGCAACCTGGGCGCTTCCTACCAGACCACCAAGCGTTGCCACAAGACCCTCGAAATCCACCTCCATGAAGGGACTCGCCAAGCCGTTGCTGTTCATGGTGGAGTCAAAGACCGTGTCGCCAAATTTGAGCTCCTGTGAGCTGTCGGACGTGGTGTCGCAGCTCACCCAACTTCCAGGGTCTCAACCTTTCCAGGTGCTTCAGCTACAGAAGCTATCTTATCTTCCAGTGTTGGCATTTGGTTAGTAGAATCGGGCATTTCTGGCATTTGGTGAGAGGAGGACTCGCTCTTCCGAGATTGCAGTCCAGTAAAGCGTGCAAGATCAATCCATTGCTGAGTTCCCCAATATGAGTTTATTGTCCGAGAAACAAAAGACAACAGATTTACAAGTAATGTTTGAGAAGCAAACTCGTCAGAGATTCGATGCTCTATTACTCCAGCAATAATCTGATAACGGAGATTTGCTTATGTTCCGAGAAAGGACGAATAAATTATTGCTGTTTAAGTATTGGAGTTCTTTTCCTTTCCTGATCACTAATCAGAGTTGGATTAATGAATTTGCGAACAGCAAACAAACCATTTGAGGCAGCAACAGCCGCAATGCTTGAAATGAATCCAATACCAGCTAATTTTAAACCACCCAGAAACACTGATGCAAGTCTATAATTGATACTCCAATCCGTCCCCACAAGATTCTTCTGAAACGCATTATCTGGGATGGACCCAGGAGACCTTTAATGGCATCCATGCTATCAGGCGTGTTCATCTCATCAGCATATGAAAGGAATGACAATGTTGGGGCGGGAAGCCACACTGTAAAGAAATCAACCACTGATCTCTTTAGAGTATCTGTAAAAACATAGTCCAGCTCTTCAAAGAAATTTTCTCTGCGCTTCTCATACTGTGTTAAGAGAGTAGTAGTTAATGATATAGCTTCTTCTATAGCTAATCTATTCAAGAATTTAGGATCTGCCCACAATCTTTCCCTGAAACCCTGGAAACGTTGAGCAAGTTCTGCAAGAAGAGGATACTGCTCCAGATCAAAGAAGTTCTGTAATACCTTTGGGGATACCAAACCAAGATCCAGTCCTTTCTGAAGGTCCTGTGGAAGGGCTTCTCGCCTCCTGCCTGCTGCATTCATAACTCGAGCAATTTCAGCGCGATCAAAACAATTCCTGCTGCAGGTTCTGGCAGCAGAATACCACAGGAAATCAGCAACAGGAACTTATCCCTCTTGTCGTATGTGTTGTCTTTCAGGATCAAGTAATATAACTACTTGGTTTTTCTTTTGCAACTTCTTTGAAATTCTGGCCGGCAGCAGGTCCTGAAACCTATCCCTATCCGCAGAGCTGGTCAAACACTGAATGAAATTGATGACGGCGTGCAATTCTTTTATGTGCGGCACTATGATGTCGCCGATGTACTGCGATAACTGATCGAATATCAAGAACGCCGCACTGGAACATAAACGGCAGCAGCTCCGGCCATCCGTTATCGGGTAAAATCCCAGAGGCGAGCTCGGAAATCGTATCACAGAGCTTCTTGGAGATGGATTTCGCGCCCTCCTGCTGAATACACGTCAGCAGAATCGTCTTCAGCGTTGATTGGGTCGTCGGATTCAATCGGGGCCAGAGATACGAGTCGTTGCGGGTGAGCTGCTTGCGGAAGAGAATCGCGAACATGGCGCGGGCCTCGGCGGCAGGGATGAGTGAGAGGAGTGCTCTGATCTTCATATTAGCGGAAGAGGCTGCTCTGTCGTATTCCTCGATGAGATTAACGAGATCCTCATCGGACTTGATGGACACGAGGGCGTCGAGATCTTCGGTGGGTAGTTGACAGCGGAGACTAACCGCCGTCACGGATGGCCCACACAACTCCGTCAGCTTGGACGACAGCTCGGAAAAGGAAATAGAGCGGGGAACGGCGAGTACACGGGTTTCGCCGCCAAGGTAACGGGGGAGGATTTTGCCGCCGTAGCTGCAGAGGAATTTGATGGTGGTGACCATGGTGAGGTCAGGTGAGGGTCCGGCCATGATTTTAATACTAGGGTTTTGATTCGACTACTAACTAGGAGATGAGGATAGCTTCGGGGAGAGAGATTGATTAGAAGATGGGGCTAGAGTTGTGTGCTCTGCTGGGCTGCACTGTGGGCCGAGGAGAAATGAGGAAGAAGACAAGCTGGACTTTGGGCCCGTTGTGGCTTGAGCCCTTTTGCTCGTTGTGGCTTGAGCCCTTTTGTTGCTGGGCCGAGACACTAATGAGGATGGGTTGCTGACGAGGGCCCGGCTTTCAAGCTACGCATACACACACACACATATATATATATATATATATATATATATATATATAATACTTGTGTATTCCTTTTCTTTTTTTTATTTATTTTTTATTTTTTATAAATACATAAACATATGTATTCATCATTTTTTTAATAAAATTGACTTTCTCTAATAAAACATTTATTTATATTTTGATGTGACTGAACTCGAAATTTTGGAATATTCAAGCTGCCTACGTACCCCTCCAAAGAAGAGATCAAGTCGTAACGTAGTTCAAATACATACATATATTTATTTTTATTTTTTTTTGGTATTTTTTTTTTGTGCCGTTTGCAGTTTCAGCTCATGCAGGCAAGGAGCGTTGGTGTCGTTTGCAGTTTCAACTCGTGCAGGCAAGGAGCATTTGGTGCCGTGTTGCAGTTTCAGCTCGTGCAGGCAAGGAGCTTTGGTGCCGTGTTGCAGTTTCAGCTCGTGCAGGCAAGGAGCTTTGGTGTTGCCTTTTATGCTCGTGCAGACCAGGAGCGTTGTGCCATGCAGTTTAGGCTCGTGTAGGCTAGGAGCCTTGTGTCTTGCAGTTTAGGCTCTTGCAGACCAGGAGCTTTGTGTCCTACAGTTTAGGCTCGTGCGGACAAGGAGCTTTGTTGGTTCGTCAAGCGATCCGGAAGAGCCATTCCTCGCAATCTTCATAGCAAGGAGCTTTGACTGAGTGATTGAAGAAGTCTTCAGGAAAGAAATCGCGCATCGTGATAGGGATGGACGATCTATGTGTCGAAATTTCATCATCTTCAACACGTTCATGTTGCTTTGAAGTTTGACAAGAGCTGCTTTGCCCCCTTTCCGATTGGCGGACATGTGGAGGAGACGTATGCTTCTTGTGTAATTTCTTAGGAGTGACTTGAGTCCATCCTTCAACTTTGCTTGTCTTGGAGGATGCCCCCAGCGGTTGAGGTGAAAACTTTGAGTCGGAAGAGCCAGAAGTGAAGGTGGTATAGTTTGACTTCACCACATCGTCAAGATCTAGCTCGATGATTCCTTTCTGAGCCAGCTTCATGATGAGATCTTTCAGCACGAAACATTTTTCTGTCGGATGACTGATGAAGCGGTGGAATTTACAGTATCTTGGACTGTTGGTACGATTCATCTCTTCCGGCCGTCTGCACTCAGGCAAACTGATCACCTTCTTGTCCAACAGGTCATCTAACATGGCAACCACATCAGAGTCGAGGAATGGATAAGTCTTCTCCTCGAGCTCATTCAAAGTGCGTCTACGCATCTCTTGATCACGAAAAGCTTCGGTTTGAATCGCCTTGCCTCGTGTGGATATTTTGACGGGAGATGTGTTGACCGTCATCGTTTCCTTGGTGGGTTTCCATGCAGCCTTTTCCACCTTTGTCCCAAGAACTTTGTCATTCTTGCAGTCGGCGATCGGTTCTTTCTTCCCATGATGGGCGATGCTCAACTCCATGTCATGGGCGCGAGTGGCCAATTCCTCGAAGGTCTGCGGTTTAATGCCTTGAAGGATGTATTGCAAACTCCATTGCATGCCTTGGATGCACATCTCGATTGAAGAGGTTTCCGAGAGCCTGTCTTTACAGTCGAGGCTTAGAGTGCGCCATCTGTTGATGTAGTCAATGACTGGCTCGTCCTTCCACTGCTTTGTGCTCGTTAGCTCTAGCATGCTCATAGTGCGGCGGGTACTCCCCATCGGTTCCTGCGTTGTTGCAGGTTTCAACGAAGTGGGCAACATGCTGTTTCGGGTTTCCCTTTCCATCAAATTGCATGAACTTTGGTGGTTGATAACCCCTCGGCATCCTTAAGGCGTCGATCTTCTTTGAATACGGCTTTGAGTACAACCCGGAGGTATTTGAGCTCCCTTCGTACTGTGCCTTGATGGTGTTGGTGATCATCTCTTGCAGCTGCTGGATAGAAAGAGATCCCATGAGTGCCGCTGCTTGGTCTGGCTCGGGCTTCGCATCGTTTTTCTCCACCTGAGGCTCATCTTCTGGGTTAGGGTTCTCGTCGTCATGTGGCTCCAGTCGGCTGACGAGTGCAGCGATTTGCAAGTCTTTTTCTTCCACAGTTCGGGTTAGCCTTGCGATTGCTTCATTCATCTGAGCCAGTTGTTCTTCAACGGAGGTAATGCCGATAGTCATGACTTGTGCGACCAATAGACGTGACTTTCCTTTAGACATCCAGGATGCTGATGAAGAACGTCGTTGGCTGCTTTGAGATGTCATTTTATGTGCCTCAGCATCATGCTTCGGTGCCCCCAGCGAGGTCAGGTTGATGACGGACTCACACCTAGGATGCTCCCCTTGCTCTTTTAGCGGCACCAATTTTGAAGTGGCATGTTGAGGAGCGGTTGTGGCGCCAATGGATTGTCCGTTTGCGGCAGAAGTGCTTAGGATCCTTCCCTCAGTGGTTGCAAGAACGGCTTGTCCCTTGCTTGATGCCATTGACTTTGAGGTGTGCTTGGATTCCTTGAACGGAGAAAGAGATGAGAGGTAGAGATGGTCCCACTGGGCGTGCCAATTTGTGAACACGGAAAATTCCTGAAACGAAAGAGACAAGAAACGAACGTGCACAAACAAATATTTGTATTTGATGATTTTGGGTTACAATCTCTCTCTATTTTGATCCTCTGATTCGATCTCCGTAAGGTGTGTATTTGTGGATGTGTGATTGATCCAAAGGGCCGTTGGGCTTGATCTAAGGATGAACGTTCTTCAAGGGCCGTGGACTTGATCTTGAAGGTGGATTTGAGCGGATCTTCAAAGGGGCTTTTGGGCTTGATCTTTGAAGAACAGTGACGAACGGATCTCCAAGGGCTTTTGGGCTTGATCTTGAAGAACAGTGATGAACGGATCTTCAAAGGTTTTTGGGCTTGATCTTGAAGAACGGTTGGATGTGTGGATTTGTCGACGTTATTGATCCAAAGGGTCGTTGGGGCTTGATCTTGGATGAACGGATGATGAACGATGGTGTTTTCTTCAAGGGCCGTCGAGGCTTGATCTTGAATTGGTGGATGGTTGATCCAAGGGCCGTCGGGGCTTGATCTTGGAAGAACGATGAACGAAGAACACTTTCTTCAAGGGTCGTCGGGGCTTGATCTTGGAAGAACGATGAACGAAGAACGAAGAAGGCTTTCTTGATTCTTCGGGAACCTGGATGCTTGAGAGCTTCGGAGTTTCAGAGCTTCAGAGCTTCAAGGTGTAATATGAATTGGTCCTCCTTAAATGAATGAAATGGGCTTGTATTTATAGAATTTTCCAATGCCTAATTTTGAATATAATATCCTAGATGAAATAAGTCGTTTCTGCCAGGTGTTGACACGTGTCCTATTTGATGACTTTTCCAACTCATTCCAATTTTCGTTGAGTCACACGCTACGTGTAAAATTTATGTAATACATGAGCGTTGACATTTTGATTTATCGGTCAACATTTATTTACGAAATTTCGATGTCTACAATTACCATCAACAGATTTAGAAATTCTAGGGATAATTAATTCACTTGAAGCATTTTCTTTATTTTTACATAATGAAATATTTACGATTAGAACAGATTGTCAAAATATAGTTTCTCATTATAACAAGATACATGCTAATAAATAGGCAGCCCGAAGATGGGTTAATTTTGTTGATTCAATTACAGGAAATGGTTTTAAACCAATTTTTGAACATATAAAAGGTAATGACAATACATTAGCTGATATCTTATCAAGATTAATTTGTTGAATAGGTATGGAATATCGTGGACCATCATCAGCAAATAACACAAGGCTGCAAGGCAAAAGAGTTTTTTTCAATGGCATGATGATGCACCATCAACCTTCACCATTCAGTGGATTTCAAAATAGCATGAGCAGACCAGCATCACCACCAGTACCCACGTTCAACTTTAATGACAATATTGTTGAAGGAATCAGAAATCCAACTCTGAGATACAGATCAAGGGTACCAGGGATTTCTGATAGGCAGCAGGTTCTCTTAGATAATTTTTGGAATATCCAAATTAAGCAGCCAAGTATGAGGTTAGGTCATGAAAAATTAATTAGAGCCTTAGAACAAGAGTTTGATAGCTTTAATTTTAATTTCCACCAAAACCAAAGCATATTCATTTTCTTGAGCACAACCTTCAAGTCATCTCTAGGGACCATGAGTCATTACTTGGTAAGTTTACCAAAATGAACCAAGAACTCCAATCTCTTAGAATGCAGCAAAAGGCAAGTGACACCTTAAAAAGAGAATTAAAAATAGGTTTAGAAACTGATCATCACAAGAATAAAGGAAAAGAGGTTATTGAACCCATAGAACAAGAGGCTAATGAGCCCATAGAAAAAATTAAGATTGAGCTCTTAGAAGAAGACGTTGAAATGGAACAACATCAAAGTAATGATCAGCATTAGGTTCTGAGTGACAAAGAAAAACAAGAAAAATATGAAAGTTTTCTTAGGAATATATCTTCAGACTTAATATTAGATGATGTCTTATTAGAAGAAATTTCAAAGACAAAACTAAGAATAATGCCAACAGATATGCAAAATGAGATCCTGAGCAGAGCATCACAGTCCATGAAAGAGTTACAATTACAATTACAATGCTCCTTGTATCAATCCATCTTTGATCCAAAACCAGAGATGAATATTATTACAAAGATGTATCCTCCATGTCTTTGTGATAGTACATAGAATTGTATTTGTAAACTAGAGGTTAGCGTAGCTGTGGCCAGGATTAACATGAGAGATTTTAAATCATGGCATTTTAGTTATGAGCATCAGGAAAAGCATAATGTGGTAGAAGTTACCCCTGCCTTACTATTAGAGTTTGGTTATCTCGATAAAATATTTATTAACCATATTTCTCAACTAGAATCATTTCCTGAAAAACTTATTAAAGTAGGAGAAGATTATCTAGAAAGGTGGAAAGAAATTTGCATAAGTTTTATTAGTAGTCCTCCAGATTGGTATGTACACATGCATAAGGAGAAAGCTAGGCATATAACCATGATCAATGAAGAGTCCTTTAGACTAAACTCTATCTCCTCACATAGGTGGACTCCTTCATACAAAGATATTTTAAAATTTAGAGGGATCCAAATGTTTGCTTTAGATGAGTTTGAAGATTTTAGGTATGATATGGTACTAGTAGCAGAAGAAGAAGAGATGTATATTTACAGTAAGACAAGAATCAGTCATCAGCCTTATTGGAAACCCCAAAATTTCAAAGAAGAAACAACAAAAATATATTACAAGGTGAAAGAAGATAGAGAAAGAGATGCGGAGCTAGTAGAAGGCGATGAACATTATTGGAATAATTTGTCAGAAGAAGAGCTGCATAACATCGACAACATGATGGAAGCCTGAAGAACTAGCTGTAAATTAGCATAAGATGAATAGCATCATAATGTATTTCCAGACAGAAATGTCAACATCGTTGTGGTCCGCATGTAATGGCATAAGAGTAAATAAAGAGAAGAGTTTGATATATTATAGACTTTTCATACATAAAATGTCCTTATGGTTAAGAATGAATAGTACCAAGCCATTTTTGTTAAAACTCCCTAGTTTCTAATTACTAAGATTGATTTGCATCCATCATTGGAGGAAATTTGTAATTGTACGTTGGTTTACATATCAAAGTTTTGCAACATCATAACTAATTGCGCTCATACAAAATCGATTCTTCCCTTCGATTTTCGAATGCAATCCCAACATTTCCATTGTTTCATTAAAACAAAAGTTTCTTGCAAACTCGGTTCGCGCAGGTTAATTGGCATCGACTATTTTGAACCTACTTATACAGTAAAACAGAAGAACAGAGTAATGAAGCACAATATATCTTTTTCTTTCCGTAAACAAGACTGCCGATTCTCCTTTCCTTGCCGGCTTGTGGAAAAAGTCCAAGAAGGGGATTCAGGGTTGTGTAACACTCACATCTCTATTAGATACTCATAGCCTTTACTCGCCGATACTTTCCACTTCATCATCACTGCCACCCCCAAAACATGGTAGCCATTTTCATGGCCAGCTTCGCTGCCATATCTCTTCTCTGAAAATCCGGCAGCAATCTCCAACTGTCGCGCATGTTCCCATTCTCAGATATCAACTGTTCCAAATCTTCAAATTCAAAATTCGTACCCTCATCCGGTTCTGGGGCTTGGTCATGTTCTGTGTCCTGTTCAGGTTCTTCTGCACTGGATACTCCTTTGCTAATACCATCATCCAACGCAGCCTGTGTGCGGAAAGAGCTCCAAAAAGTCGTCATCAACTGACAAACCTGTAAAAAAGTACCTTTAATTAACTCAATTTGGTGAAGACGATGACTGACTACTCGGCACGAGGGCTCAGCGCAGTTAAAAACAATTTCTTTTTTTTTTCTTCAAATTTTTAAAAGACATTGTAAATTTCTTTTCAAACAAACTTAAAAACAATCTACATTGGTGGAATGAAAGATTCGACCTCAAGTGTAGATAATGGACGTTTAGGATACGTAAAATTAATGAGTTTTTCCTTTGTAAATAAAATTAGTGAGTCTTATACTATTTGTCACGAGCTAAATAAGATCTGATGGGCTAGAATGCATGTCGAATTAGTGTTAGAAGCAAGTTTTGTAGAAAAATAATGCCACGCACGAGTAATTTAATTAGTTTCACGAGCTAAATAAGATTGTTTTTAAACTTCAATCAGGGATTTCACAAGTTTATAAGAAGTGAAAAAATAGTCAAAGGAGAACAGCAGTAACCTGCATACAGAACAGTTCCCAAGTTGACAATATTGGCAACTCCTAGAAGAGTGAGGGACTATAAGGATTGGTAATGTGGAGATCAGCAGTGACCTGCATACCAAGAAAGGCAACAAGGAATGCTTATTTTCGCAAATATGCACAGATGGAACCGGTTACAAATTTTTAGTTTAAAAAGAACTGGAGGAAAACTGAGTAGACCATAAAGGACACTGAACGGTGTTTTATGTACGCTTGGATAGTGTCCCCTAGTTATAATTTTTGTTTAAAAGTCAGTAACCGTTTCTATGAAATTGAAGGTGTTTGAAAGATAAATACCTTCTGCCAGTTAAATCAATTAGCCACATGGACGTAGCAATGCAAGGAAGCATTAAGAAAGTTTGTAATGGCACTTAAGAAGAGAGATACATGTTGGAATCAACCCTATGTTAAATAGAACACCATGCTGGCTTGCTCATAAACCTGAGGAGTGTAGCAGAGAACTCCATTTATGCCGACAATCTGCGCAGCTGAAAAGAAAAGACATAAGAAGGTTGACAAACAAGAAAGTTTCTGAAATTTTTTTGATAATTTAATAAAATTTCAGCGCTTTTTTAACTCAAAGAACTGTTTAACCTTTTCTACCAAACCTGCTGAAGAATTTGAAGTCCAATTCCAACAACCAGTGCACGCTTCACTCCCGGTACAAGAATATCTCTCCATGTTGGCCCTTTAATAACAGCTTCCGATGGAGGAACCTTTTCTGCACGAAGAGAGCGCAGACTTGTCGGTTCCTTGAGTGAAACATCAGGCTGACTAACCAGACCAGCATGAATGAGTTTCCTTTCTTGTCTTACACCAGAAATTGAAACAACCGACGCAGGCCGACACCCAAGTGCACTATCCTGATGCAAATACAATCTTTGAACTCCTCCTTCCTTCTTCCCGTCTTCGCCTACTCGGTCAGAATACTTATAAGCCAGCTGCCAACCTCCACCAGTGTCCACACTACTACTGATAGCCATGCTAGCTTCTACATTTCCTTTCATCAAGATTGTATTGGATCTCACACCTAAAGCACTGCCGCCGGACCTAGGCGTTCCCATACTTGTTGTTTGGCACGAGATTAGTGGACTTCTCAAGCTTTCATCACAATAAGCCCCGGATGCTTCAGATTCGTGATCCTCACCATCTGTCTGGCTCTCTAAGTCCCAATGTGCGTTTTTATTATGATACTCCCCTGCATTCAAAATGCTTCCAAGATTTGGATAAAGCATGCTGCCTTTGCTTCCTCTTTGGGACATCTTCTCGTGGACACTGCTAAAGAGAGTGACCAGGGGATCCACGAGAGGTATGCTTTGATTCAACGCGCTCCCGTGGTGAGATATAAAACTCTGTCCAGTTGCAGGTTTGGCGATGTATGATAAGCCCTTTTCGGGACCATATAGCCGTGTTTGATTTCCCTGATTTTCAGTAAGCACATTGGGGGGACTAATGATGAACTCTTTCAATAATGTTTCCTTGCCTGTGCGAAGACCCTCAACTAGCGAAGCCAACTCACCTGTGGATCATAGATGCCAAAAAGTTAGCTCGAAAATGTCAATGGCATGAAATAAACGGGCCCTATAAATTTCAAAGCTCCTTTTTTAGCCTCCTGCACCCGCTTGTGGGAGCAAAGAAAATAAACGGGCAAATCTAACGGACTCTGTCCCAGCAGCAACAGAGAAAACAAAGGACCCATAAATGGCAAAAGGCAGGAGACAGTATTTGTCCAAAACCAAAAATGTATCAAGAAACAGTAGGCTGCAATTTTGACCAAAACTCCATCCCAGAATCTGCAAGGAATGAATATATAGGGACAGAGACCTGTGAAATTATGGCCATGTTTTCTACATATTGTTGTCTCCTCTTGATATTAAAATCGTACCAAATCTTATTAATCAACACCAAATCAAATTTTCCACCTATTCGTAAATTGGAAATGCTCATAAAAAGTACTCTTGATTAAACAGTACTCCAACAAGTTTGTGTAAACTTGATTAACAGAGAGAGGAGCACGTGCTCTACATGTTCATCCAAATGATGTAGTTCTTTGATCTTCCTGCAGAAATTTTGTACTTATAATCTCCATTTCTCCTTCTAGGTTTATATATCTGAACAAAACCAAGTTTTAAGATAATTAATCTTGAAATTTGTACTCGTAATCTCATTTCTCCTTGTACGCTTTCCTTCCATTGTTGTTTGTTTTGATTAATTAGAATTTGGTTTTATTAGTGAAGGGCTGTGGCTTACTCACTCACAGTCAAAGGTACTTTAGGATACGAATGTGGTTTCTGTTTTTCTAATAATTAGCCAGTAGCCATATGAAATCTTTGTTTCTGCAGATTGAAAACTGTTTAAATTCTTGGGTAAATTACATGTTACCACCTTAACTTTGAGTCTTATAAGAAAGTTATACCTCACCTTTTAAATATTGCAATGTCAACTTACGAATTTGGTGCAATATTAAACCTCGGTTAAAATATCCATCGATTTGTTTGTTAACTTTAATTTAATTTAGAACTAAAAATTCTTTAATTGTTAATATTTAATTCATTTTATAACCTAGTTAGGTAAGGGTGCGGCCAGTGTCTGCCACGTCAGCATTTAACATAAAAATTAACAGAAAAGTTGACGGAGTTATGATATTACAACGAATTTATAAATTGATGTATAATATATCGAGATATGAGATTATTATGCGACCCAAAGTTGAGAAGGTAAAATATAATTTATCCTAATTTTTTAATGTATTTAATTTAAATTAATTAATTATATTATATTAATCTAAAAAGATATCACAAATTCACAATACAAAAAAAAAATAAAAAAAATAATTTAGTTATACTAAAACTGAAATGTACGTACCCAAACTCCTAATGAAGAAAAAATTGTGAATCATCTGAAGTGGATGGCTGCTCTTGCTCCTCCTCCTCAATATCAAAAGGAACATTAAGATCAATCTGCCTGCGTTTATCATACGCCGGTAAGGAAAGGAAAGTCATTGTCGATGCCGATCATATTCCTCGTGGACGGTATCTGAGGATCCAAGTGGACGAGGCCTCTTCCCAAGACTACTTGTTGGTCCCAAAGACAAGGGAAGCCATTCGTCTTCTTTGCGCAATAGTGGGTGCACCGCGCAACTTTTAATACGTGCCTTCTTGGGGATAAGAAATTCAACATTACAAATATCTCCCTGCTTCTTTTCTAAATCCACTAACTCGAGCCCCACATGAGCTGCCTCCGAGTTAGTATAAGGCCATCCATAGTGTGTAGAGTATTCTGTTCCGTTGATGATAACATAATAATGAAAATCAAAATTCGGTGGTTCAAAAACAATAGATAGAACCAATCCTTCTAACGTCTCCCCTACTTGTAAATTTAGAGGAATTTTAAGACTACTGCCTCCAACAAAGGTGTCTGCCCTCCATTCATATCCAAAACCAATGCCTCCATTACGGACTATTCTCCTCCAGTCATATTCAGCTGATAGACTTTGAATGGTTGTGGGATGGTTAGAGGTATAGTTGAGCCACTTTAGAACTTCATTGCCTGGATAAATAACTCTAAATAATATATAGCGCCAAAGAGATCCCTGCAATAGTAAATAATATATAGATAACAAATTACAAACAATTGTGATATGACCTCTCTCCCAAATAACAACAAATAATATATATTTTAATTTCAAGAGTAATTAAGAAGAGAGACAAACCTCATTCAACAAATTATTTTCCAACTTTGCCACCTCAACGCCACTTAGTCCAAAGCAATTAGCCAAGCTCAGAATGCAAAGCATCGGGGGTAGTTTTGGAATTTTCTCCAATGATGTGCAATCATCCAGATATAACTCGATTAGTTTTGGCGGAAGGGCTTGTGGAGTTTCCCGAAGCCTCTTGCAACCACTCAAATAAAGTCTTTCCAAGTTGACAAATTTGCTAATGCAATCCGGAAGACTAACAAAAATGTTTCTTGAGAGATCAAGATGTGTTAATGTGGACCAGCAATCAAGAGGCACAAGGAAATTACTTTCTGATAAATTGCATCCTTCGAGGTGAAGATAATGTAGGTTGGGAAGAGCAAATGTGTTACAGTTGTCCTGTGAGGTCTCTAAGTCATTTGAAAGCAGTTGAGATTCGATACTGCTGGATGAAACTTCATCAAACTTCATCTTGTTCTTCCCAAATGTCACCAGTTTTGGGCATTGACCGAAAGAAACCTGAATGAGATGTTGCAACCCATTAAGATGATGTAATGATGTACCTATAAGGTTCTCGCATTTATTTGCTAACAATTCGACAAGCCTAGTAAGATATGCAATTGATGAAGGCAATTCTCTTATGCCACTTTCTTGTATATCCAAATATGTTAGAGATTCCATCTCATCCTCTATTTCTGGAAAACTCTCGAGCCTTGTGCAACCACGAAGATAAAGGCTTTCAAGGGATCTCAACATAAGTCTTTGCACAAACCTCGTAAGCCTAGAGCACCCCATAAGATCTAATGTAACAAGTTTCTTAAGGAATCCAATAGAATCATCAACCTCAACCAAATTTGTGCAGCCATGAAGATCCAAATACTCTATGTTTGGACTTCCGGATAAGTCGGGGATTTTTTCCAGAAATTTGCACTCGCGTAACTTCATATATTTAAGATTTGCCAAATTCTGTGAAACCAAAATTTAAAAAAAAAACAAAACAAAACAAAAAGTCACAAACTTTAAATAGAATAATTAATGATGAAAAACTTTGGAAATTTTCGTTTTCCCAAAATAAAATGTACATTTAAATTAGGAATCATCCAAATTAATTTTAAAATGTATACATACCTTAAGTCCCTTCAATTGTCTGATGTCATTGCATGACATATTATATGTGACAAGATGCCTTGGAAGATATTGCAAATTGAACTTAACAATATGCTTTTGAAGAAAATTGGTTTCCCAAATTTGAAACTTATCTCCACCCAAATCAATCCACCTCAAATTGTTGGGCAGATAATCAACGCATCCAGAAAAACATGCATTACTGCTTATGAAAATTTCAAGATTTACCATCCCAAAGAAGCTTTTGGAATTCAAGGGTATCACATCTGGTGTGAGCCACTTTACCACAATGCCTTTAATTTTCTTTGTTCCCTACGATGGAAAAAAGAAATAATGTTAACAAACAAGTCGTATATTAAATTTTTTTTTTCTTTCAAAATCATGCCAATTAAACCAAATGCAAGAACATATATTCTACTCACTCTGTTTTCAGTTAGAACATGGTACACATCTTCATGATGCCACAATCTGCTCCGCTTGCCTAATTCAATGGGCGATTCTTCACTAACTAAACGCTTACCCATTTTTTCTAGTAAGTCATGCATCAAAATCATATTATATTCAATAGTTATGATGGCTTTCTCAACGAGTATTTCAATACAATCTGATGGTACATGAAGCTTCGAATTTCTTAATATTTGTAACACATAGCCTTTGTCTTCACCCTTGAAGAAGCATGCAATGTCTAGAAAAACTTGTTGCAGGGCATAATCCAATGTATCATAACTTTTTCGAAGTACTTTTTGAATACCTCTATAAGGTTCTCCATCATAAGAATCGTAATTATCCAATATAGCTTGCCAACGATCTATACTTTTATTATGCAGATGAGAACCGATAAGATTAAGAGCTATCGGAAGGCCTTCAACATAGGCTATTGCACGTTGTGCGAGTTCCAAATAATTGTCCGGAGGTTCATTTCTTCCAAAGGCATTCAAACTAAAAAGCTCAAGGCCTTTTCCGTCCTTTAACTTTTGGACCTTGTATATCAACCCAACATCATAAGATTCCAGCAAACCTCTATCTTTTGTGGTTATGATCACTCTACTACCCTCGCCGAACCAATCGACTTCAACCAAGTTGTTTAACTGCTCCAGTTCATCCACATCATCAAGAATTAAGAGAATCTTCTTTCGCTTCAACAGTTTCTTTATAAGACTGATTCCTTGATGAGCATCGTCAATTTTCAACTTTTTACCACATTGAACTTTAGAAAGAAGAGTCTTTTGTAGTTTGATTACACCTTCACGTGATGTTGATAGTTCGCTAACATTTGCCAGGAAACAACTGCCTTCAAACTTATGAGCAATTGCATTATAAACAGCTTTTGCAATTGCTGTCTTGCCTATTCCAGATGTCCCCCAAATCCCAACCACACAAGGATCATTTCCTCCGACACCTAAAAGCTCTTTCACCTCTTGAACGCAAGATTGTATTCCAACTGGGTATTTGGCCACATTCAAATATGTGCGTTGTAGTACTTTGACTAAGATCTCCGTAACAATCTTATCGATAAATGTAACTTCATACCTACCAGTTTAATTAAAAAATTTGACATATTTTGTCAATCAACTTTTTTGCTATATATCTTTGAAAAGGAAAAAGAAGGTGAAAAAGAAGAGAGGATTACACGAAAGGGAAGTGCTAGCAACAACCGCTAGAACACTCACTTCCTTGTTCGCTAGCTTTGATGAACGACAAAGTTTATACTCTATACTATTATTAAAAGAAGAGTCTTTGTCAACCAAGAACACACGAAAAGACAACTTTACCCTTACTTGCATAACTTGAGTTTATAAACAAGGTTTAGGAATTGTGGATATTCATGACAAACAATCAAAATAATAATTGTGGATAATCATTAAACAATTAAAAAAAAGAAATAAAAGTCCAAAACTAATGATAACTTCCCCACAAACCTCCAAAGCAATTCTTCTCTTCACGGTAACTTCCGCACTTCCCCCTCAACCTCAACCCTTAACCCAAAAATCTCACCCTTTCTCTTTTTGTAAAATAATTTCTATTGCAATTTGTTATTTTATGAAAATTTTATTTTAATTAATTGTTATTCATTTATTGTTCTTAAGATTAGTAGAAGATATGTCACATCCCGGCCCGGGCCCCTACTACATCCTGGATTCGACTTCATTGTAGCACGATATTATCCGTTTTGGGCTCCGACCACGCCCTCGCGGTTTTGTTTTTTACAACTCACACGAGAACTTCCCAGTGAGTCATCCATCATGGAACTGCTCTCGTTCCAGACCCTTACCGATCGGCTCTTCCACAAAGGCTTTTGCTTTAGACCGTCAAATCCTTCAAATTTGGTTTGTGTTTTACAGTGAATTGGGTTTGGCGGACGTGTATGTATGGATATTTGGATTTGTGTTTTTCCTTCAATTTTCAGATTTTATAAATTAAAAAAAAATTGAATTGAACCCAAATCTAATCGGAAAAACCGATTCGAATTCATGTGATGTCCTCCTTCAAACTTACGAGCAATTGCATTATAAACAGCTTTTGCAATTGTTGCCTTGCCAATTCCAGATGCCTCCCAAATCCCAACCACACAACGACTATTTTCACCGACATTTAAAATTTCTTCCACCTCTTCTACACAAGATTGTATTCCAACTAGGTATTTGGCCACATCCAAATATGTGCGTTGTAGTACTTTAATTGGGATCTCCTTATTAATCTCATTGATAAATGTAGTTTCATACCTACCAGTTTAAATAAAAAACTTACACATTTAATCAATCAAATTTTTAGTTATATTTATTTGTAAAAGAAAAAAATAATAAAAAAAGTACTGTTAAATCTACTTTTTATTTTTCCACTCACATTTTAATGAAAATGTTAAATCCCTAATTGTTTCTCTCCCTCACCGCTTGGTCCTCCGTTTCTCTCTCCCCCATTTTTCTCTCTGTTCCGTTTCATCTCTCTCCTGACTTCTCCACCGTCGGCTACGTTGTTTCTTTCCTTCTCTCTCTCGGAAACCAGTCTCAAATTATTTGAATCTCTCCCTCTCTCGACCACTCTCTCTCTCACTCTTCCCCAACCCAAATCTTCTGTCACCTGCAAATCCAAATTGCATAGCTGAAATAACAAAATCTCTCCTCACCCAATTTCCCCTTTTACCCTCTTTGTCTATTTCTGATTTCCATTTGCTTCCACTGTCAATTTTGTACTCGGAATTAATTTCGAATTAATCAATTTTCGAGCTAGGGTTCATTTTTTTATTTGGAAAAAAAAAAGATTGGTTGCTAATTCATTTATATATTTGGGCTGATTAATTAATGGAGTCGAGTTTTGATCGGTGGGAGAAAGATCCATTATTTGGGCTGATTAAATATGTTCATCAGTTTGTGGATTTTTCCAACAAATTTTAAACTTTTTGACGTTTTGTTGCAATTTTGCATCTTTAATTTGATAGCTTCCAAATTTGAATCAAATCTCGGCTTTAGGAGAGCAATTTAAGAGAGAGAGAGAGGACAGGGGAATCAGAATCTTGGTTCGATGCTGAGAAGCTCACCGGTACGCTCTCCCTCTTAAACTGCTTCCCCTTTACTTGCAGATTCGCGTTTTTTTTTTTTACTGTTTCGATATTCTTACTTGCACTTTTTCGATTTAATTCTTTTGCTTCGAACAAAATTAGTTGAATTGATGAAGCAGATCTCTTGCTCTCTACAACTCTCCAACAAAACCAATGACTATGTAGCTTTCAAGGTTTTTAATTTTCCCCCTTTTTCAGTTAATTTCTGGATTTGTTCTATTTGGACATTTGAGTTGTGGTGTATAAAAGTTATTTTAGGGATTATAGGGGATGGAAAATAAGATGTTAATTTTTTAATTTTTTATGGCGGATGGAATAATGATGTGTGGGAAGATAGCGTAACGGAGTGAGTATATCAGTACTAATAAAAAATGACAGAGTATTACACGAAAGAATCATATAATTAAACAAACTACAAGGAGTGAAGAAAGGTACGTACTCTTCCTCTTTGACAGTATGTCCTGACAAATTTGCTACTTCTTTTAGAGCACTCCTCCATAACAGGATCTTCTCCTCGTCCTTGTATTTGCACTGAAGTCCTGTAAATGCGTCACCAAAATTACTCGTTTGATTTCGTACATGGGACGGATCCACCTTGTAGAAAACTGGCCAAACTATTTGCTGCCTTGACCTTCTACATTTGAGGATATGTACGAGCTCATCCAAGCACCATCTCGACGATGCATAGTTTTCAGAGATTACAATGATTGAAATTCTCGACTCTTCAATTGCTTTTAGAAAAGCTGGTGATATTTCTTCTCCTCTTATAAGATGACGATCAATGAAGGTGTCGATTCCGTTACTGTGCAAGGCCTTGTATAAATGATCTGTAAAAGTAAAGCGTGTATCCTCACCTCTAAAACTCAAAAATACATCATATGTCCATGAAGGAGGCAAGGAAGAAGAAGAGGCAAGTTGAATGGCCATAAGAGAATTAAAGACAAGTAAACTAAAGAAAAGAGCCTCTCAAAGAATTGGAATATGCAGTATGGTATGGAGTGTGGACAATGGACTCTCTTGTTATATATATCAGGCCTTCTGCATGCTTTTCTTCCTGTGAAGGAAGCAGCAGTTTCCTACCACCTTCAATGTGAATGTGGACTCTCTCTTGTTATATTAGTCCTCATGCTTTTCTTCCTACCTAACAAGCAGTTTCCTACCTATTACCTTTCAATGTGAATGTGATCAAGTTGAAAGAGATGAAATTTCGTGGCAATTTCATTGACGATTAAAAATTTTAAATTGTTACTTGACTGTCTTTAATTTAAAGAAGAGGAAGTTTTGTTGCGAACTCCTACCGACAACCTTTGATGTAACAATCCACCATTATAATATTTTAAAATAATCACAGACAAATGAAAAATATAAAAATATTACATATAAAGTGGCCATACCAAGTGGGGGTCTTTAATTTAAGGAAGATTGTGTCTTTTTCCATTATGGAGTTTCTTTTTCCCTTGATCGATTGATCACTATAGTTTGTCTGTATTCAATTATTTGTTGATATTGTAATCACCTGTGGCCTTTCTTCACCAGGAATGAAATAATAATTCCGACCCAGTTACCCACTTTCGAAGGCCACATCTTTGTTTTGTATTTTTTTTCGACGGACTTAATTAATTAATTGTCAGCTAAGCTGAATAAATGAGCAACACATGATTGGAGGTAGATTTTCGGCCCTCTCACTTTCCGTGTTTTACTGTTTGTGTGGTCACGGTTAAGTCACGTCAACATTTTATATTACTATTCATTTTTGGCTTATTATCTTTATAAAAAAATAATATAAAATATTAACATGGCTTAACCGTGACCACACAAATAGGAGGGCATGGGAAGTGAGAGGGCAGAAAATTTGCCTCCCACATGATTTACCTCTCTCTCATCCTTCGTTATCGAGAGGAAGTTCAAATGTCGTTCGATCTTTCTGGATACAGCCAAACCGCCTTGAAACTTCATTGCCTGGAATCATAATTTGCAATCCAGAGCACTCACAAGCAATACTTTGTAGAGTAAACATTGGAGGTCCTAGCGTTGAAGGTCCAAGTTTCCTAGATAGAAATAGAGCGGGAACCACTCAAAAAGAAAATTTAGTTTATTCACTACGGCATTTCTTGGAACACTTGATGGACTTATTCTCATTGACCAAATTATATTGCACACATGTGAACAGATTAATCCACACACTCAAAGTTCAATACTTGGTTGACTTGAACCTTGTATTTAACACCCACAACCTCTGCACTAGTAGAATTTGTTGACGAAGAATGCGGCTGCCATTAAGCTTTTTCTTATTTCCCATGCAGATCTTAGCTTGCTTGTAGGACTTTCCCCAAATTTCTCTAAATATGATCGGCTATGCTGGTGTACTGTCCAGTACAGCATTTAAAAAGTTCTCATCACCACGCTTCTGCCCTGTATCCAAATCTGTTTGAGTATTCATGCATTCCTGCTGCTTAGCGGGTTGCCTTGGAGCCTCAAATAAATTGAAATTTAGTGATTGCTTTGGAGCTTTTTCAATCGCATCCCGTAGCGGCAGATTAATGTGCACTTTTGCATGTGTCCACATAGAATCTTGATTTTGTTGATCCGTCATGGTTTGTTGCTGCCTTTGGGTCATAACAGGTTCAAGGTCAGTAGGCGCTGTTTCTCCCGTTGGGCCTTCAATTTCAGATTCTTCCATTGTAGTATCGTTGGTTTTTCCCCCCATCTCAATGTTTGATCTGCAGAGCACTCCTTTGAACCATGTAGGTTTGCAATTGGTTGATTAGGGAAATTTGAATTGGAATCGTTTTCTTGTTCTTCCAATTGATACGTGAGATGCTCGATTTGCTGTGCCAGATTGTCGATTGAATTTATTTTCTGCAACTAAGGGGTACCCTCCATGAACAACCTAGTGGACTCCTCCAACTTAGCAATCTGGTCCTCCAAAGAAAGTTTTTGTGGCACACAGGGCTGCTGAAAAGCCTGTTGATTGCTTACCCACATAGAAGTATGATGCTCTGTCCACCGATTGTAAAAGTTTGAATATGAATCGTTCTCATTTTCTATGAATTGATACGAAAGCTGCCCATCTTGCTCTTCAATGATCTTTGCTGATGGTTTGGTATTCGGCATGCTATCAACAAATTGCTTGACACACTCTGCCAATTCAGCAAGTTTGTCATCTAGAGTAGATCTTTGTGGCACGGTTGGCTGTTCAAGGGGCTCTTAGATTGTAAAGTTTTGAGTATGGATCGCACCTAGGCCTTTGAGAGTTCCTCATATTGATATAATTCCATGAAGGTAGCCCTCCTGTTGGTTGTAGATTCCAGCCCATCGTTTAACTATTCTCAAAACCAACAAAACATAACCTATAAAAATAAAAATAAAATCAACAATAAAAAGATATTTACAAAAATAATTAACTAAGAATATGATAAACACAAATTATTTGAAACGATCCCCGGCAACGGCACCAATTTCTTGATAGGATTTTTATCACCTACAAAAGTAGGGATAAAAACACTTAAAAATACTTGCAAGAGTACAAGGTCATTGTAGTATAACAGCTCAAACAAGGTCGTTTGCCGCATGGATTGAATGAATAATTTGTATTTAAACTAATTCTTAGCTAATTATTTAGAACAAAGGTTTGAAATGGTTGATTTTGGAATTTAAAATAATAAAAACGAATTTAAATAAAAATAATTAAGTGCTTGACAAAGTAAAGAAAGCAAAAGACAAAGGTTTTGGAAAACAATTTAAATACTAGGATTCTGCAGTCACCATTAACAATCCTATGTAATTTTACCAATTACTTATGAATTTCTACATACATGCTTTGAAGGTTAGGTTTTCCTAATACATATTTTCCTTGTGATGTTCAAGCGAAAACATATATCTAACATACAATCCGTCTGTGATGTCCCGATCAAATATAAACATGTAAGATTCATTAAGCTTTGTGAAAACCCTTCGAAAAACCATGCAACCCTAAGAGCATGATGTTCACCTTAAGTGAACTTACAATTACTAATCACAAGAAGCCCTCCTCAATTTCAGAGTGATGTTCCAACAGAAATTGCATCAAATTGCTTGTCTAAATACCCTAATGATCACGAATCACTAAAACAATTAGATAGTTTAATCGCCGTGATTAATAATTCAAAGCAAGCATGTATCCATTCATAGGTAAATTAATAAAATCACATATTCATGCTAAGACTTGTGGCTTCCCCCTAGCAAAAGAGCTAGTTACGAACAATCATAATAAAAAATAAATAAAATATATTAACTAAAAAAAAGAATGAAAACACCTTGTAGGTAAAAAGTTTGAAGTTCTACAAAATAATGCATACGTTCTCCCCCCAGAACCCTAATGGCTAAAAAATCCTTATTTATACTACTCCCAATTTAAACCCTCATAGAAAAGGTTTCTAAAAACTAGGAAATAAAATAATAAAAGGATAATTAGGAATTACATTCCTATTCTGACTACGAAATCTGCCCAGCAAAGAGATAACCACGTTTTTGGACCTTTAGGGCTCCAAAACAAGCCCAAATTGACTTGAATTAAAGGACCTCCTCTTCAAGTTCCAAGAAAAGTCCTAAGTCCAAAATCCATCATCTTCCAACCCAGAAGTCGCAAATAAGCTCTGCAGCCCCATCTTGCTCTTCAATGATCTTTGCTGATGGTTTGGTATTCGGCATGCTATCAACAAATTGCTTGACACACTCTGCCAATTCAGCAAGTTTGTCATCTAGAGTAGATCTTTGTGGCACGGTTGGCTGTTCAAGGGGCTCTTAGATTGTAAAGTTTTGAGTATGGATCGCACCTAGGCCTTTGAGAGTTCCTCATATTGATATAATTCCATGAAGGTAGCCCTCCTGTTGGTTGTAGATTCCAGCCCATCGTTTAACTATTCTCAAAACCAACAAAACATAACCTATAAAAATAAAAATAAAATCAACAATAAAAAGATATTTACAAAAATAATTAACTAAGAATATGATAAACACAAATTATTTGAAACGATCCCCGGCAACGGCACCAATTTCTTGATAGGATTTTTATCACCTACAAAAGTAGGGATAAAAACACTTAAAAATACTTGCAAGAGTACAAGGTCATTGTAGTATAACAGCTCAAACAAGGTCGTTTGCCGCATGGATTGAATGAATAATTTGTATTTAAACTAATTCTTAGCTAATTATTTAGAACAAAGGTTTGAAATGGTTGATTTTGGAATTTAAAATAATAAAAACGAATTTAAATAAAAATAATTAAGTGCTTGACAAAGTAAAGAAAGCAAAAGACAAAGGTTTTGGAAAACAATTTAAATACTAGGATTCTGCAGTCACCATTAACAATCCTATGTAATTTTACCAATTACTTATGAATTTCTACATACATGCTTTGAAGGTTAGGTTTTCCTAATACATATTTTCCTTGTGATGTTCAAGCGAAAACATATATCTAACATACAATCCGTCTGTGATGTCCCGATCAAATATAAACATGTAAGATTCATTAAGCTTTGTGAAAACCCTTCGAAAAACCATGCAACCCTAAGAGCATGATGTTCACCTTAAGTGAACTTACAATTACTAATCACAAGAAGCCCTCCTCAATTTCAGAGTGATGTTCCAACAGAAATTGCATCAAATTGCTTGTCTAAATACCCTAATGATCACGAATCACTAAAACAATTAGATAGTTTAATCGCCGTGATTAATAATTCAAAGCAAGCATGTATCCATTCATAGGTAAATTAATAAAATCACATATTCATGCTAAGACTTGTGGCTTCCCCCTAGCAAAAGAGCTAGTTACGAACAATCATAATAAAAAATAAATAAAATATATTAACTAAAAAAAAGAATGAAAACACCTTGTAGGTAAAAAGTTTGAAGTTCTACAAAATAATGCATACGTTCTCCCCCCAGAACCCTAATGGCTAAAAAATCCTTATTTATACTACTCCCAATTTAAACCCTCATAGAAAAGGTTTCTAAAAACTAGGAAATAAAATAATAAAAGGATAATTAGGAATTACATTCCTATTCTGACTACGAAATCTGCCCAGCAAAGAGATAACCACGTTTTTGGACCTTTAGGGCTCCAAAACAAGCCCAAATTGACTTGAATTAAAGGACCTCCTCTTCAAGTTCCAAGAAAAGTCCTAAGTCCAAAATCCATCATCTTCCAACCCAGAAGTCGCAAATAAGCTATGCAGCCCCATCTGCCAGCACTGCGCGTTGGGCATAAATTAATTCGCCACGATCAAATGCTTGGGGATAAAATTATGAAATTTTGATACAGCCTTCTTGACATATTCATAAACCCGCTCCAATTGGAATCACTCAAAAAATCCACTGTTTGATTACTTTATGCTCATAACAAGTTCGCATGTCCTACATTAAAAACACATAACAAAGCATCAAAATCTCACCAAAATAATAACCAAAATATACCAAGAATAGAGAGTAATATATAGTATAAAATCGACTCATCAACTAAGATTGATTTGCATCCATCATTGGAGGAAATTTGTAATTTGTACGTTGGTTTTCATATCAAAGTTTTGAAACATCATCACTAATTGCGCTCATACAGGAATCGATTCATCCCTTCGATTTTCGAATGCAATCCCAACATTTCCATTGTTTCATTAAAAGCACAAGTTTCTTACAAACTCGGTTCGGGCACGGTTAATTGGTATCGACTATTCTGAACCTACTTATACAGTAAAAGAGAAAAGAAGACTGCCGATTCTCCTTTCCTTGCCACCTTGTGGAAAAAAGTCCAAGGGGATTCAGGGATGTGTAACACTTGTTGCGTTTGGCTCATATACTTATGAGTTGGCAACAATTTTGATAGTGTAACTTTCTGAGTGCTACAGGGAAATGGCAGTAGCCACTTTGTGTTTGGCTTTCGGTTGTGGCATGGATGTCTTGTTTCAAGAGAAGACATGGTGACTACCACAAGCAAAGTTGGAAGCAAGACTTAACTTTGTGGTTGCTTGCACACATTTGTGCATGTTTTATTTTATATGCATTAAAATGACAAATAGAGAAAAGTTGTATTTTATAGACTAGGTATAAACTTTGATGCATGCTAGGTAGGTTAGGTGATAATTATGTCATATGAACTTAAGACTTTTTGGTCTTGTTTGTTGGCATAGTTGCTAGTGTATGCCTATAACTAGATGCAATATTTGTGCATTTAGAAATGCATTGAGAGAGCATCCGAAGGAGAACACAAAGGAGAGAAAATATAGAGTGAGAGTGAGAAACTCTTGGGGAGAGTGAGACTCTTAGTAAAATTCTGTGAGGGTACAAGGGATTGGGGTTTGGGTTATGTTGATTTAACTCAAATGTATATTGTACTAGTTATTCTCATAGTGAAAAGCAATATCTCTTGGAGGACGTAGGCAGATTTTTGCCGAACCTCATAAATTTCTCAGTGTATTTATTTCTTGTATTTTTTTCTGTTCAACTGAGTGTGATTTGGTGAGGTTGTAATCTGAATCTCGTTTCCGCACTAACAAACAGGCCAAGACACAACAATTGGTATCAGAGCATTGTAAGAGGCTTTGGTTCGTTGGAGGTCTAGATTTATTCACCATGGAATTTTCAGTTGAGCAATTTAATGGGAGTGGATGTTTTACTCTTGGCAGATGAGAGTAATGAAGCCAGAAGAAATGAAAGACATGTTCAGGGATGCTTGGATCAACTGCGAAAGTTGATGTTGAGGAAGAAGACAAAGGCCTCTTTCTTCTTACCTCACTTTCATATTTGTACGAGAACCTTGTGAAACTTTACTGCATGGAAAGATACAGTAAGTTTGGAGCAGGTGCAAACTTCTTTGGTGTAGAATGATACACAAAGGAGACCATGGATGATGGTGGGCACGAGACTGCTTAAGCTATTCAAGGTTGGAATCATGGAAGAAAATTGGAAAGAGGATTTGAGAGAAAGCAGGTTCAGATCCGGTTCCGGAGGCAAGGGTCCACAGTGCTACGGTGCAAGGCCGGGTTGTAGCAAGTTTGTGGCATAAGGCTTCGAGTATGCCCTCTAGGTACTCGAAGCAACACTTCTCCTGGTGATGTTTAGTCTCAAGTGTTGCAAGGGTTTTGCAGCAGGTAGAGCTATGGGATTCACAGGTGATGAGATGGTCCTGAAGGAGGAGAAGTGTGAGGAATATTTGTCTGGCTCGACGGGTGTTGCAGGAAATGGGTGCACTGACAATTTTCCAGGTTGCAGACAATAAAGAAGGGGAAAAACCTGCTGGAAGAGACGAGGATGTGTTGAGATCCCGTCTGAAGCTAAATGGTGATTTTTAGCTTGCAGCAGCTGCATATGAATTGGCAGTGACTGAATCGGAATAGGACCAATGGGGTTTATTCAGGGTGTATATGCTGGTACGTAAGGCCAATGGAGGCTTTGGCAATGAATGCAAGGATTTTTGCATGATATATTCGCCAAGGTGGAGATTGTTGTGTTTGGCTCATATACTTATGAGTTGGCAACAATTTTGATAGTGTAACTTTCTGAGTGCTACAGGGAAATGGCAGTAGCCACTTTGTGTTTGGCTTTCGGTTGTGGCATGGATGTCTTGTTTCAAGAGAAGACATGGTGACTACCATAAGCAAAATCGGAAGCAAGACTTGACTTTGTGGTTGTTTGCACACAATTGTGCATGTTTTATTTTATATGCATTAAAATGACAAATGGAGAAAAGTTGTACTTTATAGACTAGGTATAGACTTTGATGCATGCTAGGTAGGCTAGGTGATAATTATGTCATGTGAACTTAAGACTTTTTGGTCTTGTTTGTTGGCATAGTTGCTAGTGTATGCCTATAACTAGATACAATATTTGTGTATTTAGAAATGCATTGAGAGAGCATCCGAAGGAGAACACAAAGGAGAGAAAATATAGAGTGAGAGTGAGAAACTCTTGGGGAGAGTGAGACTCTTAGTAAAATTCTGTGAGGGTACAAGAGATTGGGGTTTGAGTTATGTTGATTTAACTCAAGTGTATCTTGTACTAGTTATTCTCATAGTGAAAAGCAATATCTCTTGGAGGACGTAGGCAGACTTTTGCCGAACCTCATAAATTTCTCAGTGTATTTATTTCTTGTATTTTATTCTGTTCAACTGAGTGTGATTTGGTGAGGTTGTAATCTGAATCTCGTTTCCGCACTGACAAACGGGCCAAGGCACAACAACACTCACATCTCTCTTAGATACTCATAGCCTTTACTCGCCGATACTTTCCACTTCACCATCACTGCCAACCCCAAACATGGTAGCCATTTTCATGGCCAGCATTGCAGCCATATCAGCCATATCTCTTCTCTGAAAATCCGGCAGCAATCTCGAACTGTTGCGCATGTTCCCAATCTCAGACATCGACTGTTCCAACAACAACAACAACAACAACAAAGCCTTTTCCCACTAAGTGGGGTCGGCTATATGAATCCTAGAACGCCATTGCGCTCGGTTTTGTGTCATGTCCTCCGTTAGATCCAAGTACTCTACGTCTTTTCTTAGAGTCTCTTCCAAAGTTGTCCTAGGTCTTCCTCTACCCCTTCGGCCCTGAACCTCTGTCCCGTAGTCACATCTTCGAACCGGAGCGTCAGTCGGCCTTCTTTGCACATGTTCAAAATCACCGGAGCCGATTTTCTCTCATATTTCCTACAATTTCGGCTACTCCTACTTTACCTCGGATATCCTCATTCCCAATCTTATCCTTTCTCGTGTGCCCACACATCCCACGAAGCATCCTCATCTCCGCTACACCCATTTTGTGTACGTGTTGATGCTTCACCACCCAACATTCTGTGCCATACAACATCGCTAGCCTTATTGCCGTCCTATAAAATTTTCCCTTGAGCTTCAGTGGCCTACGACGGTCACACAACACGCCGGATGCACTCTTTCCATCCAGCTCGTATTCTATGGTTGAGATCTCCATCTAATTCTCCGTTCTCTTGCAAGATAGATCCTAGGTAGCGAAAACGATCGCTTTTTGTGAGCTTCGCTAGATTGCTCCGGTCATTAGTGTGGATAAGTATATAAATAGATAGAGATAGGAAAGCAAACACAAGATGTACGTGGTTCACCCAGATTGGCTACGTCCACGGAATAGAAGAGTTCTCATTAATTGTGAAGGGTTTACACAAGTACATAGGTTCAAGCTCTCATTTAGTGAGTACAAGTGAATGATTTAGTACAAATGACATTAGGAAATATTGTGGGAGAATGATCTCGTAATCACGAAACTTCTAAGTATCGGAGTGTGGTGTCGTCTTGACTTGCCTTATCTGTCTCATAGGTAGATGTGGCATCTTCTCTGGAAGTACTCTTCCTCCATCCAGGGATGGTATCTTTAACTGGTGGAGATGCACAAGGTAATGTATCAATTTCACTTGAAGCTTACTTGTAGTTTCAGGCTTGGTCAAGCGCGATACAAACCATGTAGTAGGAGTCCCCCAAGTCGCCGAGCTAGGGGGTCTGCTGAAAGAGGTGACAGACAAGGTAAGCAATCAGAGCTCCGACTGATTGTTCACCTTCTCCCCATCTTGCAGCAGCATGAAGGATAAAGAGAAGAAAAATGAGAAGAGATGATATGAGATACTTTTGCTTTTGAAGAAGTAACTTTCCACAGGCTTATTCTTGAACTGAGCTGGAGGGTTTTCTGGTTTCCTCCAGAGTATAAGGCCGACTGAAGAATTTGAGGGTCAAAACAAGTCCACCAAATCTAGAGTACGTTCCACCCTGCTGATATGGGATACTTTTGCTTTTGACAGAGTAATGAATGTATCGGCACGTGTGCTGTTACGCTTGTCTCCACATGCTTCCTTGTATCCTTCGCACTTGCCCTATCTGTTCCTCAAGCAGATGCGGAATCTTCCCTGGAAACATAAGATGTTGAAGATGAGTACTCGAGAGCAATGCCAGGTAAGTAATCAGGTAAGGGGTTCCAGGCAGTCAGTTCCTGGCTGGAAGCTTGATTCCAAGTGCTGACTGATTGCTCTCTTTCTCCTTGTCTTGCAGGTAAAAACAAGGCCAAAAGAAAAGACAGGGAAAAAGCATGATATGGGATACTCTTGCTTTTAACCCTGATGATATGAGATATTCTTGCTCTAGTATAGCTTGTTTGCAGAGGTATTATCGGGGGGAAAGAAAGCTGAATATTTCGAAAGGCTTCGTTGGGAGTGCCCTCTCAGATATGATGAAGGGTTGAGCATTTTTGCAGGTTTGCCTGTCCGTTGGGGATGGAGGTCGACATATATAGGAGTCTCCCTAACAACAAGTAGTAATGCTATTCCTTTACCCTGCTTGGTCATAGCACGGTAGTGGGAGCTGCCAGTTTCACATGTTTTAACTCTGTCAGAGCACTTTGAAAAAGTGGTCTGTGGTATCTGGCTCTCGAGATTCGGAGAACGATGCCTCTTCGATTTTTGAGAAAGCAGTCATGCTGGGGGTATGACTCTCGAGATTCGGAGAGCAGTGTCTCTTCGATTTTTGAGGAAGTAATCATGTTGGGAGTCTGGCTCTCGAGATTCGGAGGGCGGTGCCTCTTCGATTTTGGAGCAAGCAATCTTGTTGGGAGTGTTGTCTCGAATGTGAGTAAAGGTTGGGCATGTTTGCTAGTCTACCTTGCCACGAAGCACAAAGGTTGACACAGGGACTTTCCAATTATCCAGCAATGGTACTGTTCCTTTACCCTCTCTTCGATTTTGAGAAAGTAGTCATGTTGGGAGTCTGGCTCTCGAGATTCGGAGGACGGTGCCTCTTCGATTTTGGAGCAAGCAATCTTATTGGGAGTGTTTTCTCGAATGTGAGTAAAGGTTGGACATGTTTGCTAGTCTACCTTGCCACGAAGCACAGAGGTTGACACACAGGGACTTTCCAATTATCCAGCAGTGGTACTGTTCCTTTACAGTTGTGGGTAATAATATGGTAGCTAGACCTTCAAAATTTATGTGTCTAAACTTTTGTTAGTGCTGTTTCTTTGCTATTCTTTTACCTTTCTTGGTCAGAGCGATGTAGTGGGAGCTGCAAGCTTCACGTGCTCAACTTTGGCAGAGAACTTTGGCAAAGTTATTTGTGGTACCCATGAGCTATTGTTGCGTGTGGGAAGTGGGTGATTGAACAGTAAGATTCATGTGCTTTCTACTTCACCAGAAGTCTTCGACAGAATGCCCATAATTTCTGCAAAGCTGAGTGTGCGTGTGACAGGTGCTGACAAGGCTAGAAAAGTAGGTGCCTCTTCGATTTCTGAGATCGGCCCTCGTGGTCTCTGAGCAGCCCAGCTTTTGAGAAAGCGAGCGCCTCTTCGATTGATTCGGAGAACGATGCCTCATCGATTTTTGAGAAAGCAATCATGCTGGGGGTCTGGCTCTCGAGATTCGGGGAGCAGTGTCTCTTCGATTTTTGAGAAAGTAATCATGTTGGGAGTCTGGCTCTCGAGATTCGGAGGGCGGTGCCTCTTCGATTTTGGAGCAAGCAATCATGTTGGGAGTGTTTTCTCGAATGTGAGTAAAGGTTTGGCATGTTTGCTAGTCTACCTTGCCACGAAGCACAGAGGTTGACACACAGGGACTTTCCAATTATCCAGCAATGGTACTGTTCCTTTACCCTCTCTTCGATTTTTAAGAAAGTAGTCATGTTGGGAGTCTGGCTCTCGAGATTCGGAGGACGGTGCCTCTTCGATTTTGGAGCAAGCAATCTTATTGGGAGTGTTTTCTCGAATGTGAGTAAAGGTTGGGCATGTTTGCTAGTCTACCTTGCCACGAAGCACAGAGGTTGACACACAGGGACTTTCCAATTATCCAGCAGTGGTACTGTTCCTTTACCCTTGTGGGTAATAATATGGTAGCTAGACCTTCAAAATTTATGGGTCTAAACTTTGTTAGTGCTGTTTCTTTGCTATTCTTTTACCCTTCTTGGTCAGAGCGATGTAGTGGGAGCTGCAAGCTTCACGTGCTCAACTTTGGCAGAGAACTTTGGCAAAGTTATCTGTGGTACCCATGAGCTATTGTTGCGTGTGAGAAGTGGGTGATTGAACAGTAAGATTCATGTGTTTTCTACTTCCCCAGAAGTCTTTGACAGAATGCCCATAATTTCCGCAAAACTGAGTGTGCGTGTGACAGGTGCTGACAAGGCTGGAAAAGGCTGGAAAAGTAGGTGCCTCTTCGATTTCTGAGATCGGCCCTCGTGGTCTCTGGGGAGCCCAGCTTTTGAGAAAGCGAGCGCCTCTTCGATTTTTGAGATCGGCCTTCGTGGTCTTTGAGCAGCCCAACTTTTGAGAAAGCAAACGCCTCTTCGATTTCTGAGATCAACCCTCGTGATCTCTAAGCAGCCCAGCTTTTGAGAAAGCAAACGCCTCTTCGATTTCTGAGCAGGCGCCTCTTCGATTTCTGAAGCTTCGTCGAGTGCAGATTTTTATAGGGGCTGGCATTAAGTTCCAAAGCACACTTGAATCTCCACCAGTAGAAGCTTCATTCTTGCACTTCTAAGATCTTGATTTGTCCGACCTCTTCTCTCTTCAACACCTTTGAAAATGTCTGGCCCCTCCGACCGTCGTTTTGACTTGAACCTTGTTGAAGAGGCAGCCCCGCCTTCTCCAGACAACATATGGCGCCCATCCTTCGTCTCCCCTACTGGTCCTCTTACCGTTGGGGATTCCGTGATGAAGAATGATATGACCGCTGCGGTGGTGGCCAGGAACCTTCTCACTCCCAAAGATAACAGACTACTTTCCAAACGGTCTGATGAGTTAGCTGTTAAGGATTCGCTGGCTCTCAGTGTTCAGTGTGCAGGTTCTGTGTCTAATATGGCCCAACGCCTATTTGCTCGAACCCGCCAAGTTGAATCATTGGCGGCTGAAGTGATGAGTCTCAAACAGGAGATTAGAGGGCTCAAGCATGAGAATAAACAGTTGCACCGGCTCGCACATGACTATGCTACAAACATGAAAAGGAAGCTTGACCAGATGAAGGAAACTGATGGTCAGGTTTTACTTGATCATCAGAGATTTGTGGGTTTGTTCCAAAGGCATTTATTGCCTTCGTCTTCTGGGGCTGTACCGCGTAATGAAGCTCCAAATGATCAACCTCTGATGCCTCCTCCTTCTAGGGTTCTGTCCAGTGCTGAGGCTCCAAATGATCCCCCTCCGGTGCCTTCTCTTTCTGGGGCTCTACCGACTGCTGAGACTTCTCCTAAGCAACCTTTGTGAAGGCTCCCTCTTGTGTGCTTATTTTGACTCATGTATATGTACATATTTGTAGCTTATCGGGGATATCAATAAATAAGCTTTCCTTCATTTCAACGTATTGTGTTAAATACACCAAAGCCTTCTTCGCTAAGTTCTTTGAATTTTCTTTTGTTAAAGCTTGTATGTTGAAGCTTTCTGAGTGGAGCATGTAGGTTGGGGTAGTGTTCCCTTAATTTCCCGAGTGAGGAAAACTTCTCGGTTGGAGACTTGGAAAATCCAAGTCACTGAGTGGGATCGGCTATATAAATCTTAGAACGCCATTGTGCTCGATCCTGTGTCATGTCCTTCGTTAGATCTAAGTACTCTAAGTCTTTTCTTAGAGTCTCTTCCAAAGTTTTCCTAGGTCTTCCTCTACCCCTTCGGCCCTGAACCTCTGTCCCATAGTCGCATCTTCTAATCGGAACGTCAGTAGGCCTTCTTTGCACATGTCCAAACCACCGTAACCGATTTTCTCTCATCTTTCCTTCAATTTCGGCTACTCCTACTTTACCCCGGATATCCTCATTCCTAATCTTATCCTTTCTCGTGTGCCCACACATCCAACGAAGCATCCTCATCTCCGCTACACCCATTTTGTGTACGTGTTGATGTTTCACCGCCCAACATTCTGTGCCATACAGCATCGCCGGCCTTATTGCCGTCCTATAAAATTTTCCCTTGAGCTTCAGTGGCATACGGCGGTCACACAACACGCCGGATGCACTCTTCCACTTCATCCATCCAGCTTGTATTCTATGGTTGAGATCTCCATCTAATTCTCCGTTCTTTTGCAAGATAGATCCTAGGTAACGAAAACGGTCGCTCTTTGGTATTTCTTGATCTCCGATCCTCACCCCTAACTCGTTTTGGCCTCCATTTGCACTGAACTTGCACTCCATATATTCTGTCTTTGATCGGCTTAGGCGAAGACCTTTAGATTCCAACACTTCTCTCCAAAGGTTAAGCTTTGCATTTACCCCTTCCTGAGTTTCATCTATCAACACTATATCGTCTGCGAAAAGCATACACCAAGGAATATCATCTTGAATATGTCGTGTTAACTCATCCATTACCAACGCAAAAAGGTAAGGACTTAAGGATGAGCCTTGATGTAATCCTACAGTTATGGGAAAGCTTTCGGTTTGTCCTTCATGAGTTCTTACGGCAGTCTTTGCTCCTTCATACATATCCTTTATAGCTTGGATATATGCTACTCGTACTCCTTTCTTCTCTAAAATCCTCCAAAGAATGTCTCTTGGGACCCTATCATACGCTTTTTCCAAATCTATAAAGACCATGTGTAAATCCTTTTTCCCATCTCTATATCTTTCCATCAATCTTCGTAAGAGATAGATTGCCTCCATGGTTGAGCGCCCTGGCATGAACCCGAATTGGTTGTCCGAAACCCGTGTCTCTTGCCTCAATCTATGCTCAATGACTCTCTCCCAGAGCTTCATTGTATGACTCATTAGCTTAATACCCCTATAGTTCATGCAATTTTGTACGTCGCCCTTATTCTTGTAGATAGGCACCAAAGTGCTCATTCGCCACTCATTTGGCATCTTCTTCGTTTTCAAAATCCTATTGAAAAGGTCAGTGAGCCATGTTATACCTGTCTCTCCCAAAAGTTTCCACACTTCGATTGGTATATCGTCTGGGCCTATTGCTTTTTTATGCTTCATCTTCTTCAAAGCTACAACCACTTCTTCCTTCCGGATTCGACGATAAAAAGAGTAGTTTCTACACTCTTCTGAGTTACTCAACTCCCCTAAAGAAGCACTCATTTCATGTCCTTCATTGAAAAGATTATGAAAATAACCTCTCCATCTGTCTTTAACCGCGTTCTCTGTAGCAAGAACATTTCCATCCTCATCCTTGATGCACCTCACTTGGTTTAGGTCCCTTGTCTTCTTTTCCCTTGCTCTAGATAGTTTATAGATATCCAACTCTCCTTCTTTGGTATCTAGTCGTTTATACATATCGTCGTAAGCCGCTAACTTAGCTTCTCTGACAGCTTTCTTCGCCTCTTGCTTCGCTTTTCTATACCTTTCACCATTTTCATCAGTCCTCTCCTTGTATAAGGCTTTACAACATTCCTTCTTAGCCTTCACCTTTGTTTGTACCTCCTCATTCCACCACCAAGATTCCTTTTGGTGTGGGGCAAAGCCCTTGGACTCTCCTAATACCTCTTTTGCTACTTTTCGGATACAACTAGCCATGGAATCCCACATTTGGCTAGCTTCCCCCTCTCTATCCCACACACATTGGGTGATTACCTTCTCTTTGAAAATGGCTTGTTTTTCTTCTTTTAGATTCCACCATCTAGTCCTTGGGCACTTCCAAGTCTTGTTCTTTTGTCTTACTCTTTTGATATGTACATCCATCACCAACAAGCGATGTTGATTAGCCACGCTCTCTCCTGGTATAACTTTGCAATCCTTACAAGTTATACGATCCCCTTTCCTCATTAGAAGAAAATCTATTTGTGTTTTTGACGACCCACTCTTGTAGGTGATCACATGTTCTTCTCTCTTCTTAAAGAAGGTGTTGGCTAAGAAGAGATCATATGCCATTGCAAAATCCAAGATAGCTTCCCCATCCTCGTTTCTCTCCCCAAAACCATGGCCACCATGAAAACCTCCATAGTTGCCTGTCTCCCTGCCCACGTGTCCATTTAAATCTCCTCCTATAAATAACTTCTCCGTCTGAGCAATTCCTTGCACCAAGTCTCCAAGATCTTCCCAAAATTTCTCCTTCGAACTCGTATCCAACCCTACTTGAGGTGCGTACGCACTAATCACATTGATAAGTTCTTGTCCTATTACAATCTTGATTGCCATGATTCTATCTCCTACCCTCTTGACATCTACAACATCTTGTACCAAGGTCTTGTCCACGATGATGCCAACACCGTTTCTCGTTCTATTTGTGCCCGAATACCAAAGTTTAAACCCTGAGTTTTCTAGATCCTTTGCCTTACTACCAACCCACTTAGTTTCTTGTAGGCACATAATATTTATCCTTCTCCTCACCATAACTTCCACTACTTCCATAGATTTTCCCGTTAAGGTTCCTATATTCCACGTTCCTAAACGCATTTTGCTCTCTTGAACTCTACCCTTCTGTCCTAGCTTCTTCACCCTCCCCCGTCTAATAGGATCAAAGTACTTCTTTTGTGTGTCCCGGGTAAAGTTGATAGGAGCATATGCTCCCAAACAACTTTGAGTGGAGTCGTTCGAAAAGAAGTTTCTATGTCCTGTTCAGGTTCTTCTGCACTGGATACTCCTTTGCTAATACTATCATCCAACACAGCTGTCGAGTTCAAGGCACGGGGAACCTCCTTATTAGAACTGGTTCCATTCTCTTGTTTGCATTCTAGGACAAGATTACCTTGAGCAGCCAGTCCTCGCATATCTGAAGGTCCAGCAAAACCATTTGCAGAAACCCATTCTTCCGTGTCATCAAATGGATCAGCTGAACCTGCAGAGAGGACTTCATACTCAAATTCATAATCAGATTCTTCATCTGACAAGTCTAGCACAAAGGTTCAAGTTTCAGACATTTAGAATCCTACTTAATAGTAAAATATATATTATAAACCAAATATAAGCGGCATAGTATAAAACCTACTCCTCTTTCAGGTAATGACGGTTCAGCAATCTTATCGCCTGATTTCAGAATCATTCCAGGCCACATATGTGCGGAAAGAGCACCAAAAAGTCATTCAATACCTTGCGAGTCGCCATCAACTGACAAACCTGTAAAACAGTACCTTAAACTTAAAAGATATCCAACAAAGCAGGAAATTTGTGTGCCGTACGATCGGCGTGCTCATTTATCATGATATCACTTTTATTCATTTTCTCAGGCTAACCAACTCTTTCTAATATTGAAGCTGATACATGAACTTAGGTAATAGTCTGCCATGTCCTATTCAGGCATACACGACGTGAAGGTCCTACTTCTCCCTAGACTTCTCCAGCGTACAAGGACTCATGATACAAAGGCATGTCCTTAAAAATTGTTGATTGTGGTCATCCTTTACCTTGTGAAATAGACCCTGAAATAAAGTTTCCTACACCTTCAAATGTCCCAATGGGTAAAATTTCATCAAATCCTGAATGACGAACTATCTTCAATCATCCGAATTGCACGACGTTTCTACCTTCGAGCAGGGTACTTTTTATTTTTCACTTTCGTATAAAACTTGCCATAAACTACAAGTCAGAAAGAAAGGCTGCCTTACATTTGTCAAAATCAGCATTTGAAGCACAAGCTTCAACGAACTCAATGTTATGCTCATTGCACCATTCCAAACATGTGTGCCTAGCCTCCCAATATGGCTCGTCATCCCCCAATAAACAGCTTCTTTCAGTCTCGGAGATTCCATACGCAGTGAACCCTGGACCGTCATCAGCAAATGGGTCTCCAAGCTTCTGCAGTCGTCTTCTATATTCGGTATGAACCGGAACAAGATCAACCTTATTCCCTACGCACACTAGTATATCGAACTTTTGAAGATCAGTTCGAGATACCCATTTATGAAGCGCAGACAGAGACGACAACTGCAGCATAACGCGAGCAAATTGATATAAGACACATTGAAAATCATGCTAAACAAGTAAACAAAGTGACAAAGAGTGAGTAGCAAGAGACCGAAACTCAGTTGTGTTGACAACCAATATTAAGGCAGCCAACTGCTCATACGTTGGGAGGGACTATCAAAAATTCGTCATGGTGATGAGCCATCCATACCGAAACACCAGCTGTGTAGTACTTTGTAGAGATATTCCATCTATTTTTTTTCACCACAAAAATCATCAAAATTCACATTTCAAAAGAATTCAAAACGAATTATTTGTTCCCAAAATTCCTAAGAGTGGAATTCTTTGATCCCAAAATTCAAACTTTTACATACCCATCAACTACCAGCTGAGTAACGATGAAAAATCAGAAGCATCGTCAAAATCCAAACCCAGTAATCCTACAAATCAATAGGTCATGAATTTAGTATCAGTCAAAGGAGAGAGAAAGAGAGAGAGAGCTTACGGGAAATGAGAGCGCGTTTGCCGACGCCGGGGGAACCGAGGGAAGAAGATGCCGGGCCGCTTCTCCAGAGAGTCCTCCGTCCTTCGATTGGGTTTCCATTTCTCTATTTACTTTCGGAGAGACTGATAAAGTTTGGATCTTTGCAGCTCTAAAACCCTAATTCTTCTAACTCAATTTGGTGAAGACTGAAGACGATGACTGACCTTCTCAGCAGACTTTTCTACGCGGCAACAGGGCTCTGCCTTAGACCTGCAGTTAAAAACAGTTTCTTTTCTTTTCTTTTATTTTCATTCTTCAAAATTTTAAAAAAAATATTATAAAAATAATAGTGCTACATTTATCATGTATTTGTATATAATTTTTTTAATACAGGCACGCCTTGTAAACACGAATTTGTAAAAAAATATGTCAGACAAGTAATTTGATTTTGATTAGTTTCACAACTAACAAAAATTAGATTGTACTTCAGTAAGAACTTTCGTGATCTATATTGAGTTATTTGGTATTTGATCATCATAATTAGTAAGAGCGTCTCTAACAATATTCGTATCAAAATATGTCTACTTAAACAGGAAAAGATAAGTGCAACCACCAAACATATTGATAAAAATCATTTGGAAATCCAAGGGTGGTAGACCTTTTTAAAACTTCAATCAGTATTTTGGAATATGCTTAAAGGGGTATTTCAAGTTTGTAAGAAGTGGTGCAAATAGTCAAACAAAACATGTCACTTATGAGCGTATGACCCAAGAGAATTGATTTTTTGGTACCAAATATACTTGTGCAGAATTAAGTGAGGGATAGTGATGATTACAAAATCACTTTCTAAAAATGCAATCCAGTCATCAGCACTTTTTCCAACTCAAATTCTGTCCTCATAATCCCAGTCTAAAGCCAAACCAAACTTTCAAACCCTCTAAACTATCAAATCAGTTATCATTGGAATCCAACAGATGCATCAGCATCAGCTAACTTCAAGAGGCATGCCTTTAGTTTCAGGCATCTTCAAGTAAACAAATATCCAGGAACGATGCACCCGACAACATAGATTCCGAAGATGCCAGCAAATCCAACAGAGGAGAGCATGACAGGAAATGCGTAAGCGATGATGATGTCTCCAATCCAGAATGTGAGGGCACAGATGGCAATGCAGAGGCCGTGGATGCTCCGATGCTCGTAGGGATGATCTATGCGCAGAGAATGTTCGGGGTTACTCCAAATGCCATGACGAAGCAGCAAGCACGGCGGTGGAGATTGTTGCATTCAGAACAGTTCCCAAGTTGACAATGTTGGCAACTACAAGAGTGAGGGACAATATAATCTGGAGGCATACCAAGAAAGGCAAAAAGGAAAGCTTATTTTCCACAAATATGCATATAGATAGAACCGGTTACAAATTTTTAGTCTAAATTGAAACGGAGGGACACTAAATAGACCATAAGGGACACACTAAACTGTAATTTATCGTTTGTATAGTGTACCCTAATTATAATTTTGATTAAAAGTTAGTAATTGGTTCTAGGAAACCGAATGTGTTCGAAATTATCTTCTGCCAGCTATATCCATTAAGAAAGTTGTAATGGCACTTACGAAGAGAGAAGCAGATGTCGGATTCAACCCTATGTTAGATAGAAGAACGGCAACACCAGCCTGCTCATACACCTGAGGAGTGCAGAAAAAAAATTACATGCATTTAAATAAAATTTCCCTTTTTAACTTTTTCTACCAAACCTGTTGAAGAATTTGAAGTCCAATTCCAACAACTAATGCATGCAGCACGCTTCACTCCCAGCTTCCGATGGTGGAACACAAAGAGAGCGCAGGCTTGTTGGTTCCTTGGCAGAAACAGTAAGCTGACTAACTAGTAACTAGAGCAGCAGCATAATGAGTTCACTTTCTTGGCTTACACCAGAAATTTAAACAACCAACGAAGGACGAGACCTGTGAGATTATGAGGGTCGAGATCAATCAAGTTGATTCAAGCGGCTATGTTTTTTACATTGTTATCTCCTCTTGATATTAAAATTCTACTAAATCTTATTAATCAACACTAAATCAAATTTTTCACCTATTCATTCATTGAAAAAGCCTATTCATTCATTGAAAAAGCAGAAGTAAATGCTAATAAAAAAATAGTTGCAAACCCCGACTCTTGATTAAACAGTAGTCCTACAAGTCTTCCATCTCTGTGTGTAAACTTGATTAACAGAGAGAGAAGCATGTGGTTTACATGTTCATCCAAACGATGTAGTTCTTTGATCTTCGTGTAGAAATTTTGTACTTAAATGAACAAAACCAAGTTTTTAGGTAATTAATCTTGAATTTTGTACTTATAATCTCATTTCTTCTTGTATATTTTCCTTCCATAATTGTTTGTTTTGATTAATTAGAATTTGATTTTATCAATGAAAGGTACTTCAAGATACAAATGTGGTTTATGTTTTTCTAATAACTAAGGTCATCTCCAACCAAAGATTGGCCAAATGGCTCGTTTTAGCCCTCTGACCCTCCAAGATATTAATATTTTAATGAACAGTATATGACCATATTTGCCTTCATCTCCAACCAGGGCCAAAGGACCAGAGAGCTCATTTTAGTTATGTCACAAAAAACCATCTCCAACCAAGGGCTAAAGAGCTATAGTATGGAATATGTAGAATTAAAATAAAATAAGATAAGATAGTATAGAATGGTGAAAAATATGTGAGAAATTGTGTAGGAAAAAAATTAGAAATTAAAAAAAAAATCGTCCAAAAAAAAAGGGATGTTAAAAAAAAAAACTGGGACAAAAAAAATCATAAACCCTAAACCTAAAGTGGGCTGAAAAAGGAAAAAAAAAAAAAAAAAAAAGGGCTAGCGAGTGGGCTAGTTGGCTGAAGATGGCCAGCCGGTTGGCCCTCTGGCCTAGTCCTCGATTGGAAATGATTTTCGGGTTACTCTCGACCCTCTGACTCTCTGGACCCGATTGGAGATGGCCTAACTACCTACAGATATGAAATCTTTGTTTCTAAAGATATGAAATCTTTGATTATGCAGATTGAAAACTGTTCAAAAATTTTCCTGTATTTAATTTAAATTAATTAATTTTTATTATATTAATTTAAATAAATATTACACTAAACAATAATAAAAAAATCGCTAAAACTGAAATGTACGTACCAAAACTCCTGGTAAATCAGAAATTGTGGACGGTTGCTCTTGCTCTTCCTCAATATCAGAAGGAACATTGTGATCAATCTGCGTGCGTTTGGGATGATCATCCGCTGGGTTCGAAGATAAGGAAGGCCATTGTTGTTGCCGATCATATTCATCATCGACGATATCTGAGGATCCAAGACTACTCGTTGGTCCCAAAGACAAGGGAAGCCGTTCATCTTCTTTGCGGAATAAGGGGTGCACCCCGCACATTTTAACGCGTGCCCAGTAGGGAAGTTGAAATTTAACTTTACAAATATCTCCCTGCTTCTCTAAATCCACTAACATGAGCCCCACATGAGCTTTTTCCATCCATTTCCCACCCCACAAAAATTCTTTATAATCACTTGCTTCGTTGATGTGAATACGAAAATTGTCAAAATACCCCACTCCAATACATTTTGATAAAGGCCGTGGTGGAAAAACACAAGATAGAGCCAATCCTAATAACGCCTCCCTCTCCTGTAAATTTAGAGGAATTTCAAAACTAAATTCACCATCTCCAACATAAGCACCTTGCCATTCACTTTCAATCCTAGTGGCTGTTAGATGTTTAGAGGTATAGCTGAACCGCTTTGGAATTTCTTCGCCTGGATACGTAACGTTCAATTGAGAGCACCGAAGAAATTCCTGCAATAGTGAATAATATGTAAATTACTAATTACAAACAATCATGATCTGTTCTCCCTCCCAAGTATCAACAAATTATATATTTTAATTTCAAGAGAAATTAAGAGAGGAGAGACGAACCTGATTCCAGTTCAACCAATTATTTTCCAACTTTGCCACCTCATCGCCGCTTAGTCCAAAGCAATTAGTCAACTGCAGACGCCTAAGCCCCGAGGGCAACTTTGGAATTTTCTCCAATGATGTGCAATCATCCAGATATAATTCCCTTAGATTTGGTGGAAGGGCATGTGGAATTTCCCGAAGCCTCTTGCAGCCTTGCAATCTAAGCTGCTCCAAGATGACAAAATTGCTAATGCAATCCGGAAGACTAACAAAATTGTTTTTCGACAGATCAAGATTTGTTACTGTGGACCAGCAATGAAGACTGGATGGTTCATATTGAAGAGGCACAAGGAAATCACTTTCTGATAAATTGCATCCACCAAGATGAAGATGGCGTAAGTTGAAAAGGGCTAATGGAATACCGTTGTAATGTGAAGTATCTAAGCGAGTTGAAAACTTCCCAAATGTCACCAGTTTTGGGCATCCATCCATTTCAATATAGTCGAGATGTTGCAACCCATAAATGTGATGTAATGATGTACCTGTAAGGTTCTCACAATTATTTGCCCTCAAATATTTAAGCCCAGTAAGATATGCAATTGATGAAGGCAATTCTCTTATGCCACTTTTTGATATGACCAAATACTTTAGAGATTCCATCTCGGCCTCTATTTCTGGGAAACTCTTGAGCCTTGTGCAACCATAAAGATAAAGGCCTTGAAGGGATCGCAATCTAAGTCTCGTCGCAAATCTCTCAAGCCTAGAGCACTCATAAAGACTTAAGCTATAGAGTTTATCAAGGTATCCAACAGAATCATCAACTTCAACTAAACGTTTACACCTATTTAGAATCAACTTCCTTAGGTTTGGACTTCCGGATAAGTTGGGAATTTTTTCTAAGAATTCGGAACCACTTAAATTCAAAGATGTAAGCATTGCCAAATTCTGTGAAATCAAAATCAAAAGAAAAAACAAATCACAAACTTTAAATAGAATAATTAATGATGAAAAGCTTTGGCAAATTTCGTTTTCCACAAATAAAATAAACAATTAAATTAGTAATTGTCCAAATTAATTTATAATACGTATACATACCTGAAATACTTTCAATTGTCTGATGTCGCTGTTTGGCATAATAAACGTGACAAGATGCCTTAGATGACAATTGGATTGCAAATTGAATGTAAGTATATGCTTTTGAAGAATATTGGATCCCCAGCCTTGAATCTCATCTCTACCGAATTCAATCGCCCTCAAACCAATTCCCCACAAATCAATCCACCTCAAATCGTTGGGTAGATACTCAACGCATCCAGAAAAGTGTGCATTACAACTTATAAAAATTTCAAGATTTACCATCTCGAAAAAGCTTTTTGCATTCAAGGGTATCACATACGGCTTGGGCAACTTCACCACAATGCCTTTAATTTTCTCTGTTCCCTAAATGGAAAAGAAATAGTGTTAACAAACAAATCGTTTAACAAACAATTCAAAAGGGTTTTAATCTTTTTTTTCTTTTCAAAATCATGTCAATTAAATCAAATGCAAGAACATATATTCTACCTACTCTGTTTTCAGTTAGAACACGGTACACATCTTCATGATGCCACAATCTGCTCCTTTTGCCTGGTTCAGTGGGCGATTCTTCACGAACTATACGCTTACCCATTTTTTCTAGCAAGTCATGCATCAAAATCCTATTATATTCAATAGTTATGATGGCTTTCTCAACGAGTACGTCAATACAATCTTGAGGTACACTGAGCTTCGAACTTCTTAATATTTGTAACACGTAATCTTTATCTTTACCCTTGAAGAAGCATGCAATGTCTAAAAAAACTTGTTGCATGACATAATCCAAGGTATCATAACTTTTTCGAAGTACTTTTTGAATTCCTCCATAAGGTTCTCTATCGTAAGAATCGTAACTATCCATTATAGCTTGCCAACGATCTATACTTTTATTATGTAGATAAGAACCTATAAGATTAAGTGCTAACGGATGGCCTTGAGCATATGCTATTGCACGTCGTGCGAGTCCCAAATAATCATCTGAAGGTTCTTTTTTTCTGAAGGCATTCCAACTTAAAAGCTCAAGAGCCTTGTCGCCTTTTAACTTTTGGACCTCGTATATCAACTCAACGTCATAAGATTTCAACAATCCAATATCTTTTGTGGTTATGATCATTGTGCTACCCTCACCGAGCCATTCAACTTGAACCAAGTTGTTTAACTGCTCCAGTTCATCCACATCATCAAGAATTAAGAGAATCTTCTTTCGCCTCAACAGTTTCTCTATAAGGATGTTTCCTCTATGAGTATTGACAGCTTTCCAATCTGAACCACCAATCTCACTTAGAAGAGTGTTTTGTAGTTGGAGTGGGCCTTCGTATTGCATTGACTTTTCTCGAACATCTGCCAGGAAACAACGACCTTCAAACTTATAAGCAATTGCATTATAAACAGTTTTTGCAACTTCAGTCTTGCCGATTCCAGATGCCCCCCAAATCCCAACCACACACGGATCATTTCCACCATCTAAAAGCTCTTTCACCTTTTCTACACAAGACTCCATTCCAACTTGGTATTTGGCTACATTCAAATGCGGGCCTTGTAGTACACGGACTAGGATCTCGTTCACGATCTGACTGATAAATTTAGCTTCATGCCTACCAGTTTATATAAAAATTTGACACATTTAGCCAATCAACTTTTTCTGCTATATCTCTTTGAAAAAGGAAAAAAATGTAAAAAGAAAAAGAGAATGAAAAGATAAAAAATTGAAAAAAACAGAGGTATGGATAATCACTGCTGCAGTCAAGCATGTGCCGCTTGCAACTAAATACAGAATCATGTAAGATAATAATTGGCCCATTAATGAAAATGATTTACCCCTATGCCATTATTCACAATTTCACATTGCCGTTTAGTAATCTGTAAAATCCTAACATCTTTCCATACTTAGGACATTAACTTCTTTTTTTCCTTTTGTTAAAAAAATAATAATATGACAGACTTTTTTTTTTTTTTTGGCATTTAAATGTTATGTTGTTGTTCGGATGAAAAAAGATGTTTTGGATGGATATGCATCATTTCTTTCCTAAAAGTACTAATTTACCTAACATCGTTAGTAAACGGTAAATTATAAAACAACACCATAGGTAGATTATTAATAAAAATAAGTAATATGCAAATTAATTTTGCAAAAAAGTAGGTAAATTGATTTTTCAAACAAAATTAGGAAACCAAAAAATATTAATAAATTTAAAATTTGAACAAAAAAAAATGGGTACAATCGGGTAATTAATCCAGCCAATTCGAAATTTAACACAATTAGTAATGACCATTTAACTTGCAATAGGTTTAACACAATAAATGGATATAAATATGCAAGAGAATCAAATTGTTATTAGGGGCATTTTAGGAAACTGAAAGATATAAAATCTAACTTGTTAAGCTTAATTGGTCAAGCACAAAAACTAGGTTGGGTTTTATGTAAAGAAAATTGAATTTCAGGTGAAGTCATCTTTTCAGATTAAAGGCAGTATAAGGGAAAGAAATATACGTACTCTCCCTCTTTGAAAGTATATCCTGACAAACTTGCTGCATCTGTAAGAGCACTCCTCCATGTGAGGATCTTCTCCTTGTTGTCTTCGAATTTGAACTTTTCTGTAAACGCGTCACCAAAACTACTCGTTTGCTTTCGTACATCGGACGGATCCACTTTGTAAAAAACTGGCAAAACTATTTGCTGCCTTGACTTTCTACATTCAAGGATACGTACGAGCTCTTCCAAGCACCATCTTGAAGATGCATAGTTTTTAGAGAATATAATGATCGAAATTCTCGACTCATCAATTGCTTCGAGAAGAGCCTGAGATATTCCTTCTCCTCTTTTAAGTTGGTGATCAATGAACGTGGTGATTGCCTTGCCGTCCAACGCCTTGTAAAAATGATCTGTAAAATTGGTTCGTGTATCGTCTCCTCTAAAGCTCAAAAAGACATCGTACTTCCACAAAGGAGGACTGCTGAAGGAAGAAGAAGAGACAAGTTGATTGTTCATTGGAGAAATCCAGGTAAATTGAAGAGCCTTTCAAAGAATCGAGTCTGGATGCTGGACTGGTACTCGCACCAAGAATTCGCTCTTGTTATATATCAGGCCATTCGCATGATTTTCTGCCTATGTGGGAAGCAGCAGTTTCCTACCACCTTCAATGTGAATGTGATAAAGTTAAAAAGGAGAGCAACCTTCCTTGGAACTTCCATTCATCAAACCGAGATTTTCCCTAACGTTGCCGACAAGCTTTCTTCCACCTCACAGCACCGACAACAAAAGGTCGAAAACGGATCCCCTCCGGATCCATTATGTGGGGATTCTATGGATCTTCACATCTTAATCGTTTATCGTATATCGTGCGATCATTTTTCGTCATGTATTATTTATGTTTAATTTTAAATAATAAAGTTAAATATTCATGATCGCACGATACATAATGAACGGTTGAGATATGAGGATCCCTAAGATCCCCACATAATGCATCCGGAGGGGATCAGTTTTCCAACAAGTCCATTCCTATTGTATATCCCACCAAACACAAGATGACACGTCAGAAAGTTAAAATGATTGAGATTGGGTGATTGAGTTACACTATTGACATTATTCCATATCCGACATAGATATTTTGGAATTTTGGAATTTTTTCAGAAATAATACTAGAAAAATTAATTTTGTCAACAAAAATTTAAAAATTAAAGAATAAAGAAGTTGATAATTGTTTTATTACTTAATCGTTCATAAGCATGTTCATTCCTATTAGTAATACATCGTTTAGTTTTTAAATTTTCTTTTCAAATTTATCGTTCCTAACATTATACTATTTTCTGCATGACATATTCATAGGTCTTGTAATCTTGATGGGCAAATTCATCATCCCTTCACACTGTTAATAGTTGGAAACAGCTCAACTACGATCGTTCTTCTTTTCCTTTCGGCAAAATGATCTCTTAGACAAATTATTTTTCTTTCTCTATTTCAATGTGCATGTTGTCAAGTTGAAGGATTGTAGTTGCAATAAAAGTTCATCTCTTTCGTTATGTTACTAACATGCTCTCTTTTTCATCTCATGACACTTACACAATGCAATAAGAAAATAAAATGATAATATGTCAAATCAATCATACGCATAAAAAAGTTTAAACGCATAAAAACATACAATTGTCTTGAAGTAATACAAAAGTATTTCATTATAGAGTAATTTTCTTCCCATCCCTTTTCTTTTTTGGCACTCCTTTTTTGTTCGGACCTATTAATTCTCCTTTGATTTAAAAAAAAATCAAAACCCAAATAATTCTTCTTAACCAGCCCCACATTACTGCTTTCAGTTTTTGTCAGGGTACCAATTCCTGGATTTGGATCCTCTCCTGAGCACAAGAAGAGGATCCTCGTGATCAAATAGTGTGGGCTGTTAAATGAAAATTCAACGGTTATTATTATTATAATTTTACAAAGATCCTCTATTTGTTACTGTTAAATTTTCATCCAACGACCTACACTTCTTGATCATGAGGATCCTCTCCTTGGGCTTAGGAGAGGATCCAAATCCCCAATTCCCTATCTCATCCCTTCACACTTCCACTGGATGGGAATTAGCTAAAACAATTCCTTGTGGATAACTTGCTTTTCCGTGATGAGAAAAAAAATACAAGGGAAAAGCAAAGGAATATGCAGGAGATCAAATTAATTAACCACACCCCACATTATTTATATCCAGTCTAATTGCGTCGTTTTGAACCATATAAATAGTGTCGCATACTTGAAGAAAGGTGAGTAAATTAAGGATTTGGATCCATTCCGGACCTTAATGTTCAGAACCTGCAAGTTCACAAATCTGGGCCACTAATTGGTGTGCAAGTCAAATCAGGGTTGTTAGTTATGTGTGATGGGTCAGGAAAATAAATTAATGAAGACCGTTGGATTCAATTTGTATGGCCCAGATTTGTTGACTTGGAGGCTTCGGACACTAAGGTCCGGAACTGATCCAAACCGTCGATTAAGGTGATTATTTCACAAATGATAAAATAATGTATAATAAAGCCAAATAAACTAAGGTCTGCAAGTATTGGAGGCATTTTTTATTGAGACTGGAATACGGATGATATATCACGTATTTTTATATAAATGATGAAAATTTTATTTTTGAAGTTATTAAATTTTTACGTGTTCTGTTCACATTAAAAAGACTTTCTGCGTATTGAGTGTGAAGTCCCCCATAGGGACTTTCTTTCGGCAGGCCTTGTGCTTTTCTTCCTAGAGGCAGATTGTCTGCCCTCCGTGTTATTTCATGTCCTCTTATCTGTGCGGTCACTGTTAAATCACGTCAATATTTTATATTTTTATTATTTTTTATCTTATTATCTCTATTAAAAAATTAATATAAAATGTTTACGTGATTTAACCGTGTTCCCATAAAATAAAAGTGCATGAAAAAGCACCACAACTAGGAGGGCAGACAATCTGCCTCGTTTCTTCCTGCCCACAACCACAAAGCAGTTTCCTACGGACCACCTTTCGAGTTGAAGGAGAGGAACTTTGGTTGCAACTTCCATTCATCAAACAATGATTTTTTTTTTTTAGGTTATTGAAGCACGCGGTCCCTTTTTCACCTCATGGCACAGAAACGATGCCATACGAAGTTATAATGATCGTATCAAACTAATTATATACATATAAAAGTTAAAATACATGAAAATACGTAATTAATTTAAAATATTATAATAAAACACTTAAAACTTTCTTCATTTGTACCCTTTTTACCTTTTTCTTATTCGTTTTTAACATTAATGAGTTAAATTATTAAACGCCAGAAAAAAACAGAGATCAACAGAGATTCAACCTGCACCAAAACAAATAATATTGTTGTTTTCCACCAACAATAAAACGCCTTTTGCATTCATTTCTGCCGTCAATTTTCTTTTAATTTACCTAAAAAGACAGAAAAGTGAATGAGAAAGGAAGGATGTGATAAGACTCGTATTCAGATTGAAGGGAAATTTACTTTCGCCAATTCCTCCTCACATCCCTTCACACTTTACTAGACAGATGGGACCAGCTAAAAAGATTCCTTTCGGACAATTTTTTGGTAGTGATTTTGATAGAAAACGAATAAAAGGACATCGCCCCTTTTATCTTCAAATTATAATTAAAGTGTAGAGAGAGAGAGTGTTACGACGCCTAAATAAAAAGTATTAATTACAAATCAAATCAAGAGCAATAAATACATATATTTAATTATCAAAATGTCCTATGAACGAGAGCAGTTCTTCTGCACCCATTTTTATCTGTGGCTCCTCTGTGCTTTTGTTAATTGGCTGAGGATTTGGTTAATTTTTTATTATTTTAATTAATTATGTTTAGTTCAATTAACAAAGACACAGAGAGGCCACAGGCAAAAATGGGTGATCTCATCTCCCTATGAACTAGCACGAAAGCTTCCTACCACCTTCAATGCGAATGTGATAAAGTTAAGGGAGAGCAAGCTTCCTTGGAACTTCCATTTATCAAACGGAGACTTACCTTAGTGTTGCTGGCACGCTTTCTTTCACCTCACGACACCAACAACAAAAGAACTTCCATGCCACGAGTCCACGGCAAATGTATGTCACACTAAACACGACTTCACACGTTCAAATATTAGAGTCGTGAAATTTGGGTGATTGAATTATAGTGTTGTCACGATTCATTTTAGACCAGCCCCACCTTAACCGTTTTTTGGGTGGAAATTTTTTTTCAGTGTGCCATTATTCAAGGACTTGGATTGTCTGCTCTTCCCGTGCCCTTCTGTTTGTGTGGTCACGGTTAAGCCACGTCAACATTTTATATTACTATTTTTTTTTGTCTTATTATTTTTATAAAAAACAATATAAAATATTAACATGGATTAACCGTGACCACACAAAACAGAAGGGCACCGAAATGGTTGGGCAGACAATCCAAGTCCCATTATTCAAGGATCTTGTAATCTTGATGGGCCAATTCATTGTCCCTTCATACTGTTATTCAGAGCCAGTTCTGAAATTTCAGGGATCATGTGCAAAAAGCAATTAGATGCCCTAAAAAGTACTAAGAATTTAATTTTTTTTCATTTTTTTGTTCAAAAAAATAATTTGAGTTTTCAATTGAGCTTCTATAAATTCTAATAGCACAAACAAATTTAACAAATCAACAAGTGGAAATGTAGCGTATTGTTTTTTCTTACCTATTTAGAGGGTCAGGGTTCGAATTTTTTTGTTATTGTGTGAAATTTTTATATTATTTTGTGAAAGTATATGCATTTAATAAAAAATAAACTAAAAAAATGATGGAGACGAGTTTCAAACTCATCCCCTCGGGCAATGTGAAGAAACAATAATAACAATTACGCTCATACTCATGTTTGTAATATTCTACACATACAGTTATATATACGCATATGCATGCAAAATTGAAAAACCGAGGGCCCTTCTGTTTTGGGAATCCTGTACGGTAGCATCACTTGCCCATCTTCAAGGTCGACCCTGCTGTTATTAGTTGGGAACGGCTCAGCTACAATCATTCATCTTTTTCTGTCAGCTACATGATAAAGTGACTCTCTTAGACAATAACTTTTTCTTTCTCTTTCTCTTTTATGTGAGAAAAATAACGACAAATACATCAAGCAAAGCGTTCGGACAAAATGCAATTCCTTTTACATAAAAATTATTAATTAGTACCACAAGTCTGCAGGAAATCAGATTAACCGCAATGGATTTAGATCCTCATCTTTATAAATTATTATGAACTTTTTATTTAAGATTAAACACAAATAGTATCTAACAAAATTTGACCATACGATGTAAATGAAATGATAAAATGTAAGAATATAACCCATAAATGATCCTCATCCGACCGCAATGGCATCACTGGCGTGCCATCAAATGTAAAAAAAAAACTATTTTATTTACTTTATGTACGTCTACTCATCTTCATGAAACCATACCTGCTAAGTTTCTCTAGTTCAATGGGTGATTTTCCTTGGAACATCCATTCATCAATCGGTGATTTTCCTTGTGGTGCTGACACGCTTTCTTTCACCCCACGACACCGACAAGAAAAGGAACTTCGGATCGTTATTGGATCGTTACCTAATCATCTATTAAACATTCATTAAAATAAAAGAATTTGACACGATATGACATGTCACAATAAATATGACCTATTTACCAGGCCTAATGCAAAACAATCACTTTGACGGGTCTTTCCTTTTACATTAAAACTTGATTAATTAGGATCATGGTATAAAATATTGATGAAATCGGAAATATCGGTAGTCCAAAAACATAGAAATTTCGATGGAAATATCGGGATATTATCGATATCAATAAAAATTGAATAAAAACCATGGAAATTGTAAGAAAAACTTGGAAATTTTTATTAAAACTTTGGAGAATGTTTGTTTAGTCAATTATCTATTAGTTTATCAAAAAAAATTAGAAGGAAATGCATTACATAATGGATTTAACTAATTTAAGTTGATTATACAGCGAGCTGGCAAACACTGTGAGTGTAGAAAATATGTAGTAATTAATGAAAAAAAAAATCAAACACACCATAATCATTTATATATAATGATTTACTCGAATATTTTACACTTTATACATTACATGGTAAGATACATGAGTGATTTAGTACCACATAAAGTTCCTATGAAGTTCAAATTTTTCATTATCTTCATCATCTTCATCATCTCTATGTGTAAAGTAAGTTTATTGTGAAGAGTATTCATCAAATGATAAATCCCCAAAATAGTTTTGCATGTAATTGTTAACATACCACTCATATAAATATAAATATTTTAGCACATTATCACTAAAACATAAGTGATATATCGTGGTTAAGGTGATGGAGAAGTAAAATGCGAGGGGTTCAAATCCCCTTTGTGTTTTTTTTTCCTCCATTTTTTTCTTCTTTTTCCTCTTTTTTTCCTTTCTTTACATCGATATTTTAGCGATATTACACCGATATTTTGACAAAATATTGCTGAAGTGTGAATATCTGTGATTCAAAAATGTTTTTTTTTTCCTCCCTTTTTTCCTTTCTTTACATCGATATTTTAGCGATATTACACCGATATTTTGACAAAATATTGCTGAAGTGTGAATATCCGTGATTCGAAAAAACCAAAATATCATCGATATTTCGTCGATATTATCGATATTTCATTTTTTTCTTTTTTTTTCCTTTTTTTTTCCTTTCTTTACATCGATATTTTAGCGATATTACACCGATATTTTGACAAAATATTGCTGAAGTATGAATATCCGTGATTCGAAAAAACCAAAATATCATCGATATTTCGTGATATTATCGATATTTCATACTATGATTAAGACACAGATGTTCTGGAAATCAAATTAACCGCAATGGCATATGCCATCAAATATTAACAACTATTTTATTTGTTTTACCTTTAATCTACATCAGCAGCGTTAACTGATAAGCAATCAACATTCTTCCAAAATTACCCCTTTATAATAAACAAAAGTTTGCTTGCTTTTTTTTTTTTTTTAGGAGAATGAAATAAGAATTCGAAGTTATTACAATAATTTAGGAAATTGGAAGTTTTGAATTTGAGATGCATGAATAAAACTCAACATCCTATGCACTAAAATATTGAGTCGCATGCCTTTTTTATGGTGCAACTTTAATAATTCCATCAGAAACAATGTTGCTGATTAATGTTGCTTCATAGCTAACAATTAAAAACAAATCACACATTTTTAATAAACAGAATTACCCCTTTATAATAAACAGAAGTTTGTTTTTTCTTTTTTCTTTTTTCTTTTTTATTTTTTTTATTTTAATTTTAATTTTTACTATTATTAGGAGAATGAGAGAATAGTTCGAAACTATTACAATAATTTAAAAAATGAGAAGTTTTGAACTCGAGATGTATGAATGAAATCCAACATTCTATTCATTAGAATATTGAACCGCGTGCCTTTTTCATAGTGCAACTTTAACAATTCCATGAAGAACAATGTTGCTGATTAATGTACCTTCATAGCTAACAATTAAAAACAAATCACACATTTAATTAGTGATTTTTTTTTCTTTGCTATATTTCAGAGAATTGTGGAAAAGAATGTAAAAACACAAATTGAGAGCAATATTACACGATATTAACAAAAAATGTACTTGAATATTTATCTATGTTTCTATCCAAAACGCACTGGTAATTACTAAAGTCAAGTATGAGTTGCTTGCTAGAGATCTAAATAGTAAAAATGAAATATACGCAATTAACTTAAAATATAGTAATAAAACACTTAAGATTTTCTTCATTTGTACTCTTTTGATCCTTTTTTTTATCCGTTTTTAGTACTAATGAGTTAAATTATTAAACGTTAGAAAAAAAAGACCAACAACTTGCAACAAAACGAATAACATTGTTGTTTTTCACCAATAATAAAATGCCTTGGGCATTTATTTCTACCGTCAATTCTCTTTTAATTTACCTAAAAAGACGGAAGAGTGAATGAGAAAAACAACAATGTTACGACGCCAAAATAAAAAGTATTAATTACAAATCAAATCAAGAGCAATAAATACACATATTTAATTTAATTATCAAAATGTCCTATGAACTGGCACGAAAGTTTCACTACTCCTGTCGTCTTTGCACTTGTACCATATTACCCTAATCGGTCGACCTTTTGTTTTTTTTTTTTTTTTTTTTTTTTGCATAAGGAAGAACCGTCAACTTTGTTTGCTAACTATTAATTTCTTCACATGCGTTTTCTTCTGTTGTACTTTTTTTTTCCTTCGACTTTTTTTATTCAAAAATAAAAAAAAGGGAGGAGTGCTTGGCAATTTCGTTCCACCGACAATAATAATGCATTTTGTTCTTACCCAGCCCCACATTACTATCATCAGTCTATGTCAGGGTCCCAATTCCCTATCGCATCCCTTCACACTTCCCTTGGATGGGAATTTGCTAACACATTGTTGGATGTTTGGAGGTATATCTGAATCATTTCGGAATTTCATTGCTTGGAAGAACAATTTTCAATTTAGAGCGTTGAAGAAATTCTCACAGTAGTGTATATTTATGGCGCGTTTACGTAACGGTAATGAAAATAGTAGGAATTAAATTGATGATAAGTTGGAATGAGGAGAAGTTAAAATTGGATTCCTGTTGATGCTGTTTACTTAAATGTTTTGGAATCGAAATAGAATTTCATAAAGTTGTTTACTAATTTAGCAGAATCGAAATATAAACCAGTATAATTACTAAAATGTCTTTGTCCCAAATCAAATATTTTATATACTTTAATGGGTTTATAAAGGATAGTCTTGAAAATAAAAAAAGTAAGTGAGGGCATAAAGGGAACAAAATTATCATTCTGATTGCCCAAAAAATAAGGAATTGGATTACCACCTATATCTAGGAAATCTAATTCCACCAATACAAGGAATTGAATTCCAAAATTTGTGTGGGCCCCACTGTTTTTTTTATTCCTCTATGTTTAGTAAACATCGGAGTATTCCGTAATCAAAATTCAATTCCACATTCTTATTCTGATTATGGATACGTAAACACGCTCTTATAGTTAACTAATTACAGTTATCAACAAAATCAATTTTCATTTCATCAAAAATTAAGAAGAAGAGAGGAACCTTATTCAACGAGTTATTTCCAACTTTGCCACCTCATCACCGCTTAGTCTAAATTAGTCAAGTCCAGAACCCAAAGCTCCCAGGAGTAGTTTTGGAATTTTATCCAATGATATACAATGAATAGTGCTTCTTCCTATGTAGGAAGCAGCAGTTTCCTACCACCTTCAATGTGAATGTGATAAAGTTAAATGAGAACAACCTTCCTTGGAACTTCCATTTATCAAACGGAGATTTACCTTTAGTGTTGCTGACACGCTTTCTTTCACCTCACGACACCGACAACAAAAGAACTTCCATGCCACGAGTCCATGGCAAATGTATGTCACACTAAACAGAACTTAACACGTTAAAATATTAGAATAGTAAAATTTGGGTGATTTAATTGGTATTGTCACCATTCAACTTCGGACATAGATATTTTTTTCTTTTAGACCAGCCCCACCTTAGCCTTTTTTTGGGTGGAAATTTTTTTCAGTGTGCCATTATCCATGGATCTTGTACTCTTGATGGGTCAATGCATTGTCCCTTCACACTGTTATTAGTTGGGAACGACTCAGCTACAATCATTTCTCTTTTTCTTTCGACTACATGATAAAGTGACTCTCTTAGAAAAGCGTTCGGACGAAATGCAATTCCTTGTACATAAAAATTATTAATTATTAATCTGCAGGAAATCAGATTAACCGCAATGGATTTAGATCATCACCTTCTATCAATTCATCATACATCGTGAGGCTATGAATTATTATAAATTTTTTTATTTAGGATTAAATACAAACAGTATCTAACAAAAACTGACCGTACGATGTAGACGAAAGGATAAAATGTAAAGATAGAACCCAGAAATGATCCTCATCCGACCGCAATGGCACCACTGGCATGCCATCAAATGTAAAAAAAAAAAAACTATTTTATTTACTTTACGTGCGTTTACTCATCTTCATGAAACCATACCCTGCTAAGTTTCTCTAGTTCAATGGGTGATTTTCCTTGGAACTTCCATTCATCAATTGGTGATTTTCCTTGTGGTGCTGACACGCTTTCTTTCACCTCACGACACCAACAAGAAAAGGAACTTTGGATCGATATTGAATCGTTACCAGATCATTTATTAAACATTTGTTAAAATAAACAAATTTGACACGATACAATACGTCACAATAAATATGATTCATTTGTCAGGCCTAATGCAAAACAATGGCTTTGACGGGTCATTCCTTTTACATTAAAACTTGATTAATTAGGACCACAAATGTTCTGGAAATCAAATTAACCGCAATGGCATATGCCACCAAATATTAACAACTATTTTATTTACTTTACCTTTTACATCAGCAGCGTTAATTGATAAGCAATCAACACTCTACAATGCCGGCCAACTGTGTTGAAACTATTTATTTAGGAATGAGAGCTCTACTCTCACCCAGCCATTCTTCCAAAATTACCCCTTTATAATAAACAGAAGTTTGCTTGTTTTTTTTTTTTCTACTATTATTAGGATAATGAAATAAAAGTTCGAAACTATTACAATAATTTAAGAAATTGAAAATTTTGAATCCAAGATGCATAAATGAAACTCAACTTCCTATTCACTAAAATATTGAGTTGCGTGCCTTTTTTATGGTGCAACTTTAATAATTCCATCATGAACAATGTTGCTAATTAATGTAGCTTCATAGCTAACAATTAAAAACAAATCACACATTTAATTAGTGATCTTTTTTCTTTGCTATATTTCAGAGAATTGTGGAAAAGAATGTAAAAACACAAATAAAAAGCAATATTACACGATATTAACAAAAAGTGTACTTGAATATTTATTTATGTTTCTATCCAAAATGCACTAGTAAATTAGTAATTACCAAAGTCAAGTATGAGTCGCTTGCTAGAGATCCAAATAGTAAAAATGAAACACAAAACTAAATTGACAATTATTGTAGTTTCTTACCTTTTATATTTTATTTTAGATGGGTTAGGTCTTATGTTCCTCATCTTTCTTATAATATTTTCTGTTTCAAGAAGGATAAAGTTTATATCTTCTTCTTTTCTTGTAATATTTTTATGTTTTAGAGAGGTAAGGTTTGTATCCCCTCTTTTTATCCGTATTTCTTTTTCCTTGAATTTAAGGGGTGAGGTTTATATCCTCAAAACTAGATGTAATTTTTTCATTTTGATTAATAAAATTCTCTTGTACCACGTCGTTTTCCACAAAAAATAAAGTTAGGTTCTTATTTTTTGGACAAATGTTAGCGTTATTGGGTTAAATTGTTAGTTGTTAAGGGGAAGGGAGCGGTGGGGATCGAACCACACCATGATGCATATGCATGATTGTTTTCTGCCACTGTGATAAAGAGTCATTTGAAAAATTACAAAACTACTACTACACCCAAATTTAATATAATTATGATACTGCCACCGCGTTTTGTCATAATCATTAAAGAAAGTTAATTAAGTGTTTTTGGATGAAAACAGTTTGTGACATGCTTTTCATTAGTTTTCTAATTCTTCTTTTGTAAAAACAAATAGAGAATGGCACGAAAAAATGAGTGCTACCAACCACCGCTATAATACTTACTCCCACATTCGATGGCTTTGTTAAATGGCAAGTCTATATATATATATATATATATATATATATATGAAGAAATGGCCATTCAACAAAGCTGGAGATGGATAAGAGCTAGCAATTAAGGTCCTGTTTGGTATCCTACCCAAAAACTTTGGTTGTTTCTAAAAATAATTTTCAAATAACATCACTTAAAAACAGTTTTCTTTTAGGTCTCAAAATTTTCAAAACTCTGTTTGGTTGAATTTTTAAAAATAATTTTTTTTTAGTTTGAATTCGAACTTCCTTGAACAAAAACTGGAGGAGAGAAAGAATTGGAAAAGAGAAAAGAGAGAGGAAGTAGTTGGCAAGGAGAGAGGAAATAGTTTGCAAGGATAGGAAGAGAGCAAAAAATTACGGTGAGAAGAAAAAGAGTGTGAGGAGAGACAGAGACAAGACAAAGGCTAAAGAGAGAGAAGACAAGATGTGTCAGGGGAAGAGAAGAAAGAGAGGGTTAGGAAGGAGCAAAAGAAGATGATGAGGAGAGAGCAAGAAAATTCTAAAAACTCACTTTTAATGTTTTTAAGAAATAATCTATGTTTTTAAGTTAGTTTTGAATACAATTTTTAGGGTAAAAGACTGTTTACTACCCTAATGTTTCGTGGTTTTCAACATTTAGTACATCAAGTTTTTTTCGTCTCAGAGTCATATCTAAAGTGTAAATTTTGGGACAGTCTCATACATCCGTTAGTCAAACTGTTAAGTTTTTCGTTAACTGTGACGTGGCGCTCACTCAGTGCGCCACGTGTCATCCACGTTTTTTTTTCTTTTTTCTTTTTTTTTCTTTTCTTCTTCCTTCTTCTTCTTCTTCCTCCGACTGCAACTTTCTGCTTTTTTTTTTTCTTTTTTTTTTTTGCTTCTTCCTTCCTTCCTCCTTCCTTTCCCTTTCTTCCCCTTCTTCCTTCTTCTTCCTTCTTCTTCCTTCTTCTTCCTCCGAAATTTGGGGAATGTTTTTTTTTTTTTTTTTTCTTCTTCTTCTTCATCTTCTTCCTCAAAAAAAAAAAAAAAAAAAACACTTTCATCTTCCCCCAAATTCGGAGGAAGAAGAAGAAGAACGAAGAAGGGGAAGGAAGAATGAGAAGAAGGGGAAGGAAGAAGGAGAAGAAGGAGGAAGAAAAAAAAAAATTGAATCTGGGCAAATTCGGAGGAAGAAGAAGAAGAAGAAGAAGAAGAAGAAGGAAGGAGGAAAGAGAAAGAAGAAGAAGAAGAAGAGGAAGAAAAGATAAAAGTGTTTTTTTTTTTTTTTGAGGAAGAAGAAGAAGAAGGAGGAAGAAGAAGAAAGAAAGAAAAAAAAAACAAACTTCCCCAGATTTCGGAGGAAGAAGAAGAAGAAGAAGAAGAAGAAGGAGAAGGAAGAAGAAGGAAGAAGGGGAAGGAAGAAGGAGGAAGAAGAAGAAAGAAAAAAAAAAAAAAAAAAAACATTCCCCAGATTTCGGAGGAAGAAGAAGGAAGAAGAAGGAAGAAGGGGAAGAAAGGGAAAGGAAGGAGGAAGGAAGGAAGAAAGGAAAAGGAAGAAGCAAAAAAGAAGAAGGAAGAAGAAGAAAAGAAAAGAAAGAAAAAAGAAAAAAGAAAAAAACGTGGATGACACGTGGCGCCCACTCAGTGCGCCACGTCATAGTTAACGAAAAACTTAACAGTTAACGAAAAACTTAACAGTTTGACTAACGGATGTATGAGACTGTCCCAAAATTTACACTTTAGGTATGACTCTGAGACGAAAAAAACATGAAGTACTAAATGTTGAAAACCACGAAACATGAGGGTAGTAAACAGTCTTTTACCCCAATTTTTAAAAAGAGTCATACCAAACAAGAATTTAAAGCCTAAAACTCAAAAAAGTATTTTTGAGTTAATAAAGTTGAAGTTAGGATATCAAACAAGCCTAGTTTCTCAAAACTTCTATCTTTTCTCTCCGTATTGTGAGAGAGCCTCTCTCTCTGAGTGCTTTTCTCACCTCTGTGTGAGTGACCTCTTTCACCTCATCCTCTTTCTAGCCGCCAGCCCTTTGGTTTAATCATTCTTTCCTCCAACCCCTTCTGCATCTGATTTCATTGTCCATAGTCCCTATTTTCATTCCCCCTTCTTTCCACCTCCACGATTTCCACTAATCCACCCCATATCGTTTCCAATCGACTCCATCCTTCATTGATCCAACAATTCGGTTCGTCATCCGTTTTTTCTCATTACAATTTCTCGCAATCACAACGCGATTTCTCACGGATCTCTCTGAAGGTGTGTAGAGCTCCGGCTCGGGTGTTTAATCCACCTCCTTCCTTTAAGGTGTCTTTGATGGCACCGATGCTAGTGGTTTCTTTCGTTGTGTGGTGGAGAATGATGTTGTGCTCTCTAATGAAATTTGGAGTCTTCTTTTCATCCATGTATGGGGCTGTGTAAGGCTGGATTACAGAGGTTTGTAGGGGACATTGGTTTCTGTTGGGTGGGATGCGGCATGCCGACGGCGGTGTCGGTTGGAAGCTGTGAGGTTGTCTCGGTGTTTTGTTTGGGCTCAAAAGTCTGTTTTTGGGCTTCTCTATGTTTTCTTTTGGTGGTCCATATTTTGGATCCAATATTCATTCGTAAATTCTGTTGAAAACAAAAAACAAAAAACAAAAAAATAAAGATGACGCTTTACTACGATGACATAAAACAACCATGTATATTCACTTTGGAGTTAGTCACATCCCACCAACTCCCCTCCCCTGGTATTTAAGCAAGTACTCCACCTATCATAATATAAGTAGAGGCACACGGAAAAATATTAATTTTCTCTTGAATACCTAGTGCTTGAAAAAATCTCTCGCACTTAGGTCCTTTGTTTCAATTTTCCTTTCTCAGTATCGTTCATATTAAAATTTCTTGATTTTTTATTTATTTTTTGGTTGTGGGGCGGATCGAAGGCCTACCAAAGAACAAAGAAATGGACCTAGTTCATCTCAATCCCAACATGCTCAACTTGAGACTTCTTTTAACATTAGGAAGAGAAACAAGTAACTAGTTGGTAAAACGACATCTTGATTAGGCTTTTAGAGTTATATTAGAAATATAATCAAATATACTCCGAAATCGATAGTTCGTTTCAAGAGATGACTAGCTAGAATCTCACATATCCAAAGATTATATATACAACAACAGGATAATCAATGTGAATATAACAAAGAACAAAACTCAAAACAACATCATCAATTCCTCGACTATCAAGTCAACTTTTCATCAATTCCTGCCTGCTTTGCACCCACAGAAAAGAACTCAGAGATAACTTCTAAGGGCATTCCCTTTGTTTCTGGCATTTTAAGAAAACAAACACCCAAGAAATGGTGCACACAACAGCATAGATAGCAAAAACACCAGCGAGGCCAATCGAGGTGAGCATGATAGGCAATGTGTAAGTCACAATGATGTCTTCAATCCAAAATGTCAGGGCACATATTGCAATGCAGAGGCCAGAACCCGAGTGGGGAAGATCTCCGAGCAAAGGATGTTAGGGATTGGTCCAAACCCCATGACAAAGGTACAGAAGTAGACCACAACGCTTATGGTAGAAATTGTTGCATTGACAACGTAACCCAAATGGACAAGTTGTCCGAAAATTAGTACTAGGAGGGTGCCAGTTAGTACCGGTAATGTAGTCAGCAGCAGCGACCTGTGGCAAAGACAGACGAGTAAGAGATGAAGAGAACAGTTAATGGTTTACTTGTGGAGCAAGGGAACTACTATATATATATAGTAGTTCCCACCTTCTGCCAAAAGTATCCATTAGTCTCATGGCAATGCCAATAGACGGAAGCATCAATAGGGTTGTGAGAGCACTTATGAGAATAGATGAAGAGGTGGAACTAAGGCCTAAATCTGATAGGAGAATTGCCACCCCTGCTTGCTCAAGAATTTGGGGAGTGTAATAAAGAACCCCATTTATGCCGGAGAACTGCAAAGTAAAAAACAGTCATTATTCAAAACTCTCAGACGTATTAATTAGAAACGTGTAGTACCTGCTGAAGAATAAAACTATTTCTAGCACATTTACTCGAACCTGAATTAGTACCTGCTGAAGAATTTGAATTGCCACCCCAACGAACAATGCTCGCTTGACTCCTGGTTCAAAGAGATCCTTCCAAACGGATCCTTCAACAACAGTTTCCTGGGTTTCAATCATTCCTTCTCCGAGATGCTGGCTCAGTTGGTTCCTCTAACCAGAGCAAAAGCCTGAAAATATTTGCCGTCTTGAGCCATTTCAGGACCGCCAGCAACTGAAAGCATTGAGCCCCGTCGAGACTCAAGTGCACCCTCCTGGTGCAAATAGACTCTTTGGTACTCTTCTGTCTTTTTTTCCATCTTTTCTAACCTTCTCAGAGTATTTGTAAGCCAACGCCCAGCCACCGCCAATGTCCATACTACTCACAGCTTCACCACTAGTCCCCAGCATGAGGCTGCTATTGTGCCTCATGCCAAAGAAGCTATTGGACTTAATAGGCATCATATCATTTACCACACTTGCTGATTTTTTACCTGAGAGCAATGGCCTTCGAACATTGTCCTCAAAATCAGCTGCATTTCCATTCCCCTCCAAATCCCAATTCTCCGTCCTGTCTTGGCGTCCAGGTGGTGCCACATTTAGCACGCTGCTCATGTTGAGAATGCTGCCCATGTTTGTCAAATTAAGAAGGATGCACATACTTCCTGTGTTTTCGGGAAGAAGCTTCTCATGAACACTGCCAAATAGATTCACAAGAGGATCCACGTGAGGCACGTTTGGATTCAACAAGCTTCCTTGTCGCGACATCAAGCCAAGATTGGCTTGTCCTGTGACAGATTTCGCAATCATTGACGCCCTCCCCTCGAGCATCGAAGCCCTCCCATCCTCCGGTCCATACAGCCTCATTTGATCTTTATCCGAAGTCATTTCCTGGCCTTCACCGCCCTCATTAGCCGGTCCAATTATGTACTCTTCCAATGATGCTTCCCCTCCAACACCAAATCCCTCAAACAGCAAAGCCATCTCACCTACATAATACATATCAATCAATCCTAAAAAACTAAGCTTTCAAAAAATGGGAAAGGGGAAAACCCGCTATACTTTTAGACATAAGCACAATATCAGCACCGAAAACATAAGCATTCATAAATTCAAATGCAGTACTTTATGCACCTGAAACATCTTTCCGGCCGCGTAGTCTCTGCAGAACTTTCTTAGCCTCAGCCATTCTTCCTTTACTAACAAGCCACCGTGGAGACTCCGGCAAGTAAAACAGAGTCAACCCGAAATAAACCAAGGAAGGAATAGAAAGAACTCCAAGCATCATTCTCCAACTGGGAGCATCCTTCAGTGACATTCCAAACACCATGCAGTATGACAAACTCATCCCTCCCGAACCGGTAAACTGTGGGAGAGTATTCAGTAGCCCTCTGATTTTTGGGTGGGGCAGTTTCGGAAATGTAGACCGGGACAAGAGTAACGGCTAGTCCAATTCCAAACCCATCTAGTAGCCTTGCCAAAAGAAGAACATAGACATTTGGAGCCCATAGCATTAACAAACCACTGAGAAAATATAAAACTGATGAAATTATCAGCATTGGACGTCTTCCTAGCCAGTCTGAAACTGGCCCTGAGAATGTTGTGATGACAGTGGCACCGATCAAAGACATGGCTACGATAAGCCCTTCGATCGTCGGTTGGGTTTCCAACTTAAATTCCCTTTTGATGTAAAGCACAGCCCCTGCAAATTTGATTTGTAAATGTGACAGCTTCCATACTAACTAAGCCCTAAATCACACAACACAATGCCTGCTTTTGATACGTTTTCCGGGTTGACGAGGAAAACCCTACAACTATCATAACTCAAATTAAATAAAGATATGTGCAATCATTTGCAAAAGAAGATAATTATTCATGGCTCAAATGAGATCTCAAAGACTTATTATTTAGATTAGCATATACCCGAGTTCGAATCTCTCTTATGTAGTTTAAATTAGATTAAAATGTCGCTCGAATAAGAGAACCATCATAGAAATAGTACCTGCAATGGTTGCATTGTCCCATCCTTGCAACAAGTTTCCTGTCGCAGCAGCAATGGCTACAAAAACAGCTCCCCACATTCTTTCTGCTGCCACAAACAACAGGAGGACCTTTCAAACCCAGAAAGGAATTCAGCAGAGAAATAGAGAAACTCTTGGACTTTGTAGCATCAACCTTAAATTTATATAATGTAATTAGAAATTAATGCCAAATTTGAATATACATTTGCTTTCTTGGAAAGAAAGAAATTACCTTTCAAGAAGAGAGAGAAACCATGAAATTAAAGTACATATCTTCTGATCTCAAAGCAATGTACATATCTTCTGATCTCAAAGCAATGTACATATCTTCTGAGAAGAAAAAACTTCAGTAAGTGCTTTTGGGTTTTAACAAGTTCCATAAAGTTTTGCTGAAATTCCTTGTGTGCCTCTTTCGAACCACACACAACATGTAGCCCCCTTCCTGCGGTTAGACAGCGGGTAACTGTTAACTGCCTAATTTTTTTTTCCTTTCAAATTTTCTCCTCTAATACCGGTGATGTAAAAAGTGAAATAATCAATGAGAACAATACTCAAAGATTAAAATACTAAAGAAAGAGAATTTAAAAAAAAAAAAAAAAAACTAAAGAAAGTATTTTGTATGGTGGGTCAAAATTGGCACAAAGATTTACTACTGCATGGTTGTTCAGGTATGAGATTACTATTGAGCAAGTGAAGAAGCACTTGGAAGCATTGGTTGAGGACACTTTGATGATCGAGTCGGGTCGTATAGCGGTACCCTAGTACGGGACTTTCATCGAAAGAAAAGTTAGAACAAAGCACCGAGGAAGAACACAAGTAAGTCCTTATAAATGTGTGGTTTAGATTTACAGTCTGTTAATATATATTTTAATTTGTGAGATATAGGACGAGAACACATTGCATAACTTGCGGTTATTAATTAATCTTCAATTTTTATGTTATTTTTGAAAATTTTGGCCATGATTTGGTCAGGTTGTTCTTGAAGGGCTTACAGGAATATGGGAAGGGAGACTGGAAGAGCATTTTCAGGTTCTGCGTTGTGACAATAACCCCAACACAAGTTGTAAGTCATGCTCAAAAGTACTTCCTCCACCATGATAAAAATTCTGCAGAATTATCCCATCAAATTGTTAATGGTGATTGGTGATCTGTGATCATCGCTCCACCTCGAAGATAGGATGAGTGACAATGTTGTGGCTAACAATCCGTCACTAGAAACCTCTCAGCGAGAGATTTTAGTGGTTATAATAACCCATTGGTCTGTCACTAATGATTCAAGAAATAAAATTCTTGCAGAGTGTTTTTTGTTTATTTTTCTTCAATTGCCTTATTTTGTTTACTCACTAGTGTAATAGTCACGCAATCACGTAATTTTATAAATTTACTCAAGTTATATCATGTGTGTTTGTTTATTAATACCATATTTTTATGTCCACAACATATAGCATTGTCGTTGAACAAATTAAAACTCATTAATTACTAACATGTATGTCCACAATATATAGTGTTGTCGTTGAACAAATTAAAATTCATTAATTACTAACATGTGGCCAACGAGCGCACAAAAAGTAGAGAGCACATTGAAGGGCTGCAACTCTTCGTTTATTCTAATTTTAAATATATCGTTATATTAAAATTTTAAAAAATTAAAACAAATTAAAAAAACTCTACAAACCTCGTTGTGAGATAATTCTTCACAATGCTATCTTTACTGAATCTAAGAATCTAAATATATGTAGATTCTGTTGAAATTAAAAACAATGAATCTTCTCAAAAAGAAAAAAGAATAATCATGTGCCGAATAAATATAAAACAAATCTTAACTAGATAAGGCGTATTAAAACATAATTTCATCCTCGGTTTCGAGCACATTGTTTTTCAATATTGTGGTCAGTAAAACCGCCGTCTTCAACTATAAAATAATTCAAAACTCAATTCGTACGTGAATAGTTGCAATCCGGTTATATATTATTCTCGAATTCGTATTAGGTGGTTTTTTCATTTTAAAAATGATAGAGGAGATCTCTGAGGCATCTGAAGGCTGCAATGAGGAGAAGAATGTTAGTTTTGTATAGCTAAACATGTTCAGCATAAAACATCGAATCAATGATTTACCAGAGGTATATATTCACAACATTCTCTCTACCCAATTTTTCATTTTTATTTAATGTTAATCTAATGATTTTGAGCCATTAGATTTTTTTTTATGTGATCTAACGGCTGTAAAAATTAACAGTCAAAATATAGGGACATTCTGTCAAACCACGAAACTAATATGTTGGTGCATTTGGCGCCGTTGGATGGATTAGATGGACGGAGGAGGATGCACCAGATATGGAATCCAACGGTACGAGCTGATATGGAAGGTTGACTGCTAAAATGGCATTTTCACGTGAATAAAAATCTGGCATTTTGTTGGAAGGCGTTATTGCCTACTTGTCAACTCCGTTACTTTCCGTGTTTGATATTTTCCCCTCCAATTTCTAAACCTCTTTATCTGGACTCTTTTACCATTGTACCCCTTATGTTTTATCACACTCGTACCTTGTATTTTGTTTTTTGTTTTATTATCACTTATCATTTTGTACATTATGGGGGTGTTTGTTTGCCTTCACTAAGTGGGACTGGACTGGACTGGACTAGCTATTAGTCCAATACTGTGTTTGTTCCATGCTGGGATTAACATTAATGAGACTAAAGGGGACTCGCATGGACAAAACCCTTAACTCAGAGGTCTTAGCGAGACCCCCCAATAACCATGGGACTACTAAGACCTTCACTGCGTCTTCGTCTTCTCACGTTCCTCTCCTCGTCATCCTCCATCTCCTCTCTCTGCTCGCTTCGTCTGCTCGCGTTGCCAACTTCGTCAACACTCGCCAACCCAGAATCGCATCGTCTGCTTGTTTCGAATCTGTCAGAACCCAGAACCCGTCGCATTCTCTCCTTGCTCTAGCCGTCGTTTGATTCACTCCGATTCGAATCACAAAACCCATACCCGAAATCCAGTAGACAGAGCCCATATTTGCTGAAATTGCAACCCACATGCGAATCACGAAACCCAGATTCCATCGCAAATCCCAGACTCGAATTGCAAAACCAAATTCGTTAGAAGCTCTGCACATCTTTCAATCACCAAACACAGATTTGCGCATAACAACTTTTCAAGAATAAAAAAAGGAGAAAAACAGTGAGAGCTTTCATTCAATCAAGATGGTTTTCTGGAAAATGGAAAGGGATAAAGAGAGAGAGAGAGTGGAAAAACTCCAAAAAGGATAAAAGAAGAGGGAGAGCTCTGGTTCTCGAGAGAGTCTGGAAAAAGGAAGAGTGTTGGGTAAAAAATGAAAAGGAATAGGAAAAAGAAAAAGGAAATAAATAAATAAATAAATATTATTTTTCTTGTAAATCTGCACTCGACGGAGCTTCAGAAATCGAAGAGGTGCCTGCTCAGAAATCGAAGAGGCGTTTGCTTTCTCAAAAGCAAGGCTGCTCAGATACCACGAGGGTCGATCTCAGAAATCGAAGAGGTGTTTGCTTTCTCAAAAGCTGGGCTGCGCAAAGACCACGAAGGCTGATCTCAGAAATCGAAGAGGCGCTTGCTTTCTCAAAAGCTGGGCTGCTCAGAGACCACGAGGGCCGATCTCAGAAATCGAAGAGGCACCTACTTTTCCAGCCTTGTCAGCACCTGTCACACGCACACTCAGCTTTGCGGAAATTATGGGCATTCGGTCGAAGACTTCTGGTGAAGTAGAAAGCACATGAGTCTTACTGTTCAATCACCCACTTCCCACACGCAACAGTAGCTCATGGGTACCACAGATAACTTTGCCACAGTTCTCTGCCAAAGTTGAACACGTGAAGCTTGCAGCTCCCACTACATCGCTCTGACCAAGAAGGGTAAAAGAATAGCAAAGAAACAACACTAACAAAGTTTAGACACATAAATTTTGAAGGTCTAGCTACCATATTATTACCCACAAGGGTAAAGGAACAGTACCACTGCTGGATAATTGGAAAGTCCCTGTGTGTCAACCTCTGTGCTTCGTGGCAAGGTAGACTGGCAAACATGCCTAACCTTTAATCACATTCGAGAAAACACTCCCAACAAGATTGCTTGCTCCAAAATCGAAGAGGTACCGTCCTCCGAATCTCGAGAGCTAGACTTCCAACATGACTACTTTCTCAAAAATCGAAGAGGGTAAAGGAACAGTACCATTGCTGGATAATTGGAAAGTCCCTGTGTGTCAACCCCTCTGCTTCGTGGCAATGTAGACTAGCAAACATGCCCAACCTTTACTCACATTCGAGAAAACACTCCCAACAAGATTGCTTGCTCCAAAATCGAAGAGGCACCGCCCTCTGAATCTCGAGAGCCAGACTCCCAACATGATTACTTTCTCAAAAATCGAAGAGACACCGCTCTCCGAATCTCGAGAGCCAGACCCCCAACATGATTGCTTTCTCAAAAATCGAAGAGGCATCGTTCTCCGAATCTCGAGAGCCAGATCCCCGATAGGATTGCTTGTTCGAAAACCGAAGAGGCAACACTTTCCCAACTTCAAGAGCCGGATCTCCTTGGATAAAGCTGTCTGTAATCTTCACACGCAACATCAGCTTTCCAGATACCACAAACCACTTTTTCAAAGTGCTCTGATAGCGTTAAAACATGTGAAGCTGACAGCTCCCACTACCGTGCTATGACCAAGTAGGGTAAAGGAATAGCATTACTACTTCTTGTTAAGGAGACTCCTATATATGTCGACCTTCATCCCCAACGGACAGGCAGACCTGCAAAAATGCTCAACCCTTCCTCATATCTGAGAGGGCACTCCCAACGAAGCCTTTCGAAATATTCAGCTTTCTTTCCCCCCGATAATACCTTTGCAAACAAGCTATACTAGAGCAAGAATATCTCATATCATCAGGGTTAAAAGCAAGAGTATCCCATATCATGCTTTTTCCCTGTCTTTTCCTTTGACCTTGTTCTTACCTGCAAGACAAGGAGAAAGAGAGCAATCAGTCAGTACTTGGAATCAAGCTTCTAGCCAGGAACTGACTGCCTGGAACCCCTTACCTGATTACTTACCTGACATTGCTCTCGAGTACTCATCTTCAACATCTTATGCTTCCAGGGAAGATACCGCATCTGCCTGAGGAACAGATAGGGCAAGGGAGAAGGATACAAGGAAGCATGTGGAGACAAGCGTAACAGCACACATGCCGATACATCCATTACTCTGTCAAAGCAAAAGTATCCCATATCAGCAGGGTCGAACGTACTCTAGATTTGATGGACTTGTTTTGACCCTCAAATTCTTCAGTCGGCCTTATACTCTGGAGGAAACCAGAAAACCCTCCAGCTCAGTTCAAGAATAAGCCTGTGGAAAGTTACTTCTTCAAAAGCAAAAGTATCCCATATCATCTCTTCTCATTTTCTTCTCTTTATCCTTCATGCTGCCTGCAAGATAGGGAGACTGTGAACAATCAGCCGGAGCTATGATTCCTTACCTTGTCTGTCACCTCTTTCAGCAGATCCCCTAGCTCGGCGACTTGGGGGACTCCTACTACATGGTTTGTATCGCGCTTGATCAAGCCTGAAACTACAAGTAAGCTTCAAGTGAAATTGATACATTACCTTGTGCATCTCCACCAGTTAAAGATACCACCCCTGGATGGAGGAAGAGTACTTCCAGAGAAGATGCCCCATCTACCTATGAGACAGATAAGGCACGTCAAGACGATACCACACTCCGATACTTAGAAGTTTCGTGATTATGAGATCATTCTCCCACAATATTTCCTAATGTCATTTGTACTAAATCATTCACTTGTACTCACTAAATGAGAGCTTGAACCTATGTGCTTGTGTAAACCCTTCACAATTAATGAGAACTCCTCTATTCCGTGGACGTAGCCAATCTGGGTGAACCACGTACATCTTGTGTTCGCTTTCCTATCTCTATCCATTTATATACTTATCCATACTAATGACCGGAGCAATCTAGCGAAGATCACAAAAAGCGACCGTTTTCGCTACCTAAGATCTATCGTGCAAGAGAACGGAGAATTAGATGGAGATCTCAACCATAGAATACAAGTTGGATGGATGAAGTGTAAGAGTGCATCCGGCGTGTTGTGTGACCGTCATAGGTCACTGAAGCTCAAGGGAAAATTTTATAGGACGGCAATAAGACGCACCTCAAGTAGGGTTGGATACGAGTTCGAAGGAGAAATTTTGGGAAGATCTTGGAGACTTGGTGCAAGGAATTGCTCAGACGGAGAAGTTATTTATAGGAGGAGATTTAAATGGACACGTGGGCAGGGAGACAGGCAACTATGGAGGTTTTCATGGTGGCCATGGTTTTGGGGAGAGAAACGAGGATGGGGAAGCTATCTTGGATTTTGCAATGGCATATGATCTCTTCTTAGCCAACACCTTCTTTAAGAAGAGAGAAGAACATGTGATCACCTACAAGAGTGGGTCGTCAAAAACACAAATAGATTTTCTTCTAATGAGGAAAGGGGATCGTATAACTTGTAAGGATTGCAAAGTTATACCAGGAGAGAGCGTGGCTAATCAACATCGCTTGTTGGTGATGGATGTACATATCAAAAGAGTAAGACAAAAGAACAAGACTTGGAAGTGCCCAAGGACTAGATGGTGGAATCTAAAAGAAGAAAAACAAGCCATTTTCAAAGAGAAGGTAATCACCCAATGTGTGTGGGATAGAGAGGGGGAAGCTAGCCAAATGTGGGATTCCATGGCTAGTTGTATCCGAAAAGTAGCAAAAGAGGTATTAGGAGAGTCCAAGGGCTTTGCCCCACACCAAAAGGAATCTTGGTGGTGGAATGAGGAGGTACAAACAAAGGTGAAGGCTAAGAAGGAATGTTGTAAAGCCTTATACAAGGAGATGACCGATGAAAATGGTGAAAGGTATAGAAAAGCGAAGCAAGAGGCGAAGAAAGCTGTCAGAGAAGCTAAGTTAGCGGCTTACGACGATATGTATAAACGACTAGATACCAAAGAAGGAGAGTTGGATATCTATAAACTATCTAGAGCAAGGGAAAAGAAGACAAGGGACCTAAACCAAGTGAGGTGCATCAAAGATGAGGATGGAAAGGTTCTTGCTACAGAGAACGCGGTTAAAGACAGATGGAGAGGTTATTTTCATAATCTTTTCAATGAAGGACATGAAATGAGTGCTTCTTTAGGGGAGTTGAGTAACTCAGAAGAGTGTAGAAACTACTTTTTTTATCGTCGAATCCGGAAGGAAGAAGTGGTTGTAGCTTTGAAGAAGATGAAGCATAAAAAAGCAATAGGCCCAGACGATATACCAATCGAAGTGTGGAAACTTTTGGGAGAGACAGGTATAACATGGCTCACTGACCTTTTCAATAGGATTTTGAAAACGAAGAAGATGCCAAATGAGTGGCGAACGAGCACTTTGGTGCCTATCTACAAGAATAAGGGCGACGTACAAAATTGCATGAACTATATGGGTATTAAGCTAATGAGTCATACAATGAAGCTCTGGGAGAGAGTCATTGAGCATAGATTGAGTCAAGAGACACGGGTTTCGGACAACCAATTCGGGTTCATGCCAGGGCGCTCAACCATGGAGGCAATCTATCTCTTACGAAGATTGATGGAAAGATATAGAGATGGGAAAAAGGATTTACACATGGTCTTTATAGATTTGGAAAAAGCGTATGATAGGGTCCCAAGAGACATTCTTTGGAGGATTTTAGAGAAGAAAGGAGTACGAGTAGCATATATCCAAGCTATAAAGGATATGTATGAAGGAGCAAAGACTGCCGTAAGAACTCATGAAGGACAAACCGAAAGCTTTCCCATAACTGTAGGATTACATCAAGGCTCATCCTTAAGTCCTTACCTTTTTGCGTTGGTAATGGATGAGTTAACAGGACATATTCAAGATGATATTCCTTGGTGTATGCTTTTCGCAGACGATATAGTGTTGATAGATGAAACTCAGGAAGGGGTAAATGCAAAGCTTAACCTTTGGAGAGAAGTGTTGGAATCTAAAGGTCTTCGCCTAAGCCGATCAAAGACAGAATATATGGAGTGCAAGTTCAGTGCAAATGGAGGCCAAAACGAGTTAGGGGTGAGGATCGGAGATCAAGAAATACCAAAGAGCGACCGTTTTCGTTACCTAGGATCTATCTTGCAAAAGAACGGAGAATTAGATGGAGATCTCAACCATAGAATACAAGCTGGATGGATGAAGTGGAAGAGTGCATCCGGCGTGTTATGTGACCGCCGTATGCCACTGAAGCTCAAGGGAAAATTTTATAGGACGGCAATAAGGCCGGCGATGCTGTATGGCACAGAATGTTGGGCGGTGAAACATCAGCACGTACACAAAATGGGTGTAGCGGAGATGAGGATGCTTCGTTGGATGTGTGGGCACACGAGAAAGGATACGATTAGGAATGAGGATATCCGGGGTAAAGTAGGAGTAGCCGAAATTGAAGGAAAGATGAGAGAAAATCGGTTACGGTGGTTTGGACATGTGCAAAGAAGGCCTACTGACGCTCCGATTAGAAGATGCGACTATGGGACAGAGGTTCAGGGCCGAAGGGGTAGAGGAAGACCTAGGAAAACTTTGGAAGAGACTCTAAGAAAAGACTTAGAGTACTTGGATCTAACGAAGGACATGACACAGGATCGAGCACAATGGCGTTCTAAGATTCATATAGCCGATCCCACCCAGTGACTTGGATTTTCCAAGTCTCCAACCGAGAAGTTTTCCTCACTCGGAAAATTAAGGGAACACTACCCCAACCTACATGCTCCACTCAGAAAGCTTCAACATACAAGCTTCAACAAAAGAAAATTCAAAGAACTTAGCGAATAAGGCTTTGGTGTATTTAACACAATACGTTGAAATGAAGGAAAGCTTATTTATTGATATCCCCGATAAGCTACAAATATGTACATATACATGAGTCAAAATAAACACACAAGAGGGAGCCTTCACAAAGGTTGCTTAGGAGAAGTCTCAGCAGTCGGTAGAGCCCCAGAAAGAGAAGGCACCGGAGGGGGATCATTTGGAGCCTCAGTACTGGACAGAACCCTAGAAGGAGGAGGCATCAGAGGTTGATCATTTGGAGCTTCATTACGCGGTACAGCCCCAGAAGACGAAGGCAATAAATGCCTTTGGAACAAACCCACAAATCTCTGATGATCAAGTAAAACCTGACCATCAGTTTCCTTCATCTGGTCAAGCTTCCTCTTCATGTTTGTAGCATAGTCATGTGCGAGCCGGTGCAACTGTTTATTCTCATGCTTGAGCCCTCTAATCTCCTGTTTGAGACTCATCACTTCAGCCGCCAATGATTCAACTTGGCGGGTTCGAGCAAATAGGCGTTGGGCCATATTAGACACAGAACCTGCACACTGAACACTGAGAGCCAGCGAATCCTTAACAGCTAACTCATCAGACCGTTTGGAAAGTAGTCTGTTATCTTTGGGAGTGAGAAGGTTCCTGGCCACCACCGCAGCGGTCATATCATTCTTCATCACGGAATCCCCAACGGTAAGAGGACCAGTAGGGGAGACGAAGGATGGGCGCCATATGTTGTCTGGAGAAGGCGGGGCTGCCTCTTCAACAAGGTTCAAGTCAAAACGACGGTCGGAGGGGCCAGACATTTTCAAAGGTGTTGAAGAGAGAAGAGGTCGGACAAATCAAGATCTTAGAAGTGCAAGAATGAAGCTTCTACTGGTGGAGATTCAAGTGTGCTTTGGAACTTAATGCCAGCCCCTATAAAAATCTGCACTCGACGGAGCTTCAGAAATCGAAGAGGCGTCTGCTCAGAAATCGAAGAGGCGTTTGCTTTCTCAAAAGCTGGGCTGCTTAGAGATCACGAGGGTTGATCTCAGAAATCGAAGAGGCGTTTGCTTTCTCAAAAGTTGGGCTGCTCAAAGACCACAAAGACCGATCTCAGAAATCGAAGAGGCGCTCGCTTTCTCAAAAGCTGGGCTCCCCAAAGACCACGAGGGCCGATCTCAGAAATCGAAGAGGCACCTACTTTTCCAGCCTTGTCAGCACCTGTCACACGCACACTCAGCTTTGCGGAAATTATGGGCATTCTATCGAAGACTTCTGGGGAAGTAGAAAACACATCAATCTTACTGTTCAATCACCCACTTGCCACACGCAACAATAGCTCATGGGTACCACAGAAAACTTTGCCAAAGTTCTCTGCCAAAGTTGAGCACGTGAAGCTTGCAGCTCCCACTACATCGCTCTGACCAAGAAGGGTAAAAGAATAGCAAATAAACAGCACTAACAAAGTTTAAACCCATAAATTTTGAAGGTCTAGCTACCATATTATTACCCACAAGGGTAAAGGAACAGTACCACTGCTGGATAATTGGAAAGTCCCTGTGTGTCAACCTCTGTGCTTCGTGGCAAGGTAGACTAGCAAACATGCCCAACCTTTACTCACATTCGAGAAAACACTCCCAACAAGATTGCTTGCTCCAAAATCGAAGAGGCACCGCCCTCCGAATCTCGAGAGCCAGACTCCCAACATGATTACTTTCTCAAAAATCGAAGAGACACTGCTCCCCGAATCTTCGAGAGCCAGACCCCCAGCATGATTGCTTTCTCAAAAATCGATGAGGCATCGTTCTCCGAATCAATCGAAGAGGCGCTCGCTTTCTCAAAAGCTGGGCTGCTCAGAGACCACGAGGGCCAATCTCAGAAATCGAAGAGGCACCTACATCGCTCTGACCAAGAAAGGTAAAAGAATAGCAAAGAAACAGTACTAACAAAGTTTAGACACATAATTTTTGAAGGTCTAGCTACCATATTATTACCCACAAGGGTAAAGGAACAGTACCACTGCTGGATAATTGGAAAGTCCCTGTGTGTCAACCTCTGTGCTTCGTGGCAAGGTAGACTAGCAAACATGCCCAACCTTTACTCACATTCGAGAAAACACTCCCAACAAGATTGCTTGCTCCAAAATCGAAGAGGCACCGTCCTCCGAATCTCGAGAGCCAGACTCCCAACATGACTACTTTCTCAAAATCGAAGAGAGGGTAAAGGAACAGTACAATTGCTGGATAATTGAAAAGTCCCTGTGTGTCAACCTTTGTGCTTCGTGGCAAGGTAGACTAGCAAACATGCCCAACCTTTACTCACATTCGAGACAACACTCCCAACAAGATTGCTTGCTTCAAAATCGAAGAGGCACCGCCCTATGAATCTCGAGAGCCAGACTCCCAACATGATTACTTCCTCAAAAATCGAAGAGACACTGCTATCCGAATCTCGAGAGTCAGACCCCCAACATGATTGCTTTCTCAAAAATCGAAGAGGCATCGTTCTCCGAATCTCGAGAGCCAGATACCACAGACCACTTTTTCAAAGTGCTCTGACAGAGTTAAAACATGTGAAACTGGCAGCTCCCACTACCGTGCTATGACCAAGCAGGGTAAAGGAATAGCATTACTACTTGTTGTTAGGGAGACTCCTATATATGTCGACCTCCATCCCCAACGGACATGCAGACCTGCAAAAATGCTCAACCCTTCATCATATCTGAGAGGGCACTCCCAACGAAGCCTTTCGAAATATTCAGCTTTCTTTCCCCCCGATAATACCTCTGCAAACAAGCTATACTAGAGCAAGAATATCTCATATCATCAGGGTTAAAAGCAAGAGTATCCCATATCATGCTTTTTCCCTGTCTTTTCCTTTGGCCTTGTTTTTACCTGCAAGACAAGGAGAAAGAGAGCAATCAGTCAGCACTTGGAATCAAGCTTCCAGCCAGGAACTGACTGCCTGGAACCCCTTACCTGATTACTTACCTGGCATTGCTCTCGAGTACTCATCTTCAACATCTTATGTTTCCAGGGAAGATTCCGCATCTGCTTGAGGAACAGATAGGGCAAGTGCGAAGGATACAAGGAAGCATGTGGAGACAAGCGTAACAGCACACGTGCCGATACATCCATTACTCTGTCAAAAGCAAAAGTATCCCATATCAGCAGGGTGGAACGTACTCTAGATTTGATGGACTTGTTTTGACCCTCAAATTCTTCAGTCGGCCTTATACTCTGGAGGAAACCAGAAAACCCTCCAGCTCAGTTCAAGAATAAGCCTGTGGAAAGTTACTTCTTCAAAAGCAAAAGTATCTCATATCATCTCTTCTCATTTTTCTTCTCTTTATCCTTCATGCTGCTGCAAGATGGGGAGAAGGTGAACAATCAGTCGGAGCTCTGATTGCTTACCTTGTCTGTCACCTCTTTCAGCAGACCCCCTAGCTCGGCGACTTGGGGGACTCCTACTACATGGTTTGTATCGCGCTTGACCAAGCCTGAAACTACAAGTAAGCTTCAAGTGAAATTGATACATTACCTTGTGCATCTCCACCAGTTAAAGATACCACCCCTGGATGGAGGAAGAGTACTTCCAGAGAAGATGACACATCTACCTATGAGACAGATAAGGCAAGTCAAGACGACACCACACTCCGATACTTAGAAGTTTCGTGATTACGAGATCATTCTCCCACAATATTTCCTAATGTCATTTGTACTAAATCATTCACTTGTACTCACTAAAGGAGAGCTTGAACCTATGTACTTGTGTAAACCCTTCACAATTAATGAGAACTCTTCTATTCCGTGGACGTAGCCAATCTGGGTGAACCACGTACATCTTGTGTTTGCTTTCCTATCTCTATCCATTTATATACTTATCCACACTAATGACCGGAGCAATCTAGCGAAGATCACAAAAAGCGACCGTTTTCGCTACCTAAGATCTATCTTGCAAGAGAACGGAGAATTAGATGGAGATCTCAACCATAGAATACGAGCTGGATGGATGAAGTGTAAGAATGCATCCGGCGTGTTGTGTGACCGTCGTAGGCCACTGAAGCTCAAGGGAAAATTTTATAGGACGGCAATAAGGCCAGCGATGTTGTATGGCACAGAATGTTGGGCGGTGAAGCATCAACACGTACACAAAATGGGTGTAGCGGAGATGAGGATGCTTCGTGGGATGTGTGGGCACACGAGAAAGGATAAGATTGGGAATGAGGATATCCGAGGTAAAGTAGGAGTAGCCGAAATTGTAGGAAAGATGAGAGAAAATCGGCTCCGGTGATTTGGACATGTGCAAAGAAGGCCGACTGACACTCCGGTTCGAAGATGTGACTACGGGACAGAGGTTCAGGGCCGAAGGGGTAGAGGAAGACCTAGGAAAACTTTGGAAGAGACTCTAAGAAAAGACTTAGAGTACTTGGATCTAACGGAGGACATGACACAAAACCGAGCGCAATGGTGTTCTAGGATTCATATAGCCGACCCCACTTAGTGGGAAAAGGCTTTGTTGTTGTTGTTGTTGTAGTCCGACACTGCATCAAACGCTTTACTAAGCTAGTCCAGCTTAGTCTAGTCTAAGCCAGTCCAGCTTAGTCCCTGAAGCTAGTCCAGTCCGAGACAGTCCGGTGCAACAAACGCACCCTATTTACCATTTTTAGTACGATTTTATGATTTTCAATTATAATATATATATTTGTTATTCGATACAAATCGATGATGCCGTGGTGTGTAGGGCGCAACTCTAATATTTTTAAAACTTATAAGTTACGTACGTCTATTGTGAATACATAATACAATTCAAAATCTAAATTTCATAGTGGATAAAGTTAAATTTCATAAGTAACTATCGTCATATATCTGTACATGATGACCAGAATTTGTCGATATATCGACTTTTATTATCATTTTAAATCTCATCATTAATTCCATTTTGTCGGCCGTTTTCATATACAAATCTATTTAACGAACTATTAGTTAGTAGAAGTTGGAGTCAACTGATCATCCAAAACACGTGCTCTAGAACAGTTCCGGTCGCGATGATTTATCATTGATATGAGTTTGGACGCCTAGGGTTTTTATACTCAAATACTTTTATTTTAAGACTCAAATTACATAAAAAAGGAAGAAGCATTTTGTTAACATAAAAGTATATTTAATAGTTGTCTACAAATATTAGATCCAGCAACTTCATTTTTCCCCATCATTGCAAGTATTTAATCAAAATAATGTTCGTAGTTCATATTGATAGTCAGCATGCAGCATTTACCTTCCTCTGTGAATTAAGTAAATGACAGTTAATTTACTTTTATATAACTCTAAAACTACCCTACACGATACCAACGTATAAATGACGTTAATTTGGGCATTGTGTGATAGACATTTTGGTAGTTTTGACAATGAAATTTGTAACGAACGCCAATTTCAGTCAGAGCAATATCTCTGAAATTTGGTGTGCGGTCCAAGTGCATTTTGGTAAATATGAATGCGGTCTTTCAACTATAAAACGACGTCAAAACCTGTGAGTAAAAAGCATCTCTAAAAGACATGTCAAAATCTAAGTGGAATGTTACTGTGCATATTGAGATTAAAAGTCTCTTCAATCGAAGTGTTATTTGCTGACTGAATTTGAAGGCTTAGTGATTTGATATTAAATTTGACATCAATGTCAAATTTATTTTTAATTCATTTTAATAGTGGGTCCCTTATTTCACTAGCATTTTAACCAATAAAAATTTTATTTCAACATTTTTTTTAATAATTACAATCATTTAAAGCTCTATTTAAATAATAAAATAACATTTGACAATTGGGTTGGAGAAGTACAAAATTTGATATGAGGCTTTACATTGTCACATCAGCCATCAATTGTAATTTGACTCTTATAATTTAACATTTTCTTTGGAGATGATATTAAGAAACAAAAGCATCTTCTCCCTCCCTCCGAAAGCATTTTCACTCACTCTTTCTCTCTCTCTCTCTCTCTTGACCCTCCCCAAAACCCTCAAACTCAAAACGACATGATCGGTGACTGAATTATTTTTCTGGATATCTGGGCTAAAAGAAGAGCATAAGTAATTTGGATCCTAAACTCTTACATATTCTTTTTATTTTTTATTCGTGTGATCAGCAGATTTGGGATGCAAAAGAAATGTTAAGGATTGTCGCATGGGTGACTTTGAGATATGCACGCTCTCGGATGACTTTCAGTCATTCATGGAAATGAATCTCATAAAAAGGTCCAAATTTGTTGATGATTGAGAGTCATCATCCTGAGTGCGGCTATCCCAATCACTCGTGCAAATTCATTTTATTCTCTTAAAATAACATTTTGGGTGAATTTGGATTAAGTTCAGATAACTAACCAGCCTTTAGGTACAATTTCGAATTTGTCTTAACATTTTAAAACATTTTAAATAACTATCTAAACATTTGAAAAATTCATCTATTAGGTTCACTAGCGTTCAGTGATGACATTGACAAATATTAAGCGTGTTTTATCTCTCAAGTCATCTACAGAGATTTGAATCTCCAAATTGACGTCATGTAGCTAAGCAAATTTACAATTTAACTTGGCTAAAATGGGTCAATTTGGAGGATTAGAACTTTAAAAACGTTGATTAGTGAAAATCAACTTTAGTATTTTCCCACCTCATTATTTAATGTTAGTAACGTCATCATTTAATGTTGGCAAAATACCCGGTAACCTACCAGATATCTAATTTTCAAAATGTTAGATAATTATTTGGAATGTATTAAAAGGTTGAGACTAAATTAAAATCGCCCTCAAAAAGTTTGGTTTTTTTTTTTTTCTACTTAACCCAAATTCTTTTTGGGAGAATATTGAACAAATTAATTATTTCTTCAAATTTTCTCCTTTATATTAATCTTGTTGGTCATCAGGGTTTATAATTATGTGAAAAAGAATTAGAACTCTAGGATCTCTATCGTATTAACAATATTTATATAACTTTTGCTATCTCTCACTATAAGTCAATATATATATATATATGAGTTGTTTTGATGGGGGTCATGAATATATATGTGTGTGTGTGTGTGTGTATTTCAGGTTATTTTTTTTGTGGTCTCCCCTCAACATAACAAGAACAAATTAAAGCAATCACTCATGGACCAGAAGAAGGAAAACACCTCAAACTCGTATACTTCGCCACTATTTCCTGCGGAGAAAGTCAGAAAAACCAATCTACCAGAGTCGACTGAGAAAGCTGTAAGCCTTAAAGCCTTTGCTGACGAACCGTATCCCGTCAAATTAACGGTCGCATTGCCGGTTGTTCTCCCTGACCTCAACAAGCCGGCCGCTCTCAACCTGAATTTGACATTGGCTACAGGGTGACGCGCGAGGACCAAGCTGCTGTGTGTTGGGATTTTTTTTATGTTTTTTTTTTCTTTTCCTGGTAGCAATGTATTGAATCCTATCCTCTATATGGTGAGGAATTTATGTATGGAGCTTCTTTTGGTCATAATCCATTTTTATTTTCTCGTCATCTTTTCTACATAGCTAGCTAGCATTAAGGGTATGAACTGTAATTTTAATTCATCGTAATCTAAACTACAAAGGGTTCATGTTGAAGCGTATCAATATTGTATTGTATGAACATAAAAAGCGCTTAATCGTTCAAATTCTTTAGTGATTTTTATCTAAATCTCAATGACGCGCACTGATACTTCTAAAAAACCGTTATATAAAAGTAGAGTGCGCAAAAGGAGAATGAGTGTTATAGAACCGTTGTTGGAGGAACCAAAAAAAAAAAAAAACCATATTCTTTGGGCATGTTTGTTTAGTGAACTTTTCATACATATAACATTAATGATTTCAGTCATTTGTCTGAGCTTAAGCATATTTGAAATTCTACACTATGCTTGTGTAAAAATATTGTTGTCCTCCTATGACAACAGTATTACTACCCCAAATTTGTGGCAGTTTATTCATTCATAAAAAATAAAGATAAATTTAACTGGTAATGTCACCATCTTATTTGTTTAACTAGTAGCACATAATCACATTTATTATATTTTAGGGTTTTTATTACAAATGGTCCCTGAAATTAACCCACGTCATCAAGATGGTCATTGAAATTGAAAATCAATCAATGTAGTCCCTGAAATTGGGTGTCGCAAATCAATGTGGTCCTTTCGTTACAATTCCGTAAAAAAATTCTGTTATGTGATGACGTGGCTCATAATTGGGTCCACAAGTCTAATTAAATATAGTTATGTGGATTAAAAATAATAATATTTTTATTTTTATATAATTAAAAACTTTAAAAAAAAAGATGAACAGTTCATCGTCTTCTCTCTGCGCTTCCGCACCAACAGATCCTCTCCCCATTCCCGGTGGCTCACGTCTTTCGCCACCTCCACCATGTTCCAGACTTCAGAAGATCCTTCAGGATCTTGTTCGACAACACTCTCATTCGTTCTCTCTCGATCGAAACTGTAAAGTTGTGGAATTAGAAATGGAATGGAAAAAACTCAAATCATCCCCAAATCAGAAAAAAGGAAAACTGAAATGGGGGAGTTTTCAAGCAATTAGACCAAACCCAGTAAAAAGAAAACTCAATTCAAGACCAAATCGCAGCAATTCAAACCCAGTGTGGTTGAAAGGCTGGTTGGGGTTATGAAAGTACGGCAACGTTGAGAAGAGCTCAGGGATGTCGCTGGGCTTGTAGTTCACCTTCTTTTTCTTTCTTTTTTTCTTTTTTTTTTTTAAGTTTTTTAATTATATACAAATAAAAATATTATTATTTTTAATCCACATAACTATATTTAATTAGATTTGTGGGATCCAATTATAAGTCACATCATTACATAACAGAATTTTTGACGGAATTGTAACAGAATGACCACATTAATTTGCGACACCCAATTTCAGGAATTACATTGATTGATTTTCAATTTCAGGGACCCTCTTGATGAAGTGGGTCAATTTCAGAGACTGTTTCTGATAAAAACCCTTATATTTTATTTTTTTACCAAACGATAGATTTTGTTAGATTAGATGTTAGATTAGTCACCGAAAGAGTTCAAACTCGCGCCGTCATGCAAAGGCTCAACACCTTTTCACCACTGTGGTAAAAGGCCACTTGCACATATTCACATTTATTAATTGGGTTTCTTAATTTTTCTGAAAGAAAATGATTGACGTTTTGATATAACAATTTTCTAAATTAAAAATATGTAAACCCATATATTAAAGTGTATTTACATCCGAAAGCAAGATGCATGTATGAAGACGAATGAATTTATGGATAGTGACAGTAGTAAACCAATTCATTGCCAAATCATAGCAGTGCTGTCCCTTAAGAATTTAGTGATAAGGTTTTATATCTAAAGTGATTTCTAAGATTGGTATCTCTCACTCGGTCTATGACAATGAAAATCAACAGAAGTGATTCAAGAATTTATCTACCGTACGTCATTAATATTATGTGAAAATGATCACTAATACCATGTGAAGATAAGACCGCCGCACTAAAAAATTTCTTAATACGGATCATCCAACAGTTATATTCGTAGTGAAGCCAACCCAAATGTAGAGTCCGGTCGTTATGGGTCTCAAAACTACAAGATCTAGACCAACATGTCTCTAAGCATACTTCCATACATCAGTGTTACAGGCCCAATCCTAGCCATAATTTCCAGACGTTGTCGTTTTGTTCACCTGCTAGTTAACATGTTATGTTATGTGTACTAATGGCACACCATGAGGTACAATTCCGGTCGCCGGACAATGATGTTAGACATGTGACATGTGAGTTCTTGTTCAAACTCTTTCTTTGGGTTATTATTGTTGTGAATTTGGTCTATCGGCCAAGGCACTGTTGTTGTCTTATTGCACTCGAGTTCAAGTCTTCTTCGTTGTTAATTAAATAATTTTTTTAACAAAAAATAAGGTATTTTGGTCTGTTAGATAAGTTATTTCTGTATAATCAATTAGTGTAGTGAATTTATAATTAATTTAGTGTAATCAATTAGTGTAGTGAATTTATAATTAATTTACTCTAAATCCCTTATCGAAACATAGTTTAATATTTTTTTAGAGTACAAGCGATATTCTACACTAATCTACATTAAAATGAGAGAATATGATATAATACACAATGAATTGAAAAAAAAAAAGACCTTAACCACCGCGCAATTCATCATTTTCAATATGTCCTTGTATTTAATAATCAATTAATTGTAATTAACTTCTTATTTTACATTCTCTAACTTATTTGATGATCAAGAAATTCATAATTCTATTATTTATTCTCTAATCTCGGTAGTGCTCTGTTCTATAAAGGTAAATACACGTAGGCAGTGACAAAGTTTGCTGATTATTTATATAAAAAGATTATCCTTTACATATTTAATTTTCATGATAGATTTTCGTGCTCCAACAACAATGACAGTTACCGAACAAATGAACAGAGTTAGCCACGAATGCAAGAAAAGTTTACATCTTCTCAGGTGAAGAAAAGCCACCCAAATAATACTATAACATTTTTAGTCAAATGTATTGGATGGAGCCACATTGGAATAAGATCTTATCCGAATCCTCTCAATCTCGGGAATCACTTCATCATGTCCGTTTATTTGTCATCTTGCGGTTATAAATTATTTTAAATTCTTTTATTTAAAATTAAACACAAATAGTACTTCATGAAAATTAATTACATAATATAAGATGAAATGATCTTCAGAATCCTCACAAATAATATCCAAAAAGAATTCTTATCCAGCCACATGCACTGCTTTTGTTTTGTGGATGATTCAAGAACATGATGAGTCGCTCAAGTGCCTCAATCATGGCAATAAGATTAATTTTGGGAACCTATGCAGCCATACAAATTCCAAGTTAGTGGAAAAACCTACCCATTAAATGCCCCCTCTTACAATCATATGCTAATGATGATGATAAGTGAATGTAAAAGATAAGAATGCAGGACAGTCGTTTATGTGATAAGCAAGCAACTTCACTAATGAAACTAATGAAGGGGTGTTTTACTTGGTTATGTCTTTCAACTAACCAATGCCCCTTTTACTACTACGAGCTATTCTAGTACATGTTACTCGTGAGTGACTGCCAACTATTAATTTCATTATAGACAAATATTGACTCAATGGTTGACTATAGTGGACCGGTAAGGACAATCGCGGACTCACAGTGTACTCCAGCCCACTCCAAATTATCAAAATGCCGTACTAAATTGTCAAATCATCTCAAATTTCTCAAATTTAGTGACCAAGTATGTGTCTAATTGTGTTCCCATATCTAATCAAACTGATAAACGATTTTCCAAATTTCATATCGAGTGAACGATTGTTTCTAGCATGATCCATACCACCTTGTAAATTATACAAACCAATAATCACATCAAACAATACATCTTGTGGCAATTTAATCGATCTTGCTCTTTCCCCTTGTTTTTCCAAAACGTTTAGTGTAAAATTGAAGAAAATATCTTGGATAGGGGTGATCTTTTTTGCTCCAAGTCCCAACAGATCTGCACATCGATAATATGTTTTTTCGAATCCCATATTGATCAAACGTTTTCACATGGGCAAAGAGCCAAATGCTGGCCAAAAAAACTCAAATCGAATTTAATAGCCCCTCGCATATGCTTAAGTTTGGGCACAGGATAATCTCATCTAGAGCGATTGTTCCCTGTTTCTCAACACCCCAGCATGCATGCCTCACCATCTCATCCAGGGGTCCTCCTGTAAATTTGACAAAAGCCCGATTTTGTAAAATTTATTTTTTTTTTGGTCCGAACTGCCCACCACCGTAAATCTTCTGGGCCACCACCGTCACCGGTCTTTTTCCTTGCTGGTAGGGTCGGTCTCACGGAAGTCAGGGTCCCAGGAATGGGGGAGGTCTTGAATGTACCTTCTTGGAAGCTAGGGTTTTTATTTTTCAATTCAACCCATGAAGGATGAGTTGCAAAGAAGCTAGGAGAGGCATGTGATGGTGCTGAATCAGCTGGTGATGATAAGATCATAGTTGGAACTGGAGAATTAAGAATAAAAAAATTTCGGTGTAACTGTCACACGGCCCTGGTGTTACCCATCACTCAGGTTATAGCGCGTGTCACGTCGTCCACACTTATCATAATTAAACCATATGGTTGTGTGTAACTCTGAACATTTTCCACCAAGAACAGAGGTCTCCATAAAGTCATAAGACCATGGACGATCAAAGCTCCAATAAACGATGGCCGAAACTATAACGATCCATACGACAAAAGATTTGGTGTAGCCAAATTAATAATTTTACGCAGCAACTTCTGAAAATAACCAAAGCTATCCACATATAAAACTTTACCACAGTTCAGTAAATACTAAATACCCTGCATCATCACTTAAATCTGCAACTATTTTTACCTAAACAGTAACTAGAGCATAATTAAGCATCTATTCACAATTTGGAACGCATAATTAAGGGTCTTCTATTCAGATAGAATCTGTGGGAAAGCAATTGGAAGCAGAATCAACAACCTATTAAGTATTAAGTAAGAATTAGGCATCTATCTGGATTTTGGGAGCAGGGGAATATACCCAGATCACATCAAAAGTCAGATTCCGAAAATTTATACTATATTAGCAACGATGAAGTGAGCATAAGGTTCTAGATTCCCTTTGAATGGAAACAAATTCTATTACAAGTGGTACAAAGGACACACGAACGGAGATATCATGAACAATGGATTGGAGGTGATATACAAAGTACAAGTTTTTCGTTTCTCCTATATGCCGGCTGAATTGTACACCTCATTTTGACTCAAACAACAGAAATACAGATGGATGAAAAGAAAAAATTGTAACAATAACAAATAAAAAGCAGATATACAATTTGGTATGGGATAGTCAATGGAACGATTTAGAAACCCACCATATTAGTTGACATTGATTCGTAGTCTCTTTTCTCATCTAGCATGCTAACAGATGGTATTCCTGTTAAAAAGAAATAAGAAAGGTGTGATTTTGACACAACTTTTTATCCCAGCCCCACATTACTATTGTCGGTCTTTGTTAGGACTTTTATATTAGTCGGGAAAAGCTAAAACGATTCATTTCGGACAAGAGAGTGTGATAAAATAAGAGAGAGTGTGTCCTAACCATTATTTTTTTAACTTTTGCTCATTCATGTTAATTTTAACCATTATTTTTTTTTTTCAATTGTTCAATCTAAATACAACAAAACAAGAGAGTCTGATAAAATAAGAAATGATGTATGAAAACAATTTTCCTTTTTTTTTTTCAGCGCTGAGGAAAAAGACGAGAAGTAATGAAATACAATTGCATATAAAGAAAAAAGGGACCCCATTTCAACTACGATCTGCAAATTATAATTAGTGTTTGAGAGAGAGAATGATACGACACCAAAAAATAGTACTAATTATAAATCAAATCAAGTAGTAAATATAAAGGCTTAATTACCAAAATGTCCTCGGAACTAGCACGAAAGTATCACTTTATCCCTCGTCGTCTTTGCACTTGTATCAATCACAGTACCCCTATCCTATCAACTTCGTTTGTTGACTATTACCTTTTGCTCCAGGATATCAACATGATAGGAAGAGGATCATCTCGCGATCCTCTTTGTGCGAGTTCGATGCATTCATTTTTCATCGTGCGGTTACTTTTTTAAGAATTGAATTTATTTTGGATCTTAGTGTTCGGAGTCTATGGATCATTTAATCTGGACCGCTGATTGGTATGCAAGTTAAATCAAGGGCATTGGTCGTGTGTCATGGGCTAGAAAAATGAATTAATGAAGACTGTTGCATTTAATTTGTACGGCCCAAATTAAAGGATCCATAGGTTTCAGATACTAATTGACAATATACCGATGATTAATTGACAATACATCAAGTATTATATACTCAAAAGTTAAAATGCACGGCAACATGACAATTGACTTTAAAAATTGTAACAAAAATATTACGTATTGTAACAAAAAAAATACAAGAGAAAAGCAGAGGAATATGCAGTGCATCGAACAATAGGTGCTGATTTTTTTATTTATTTTTCTAACAAACGATAACGTCAGTGAGTAAATGTTAGGAAAATTCTGGTTTCACCAACAATAGGTGATTTTTGAGTTACCAAAGTCTAATAATGCATTTTGTTCTTGACCACACCCCCACATTATTTATATCCGGTTTGTGTCGTTTTGAACCATATAAATAATGTCGCACACCTGAAGAAAGGTGAGTCATTTAAGGTGATTTTTTCTTTGACAAATGAGAAAATAATTTATACTAAAGCCAAATAAACTTAGGAAGTGTTTGTTTGGCTTGATTAGGTTTCACTATATTAGACTAGATTAAATGTGATTGTAGTCTGTTGTTTGTTTTCTGGCCGGATTAGTTTTAATGGGATTAATCCAGACTCGCCTTCACTAGCGAACCAACTAGCCGGTCTTAGCTTGTCCCACCCAAAACCATGGGACTGGCTAAGAACTTCTTCTTCCTGCTCAGATCACCTCATCAACCTCGATTTCGAAGGCACAAGCTTCGGGCGCGGCTTCATCTCCGACGACGAACTCGTCGTCGCTTCATCTTCGACGATGACCTCGTCGGCTGGGTCATCTCCGTCGTCTTCTTCTCCTTCGCTACTTCGCAATCCACCAATGGAATGTGTTGAAACGGGCGAGTCAGGGGATCGAGTCAGCGACGCCAACACTGGGTCATCGACATGAGCAATCGAGAGGGATTCGGGTGAAGGTTATGAACGGGAACCTGGAGTGGGCGCTGACGGTTATGCAGAGGAAGATGACGTCGAGTGGGATCGAGCGGATGATAAAGCGGCAGCAAACCCACCACCTCAAGAGCTCTGAGAAGCGCATCTTGGCCCGCAAGAATCTCGAACAGAAACTCCGATCTCAAGACCTCGCTCGCAAGCTCAAGGCCGTCCTCCTCAAGAAAGTCAGGTACTCATTTCACAATCTCAAACAACAAATCGCAAAATTATGGATTATACAAGTAGATGATTAAGAATGTGTTTAGTGCATATGGGTTTTTAGCATGATCCATACCACCTTGTAAATTATACAAACCAATAATCACATCAAACAATAATACATCTTGTGGCAATTTAATCGATCTTGCTCTTTCCCCTTGTTTTTCCAAAACGTTTAAGTGTAAAGTTGAAGAAAATATCTTGGATAGGGGTGGTCTTTTTAGCTCCAAGTCCCAACAGATCAGCACATCGATGATATGTTTTTTCCAATCCCCAATTGATCAAACGTTTTCACATGGGCAAAGAGCCAAATGCTGGCCAAAAAACTCAAATCGAATTTAATAGCCCTAGCATATGCTTAGTTTGGGCACAGGATAATCTCATCCTTAGAGCGATTGTTCCCTATTTCTCAACACCCCAGCATGCATGCCTCACCACCTCATCCAGGGGTAAAATTGACAAAAGCCAGATTTTGTAAATTTTTTTTTTTTGTCTGAACCGCCAACCACCGGAAATCTTCTGGGCCACCACCGCCACTACCGCCACAACTGTCACCGGTCTTTTTCCTTGCTGGTAGGGTCAGTCTCACGGAAGTCAGGGTCCCAGGAATGGGGGAGGTCTTGAATGTACCTTCGAATTAATGGCCACAAGTGTCCAAAAAACCTTTAGGCTATTAAACAAAGAAAGAAAAAAAAAAACAACATGATGATGTTTGTTGAAAAGAGAAAAGATGGACAACATCATTGTGTCTCTTTCTTGTTTTGGGTGAAAAGTTTTTTCTTTTTCTTTTACCTTTAACACCCGTGGGTTTTGGTTCAAGACTTGGTGTTGTTGCCTTTGAAGCTAGATATAGAGAGCTTATTTTCTGCAGATAGAAGGGAGAGTTGCAGAGAGCCCAAAACAGAAGAAGAAGTTGCTGCTTCATTTGATTAGTAATCATCAACCAAAGTAGTTGTTGTTGTAATAGCTTTGAGCTATATGTATAGAGAAGAAATTATTCATTATATTTCTTTCTCTATTTGTTTCTTTGGTGTGTGAGAGCTATTGGGCTTTTGGGTTGTGAGATTGTCAACACTTTGTAAACTCCCATTTGGTTGATAGTGGATTATTGGGTGAGCTCCTACTGCTCCGAGGACGTACTCCAGTTACACTGACTGTTGAGGAACCTCGTTAAAATCTTGGTGTTCTTTTATATTTTGTTCTTGCATTTTCATTTGATAAATTTCCTGTGGGTTAGCTTGAGTTGGTTCCAACGGGTTTGGTGCTATCTTAGCACAACAATTGGTATCAGAGCACTAGTTGCTCTTGGGTACTGTCTAGTTGTCAAAGATGTCAGACGGGCAAGATGAGAATCCTTTTGGAAGCACCTCCGGGTTTGCAAGAACTACGGTGCAAAATGCAAAGTTCGAAGTTGAAAAGTTTGATGGCACAAACAACTTCGGGATGTGGCAATGTGAGGTCAAAGATGTGTTGGCTCAACAAGATCTACTTGCCGCTTTGGGAGAAAAGCCGGAAGCTATGTCAAAGTCGGAATGGGAGAAATTAAATTTGTGGGCTTGCTCTTCAATTCGGTTGTGCCTTGCAAAAACTCAGAAGTATTTTGTGATGCGGGAGACGGTAGCAAGTGTGTTGTGGCAAAAATTGGAAGACAAGTATATGACGAAGAGTGCAGAGAACCGGCTACACTTGAAGAAAAAGCTCTACCGCTTCCAATACAAAGAATGTACAAAAATGATTAGACACCTTGATGCTTTTAATAAGTTGATTGCCGACTTGTTAAATTTAGATGAGGATATTAAGGATGAAGATAAGGCCTTAATATTGTTGAATTCTTTGCCGGACTCTTATGAGCATTTTGTTACCACTATTATGCATGGTAAAGAAACTGTGAAATTTGAAGATGTGTCAAATGCCTTGATGAATTATGAAATGAGGCATAGAGATAAAAATTATGATAGTACCTCTGAAGCTTTATTTGTTATAGGTAGATCATCGGAGAGGAGATCATCTTCTAGTAGGAAAAAATCACAGTCTCGACCTAGAGGAAACTCTAAAGGTAGAAAACCTTTGGAAATGGATGAATGTGCCTTTTGTCGTAATAAGAGCCATTGGAAGAAAGATTGTCCTAAGTTGAAGACCAAAGGAAAAGAAAGTTCTGAAGCCAATGTTGTTGAGGTTGAAACAGATTTTTCTGATTTTGCTTTAACCACTTCTTCATCATTTGATTGTGCTACTAAGTGGGTGTTGGATACGGGTTGTACTCATCATATGACTCCTCACAAGGATTAGTTTTCAAGTTTGAAAGAGTTTGATGGTGGTGTTGTGTTCATGGGAGATGACAATCCTTGCACAACAAAAGGGATTGGTACAGTTCGTTTGAAGTTGCATGATGGCATGGTTAAAGAGTTGACAGGTGTTCGGTATGTACCGAATTTGAAGAAAAATCTTATTTCTTTGGGTACTTTGGAATCTAAGGGTTTCAGGTTTCATTCAGATGGACAGACATTGAAAGTTACTTATGGTGCACTTGTTGTGATGAAAGCTCCTAGATGTGGCCATTTGTATTTATTACAGGGAAGCACTGTGACAGGTGAAGCATCTGTAGTCTCAGAAAATATGGGCACATCCGATTCTGATACTACTAGACTGTGGCATATGAGATTAGGCCATGCCGGTGAGAAAGCTCTACAAGGGCTTGTGAAACAAGGTCTTCTAAAAGGTGCCACGACTCGTAAGCTTGATTTATGTGAGCATTGTGTCTTGGGAAAGCAAACTAGAGTGAAGTTTGGTACTGCAGTACATCAGATGAAGGGCATTCTTGATTATGTGCATTCAGATGTTTGGGGTCCTACAAAGACTCCCTCTTTGAGTGGTAGACATTGGTTCGTGACCTTTGTCGATGATTATTCAAGAAGGTCTTGGGTCTACACTATGAAGCACAAGAGTGAGGTGTTAAGCATTTTCTTGGGTTGGAAGAAAATGGTTGAGAACCAGACTGGGAGAAAGATTAAGATTTTGAGATCGGATAATGGTGGTGAATACACATCCGATCCTTTCTTTAAAGTTTGCAAAGAAGAAGGAATTGTGAGACATTTCAGTGTTCGGGGAACTCCACAACAAAATGGAGTTGCAGAAAGATTGAATCGAACCTTGCTTGAGAAGGTTAGATGTATGTTGTCTCAGTCGGGTTTAAGCAAGTCATTTTGGGCAGAGGCAGTTAATTATGCATGTCACATCATCAATCGGTTACCCTCAGCTGCTGTTCAGAGTAAGACACCAATGGAGGTATGGACTGGAAAACCTTATTCTGATTATGACTATATCCATATTTTTGGTTCACCTGCTTATTTTCATGTGACTGAAAATAAACTTGATCCTAGAGCCAAAAAGGCTATCTTTCTTGGTTTTAGTAGTGGTGTCAAAGGTTACAGGTTGTGGTGCCCAGAGATGAAAAAACTTGTAATCAATAGAGATGTGACATTTGATGAAGAAAATATGTACAAAGTCTCTGAGAAAAATGTGAAAGATGTCCAACAGGTGGAGCTTGAGAAAGTTGTCTCTGGTACTTCAAATCCTATTTCCGCTGATGTCGAAGCCACTACAAGTGAAGAAGTTGGAGACCATGAGGATGTTGAAGAAGTTGAACTTGAAGATTCTATTCAAGTTGAAGAGCAAGTTTCACCTCAAGATTCTATTGCCAAGAACAGAGGAAAGAGACAAATTACCAAGCCAACTCGGTATAGTGATTATGTTGCTTTTGCTCTTCCTATTATCACTGAAGAGATTCCATCAAATTTTGAGGAAGCTATTGAGAGTGAGGAGAAGAATAGGTGGTGCAATGCCATGGGTGATGAGATGAATTCTCTCTTGAAGAACAAGACTTGGGAGTTAGCTAAATTGCCTAAGGGTAAGAAAGCTATCGGTTGCAAATGGGTGTATGCCAAGAAGGAAGATGCTGATGAGAAAAGCAATGTGAGATTTAAAGCAAGATTAGTTGCTAAAGGGTATGCACAAAAGGAGGGCATTGACTACAATGAAATATTTTCTCCGGTTGTGAAGCACTCCTCAATTCGTATTATGTTAGCTCTTGTTGCACAATATGATCTTGAGCTTGTGCAACTTGATGTGAAAACGGCTTTCCTACATGGTGATTTGAATGAAGAGATTTATATGTGTCAACCGGATGGGTATATAGTGAAAGGGAAGGAAAATTTGTTTTGCAAATTGAAGAAATCGCTTTATGACTTGAAGCAATCTCCAAGGCAATGGTATTTGAGGTTTGATAAATTTATGAGAGGCCAAAATTATTCTAGAAGTCAATATGATCATTGTGTGTACTTCAAGAAGTTGCAAGATGGGTCTTTCATTTATTTATTGATATATGTTGATGATATGTTGATTGCCTCAAAAAATGTTGAGGAGATTGAGAAATTGAAGAAACAAATGAAGAATGAGTTTGAGATGAAGGATCTTGGTGAAACAAAGAAGATCCTTGGCATGGAGATCACTAGAGATAGAGAGAAGGGTTTGGTCAGTTTGAATCAAAGACAATACCTTGAGAAATTGATTCGGAAGTTTGGAGTTCATGATTCAACCAAACCGGTTAGTACCCCTTTGGCTCCTCATTTTAAATTGAGTTCTCTACAATGTCCTAAAAATGATAAAGAGAAGCTGCAAATGAAAAATATACCATATGCAAATTTGGTTGGTAGTTTGATGTATGCAATGGTATGCTCTAGACCGGATATTGCTCATGCAGTTGGCATGGTGAGTCGATATATGCATAATCCAGGTAAAGGGCATTGGCAAACAGCTAAGTGGATATTGAGATATCTCCATGGTACTCGAGATGTTGGTTTATGTTTTGAGAGAGATGACTCTGGTATTGGTCATTTTGCAGTTGGTTATGTTGATTCAGATTATGCAGGTGATCTAGATGGAAGGAAGTCTACTACAGGCTATGTGTTTACTATGGCTAAAGGGCCAGTTTGTTGGAGATCCATTTTGCAGTCGTCTGTTGCTTTGTCTACTACATAGGCTGAATATATGGCAGTTGCTGAAGCTATAAAGGAGGCCATTTGGATACATGGGCTGATTAGAGATTTGGGGGTTGATCAGAAGCAGGTGGAGGTACATTGTGATAGTCAGAGTGCCATTTATTTGGCTAAGTATCAGGTTCATCATGCGAGGACCAAGCACATAGATGTGCGTTATCACTTTGTTCGTGAAATTGTTGGTGAAGGGGAAATCATTCTCCAGAAGATTCCAACTAAAGACAACCCCGCTGATATGTTGACTAAGGTTGTTGGTGTAGCCAAGTTTGTTCACTGTTTGAACTTGGCTCACATTATGCCTATATAAAGAAGGCGTTGAGCAGTATGAGTTTTGGAGCATTTGGCTCGGCATGAGTTGTTCTCTTGCTAGTGTTCGGGAGTGATGTTGTGTGCTAATTGTGTTGGTTGGCTTATCATGGCGTTTTTCGGAACTTGGCCAAGGTGGAGATTGTTGAATTAATGGCCACAAGTGTCCAAAAAACCTTTCGGCTATTAAACAAAGAAAGAAAAAAAAAACAACATGATGATGTTTGTTGAAAAGAGAAAAGATGGACAACATCATTGTGTCTCTTCCTTGTTTTGGGTGAAAAGTTTTTTCTTTTTCTTTTACCTTTAACACTCGTGGGTTTTGGTTCAAGACTTGGTGTTGTTGCCTTTGAAGCTAGATATAGAGAGCTTATTTTCTGCAGAGAGAAGGGAGAGTTGCAGAGAGCCCAAAACAGAAGAAGAAGCTGCTGCTTCATTTGATTAGTAATCATCAACCAAAGTAGTTGTTGTTGTAATAGCTTTGAGCTATATGTATAGAGAAGAAATTATTCATTATATTTCTTTCTCTATTTGTTTCTTTGGTGTGTGAGAGCTATTGGGTGTATTGGGCTTTTGGGTTGTGAGATTGTCAACACTTTGTAAACTCCCATTTGGTTGATAGTGGATTATTGGGTGAGCTCCTACTGCTCCGAGGACGTACTCCAGTTACACTGACTGTTGAGGAACCTCGTTAAAATCTTGGTGTTCTTTTATATTTTGTTCTTGCATTTTCATTTGATAAATTTCCTGTGGGTTAGCTTGAGTTGGTTCCAACGGGTTTGGTGCTATCCTAGCACAACACCTTCCTGGAAGCTAGGGTTTTTATTTTTCAATTCAACCCATGAAAGATGAGTTGCAAAGAAGCTAGGAGAGGCATGTGATGGTGCTGAATCAGCTAGTGATGATAAGATCATAGTTGGAACTGGAGGATTAAGAATAAAAAAAATTCAATGTAACTGTCACACGGCCCTGGTGTTACCCATCACTCAGGTTATAGCGCGTGTCACGTCGTCCACACTTATCATAATTAAACCATATGGTGTGTGTAACTTTGAACAATTTCCACCAAGAACAGAGGTGTCCATAAAGTCACAAGACCATGGACGATCAAAGCTCCAATGAACGACGGCCGAAACTATAACGATCCATACGACAAAAGATTTGGTGTAGCCAAATTAATAATTTTACCACAGCAACTTCTGTAAATAGCCAAAGCTATCCACATATAAAACTTTACCACCATTCAGTAAATACTAAATACCCTGCATCATCACTTTAATCCGCAACTATTTTTATCTAAACAGTAACTAAAGCATAATTAAGCATCTATTCACTATTTGGAACGCATAATTAGGGGTCTTCTATTCAGATAGAATCTGTGGGAAAGCAATTGGAAGCAGAGTCAACAAGCTATTAAGTATTAAGTAAGAATTAGGCATCTATCTGGATTTTGGGAGCAGGGGAATATTCATAAGCTCTGAGTCAGAAGATTAGGTCAAGATGCTCCATCCTATTGATAAGGTTAAGACTTACAGTACCCAGATCACAACGAAAGTCAGATTCCGAATAATTTTTACTATATTAGCAACAATGAAGTGAGCATAAGATTCTAGATTCCCTTTGAATGGAAACAAATTCTATTACAAGTGGTAGATTCCCTTTGAATGGAAACAAATTCTATTACAAGTGGTAGAAAGGATTGGAGGTGATATACAAAGTACAGGTTTTTCGTTTCTCCTATATGCCGGCTGAATTGTACACCTCATTTTGACTCAAAGATAACAGAAATACAGATGGATGAAAAGAAAAAATTGTAACAATAACAAATAAAAAGCAGATATACAATTTGGTATGGGATAGTCAATGGAACGATTTAGAAACCCACCATATTAGTTGACATTGATTCGTAGTCTCTTTTCTCATCTAGCATGCTAACAGATGGTATTCCTGTTAAAAAGAAATAAGAAAGGTGTGATTTTGACACAACTTTTTATCCCAGCCCCACATTACTATTGTCGGTCTTTGTTAGGACTTTTATATTAGTCGGGAAAAGCTAAAACGATTCCTTTCGGACAAGAGAGTGTGATAAAATAAGAGAGAGTGTGTCCTTTGCTCATTCATGTTAATTTTAACCATTATTTTTTTTTTTCAATTGTTCAATCTAAATACAACAAAACAAGAGAGTGTGATAAAATAAGAAATGATGTATGAAAACAATTTTCCTTTTTTTTTTCAGTGCTGAGGAAAAAGACAAGAGAAGTAATGAAATACAATTGCATATAAAGAAAAAAGGGACCCCATTTCAACTACGATCTGCAAATTATAATTAGTGTTTGAGAGAGAGAACGATACGACACCAAAAAATAGTACTAATTATAAATCAAATCAAGTAGTAAATATAAAGGCTTAATTACCAAAATGTCCTCGGAACTAGCACAAAAGTATCACTTTATCCCTCGTCGTCTTTGCACTTGTATCAATCACAGTACCCCTATCCTATCAACTTCGTTTGTTGACTATCACCTTTTGCTCCAGGATATCAACATGATAGGAAGAGGATCATCTCGCGATCCTCTTTGTGCGAGTTCTATGCATTCATTTTTCATCGTGCGGTTAATTTTTTAAGAATTAAATTTATTTTGAGTCTTAGTGTTCGGAGTCTATGGATCATTTAATCTGGACCGCTGATTGGTGTGCAAGTTAAATCAAGGGCATTAGTCGTGTGTCATGGGCTAGAAAAATGAATTAATGGAGACTGTTGTACTTAATTTGTACGTGACACACCCCGTCCCGAAAGAGGGCATGCTGGCCGTCACGTGAGAGTGACGTAACCATTTGCACAGTAAGGAAGCTTTAAGATACAATTTATAAGTTGATACACCCGAAGGTGAGTCCTAATTTTGTCCAATCTGTCAGAACACCGTCGAATTCCTCGTAGTCACCACACTTTTGTGATTCCTGAACCTGGAGGGGCGCAAAACCAAAATTGAGTGGGTCAGTAAAACAATTCTTTTCCAAATCCAAACATTTCTCAAAACGTTGTAACCCCTCTCCGTAAAACCTGTATACTTTCCCAGAAATGTAAAATATAAATATACATATTGTTTGTACCATACTTGACCAATCCCGAAACTACCGAGCACCGGCCAACGCTATACTGTCAAGGACCCAGAAGAGTTCCCCTCCGACCAGGAGGCCAATCACTACTCGACACGTGTCAAGATTAGAAGCCAATCAGAGCGCAGCACGTGTCAACATCAAGAACCAATCATAACATGACACATGTCAATGTGACAAAGCTACAAGTTTTTCTATAAATAGGGGTCATTCCCCCACAATATTGCCTAATGCCATTTTGTGTTAAATCATTCACAAGAACTCACTAAATTGAGAGCTTGATCCTTTGTACTTGTGTAAGCCCTTCACTACTAATAAGAACTCCTCTACTCCGTGGACGTAGCCAATCTGGGTGAACCACGTACATCCTGTGTTTGCTTCTCTGTCTCTATTCATTTACGTACTTATCCTCACTAGTGACTGAAGCAACCAAGCAACCAAGCGAAGGTCACAAAACCTGACACTTTCTGTTGTACCAAAGTCTTCGCTGATTTTGTGCATCAACATTTGGCGCCGTCTGTGGGAAACGACACTTATTCCTACTTTCTTCAGCTGTGTCAAGCTGGTTTCTATCATTCGTACACTTTCTTTTGATCAGGCATCCCTCTCCAGCATGGGAAGCGAAGGAAGCCACAGCACACAGAATGACACCCCCCTTGCACATAGTGCGAAACAACGAAAGAAGGAAGGAAAACGAGTTCTTCTTCAAGCTAAAGTCGATGAGTTGGAAGCTCAGAACAACAAGATAGCAATGAGGAATGAGGTCCTCCAGGAGCAATATGAGAAGCTCTTCGAGACACTCCACGAAGCTAGGCAAGCTCAGACACGCGAGCTTGTTGCCCCCGTGGAAGTCAACCATCAACTGGGTGCCCTCCAACATGGAGGGTCACATGCATTCGACATAGATATCCCTGATAGGGAACAGATTACCCCTCGACTTGATAATCAACATGAGGCTTCTCTTAACCCAGTTGCTTCGACCCGAACCATGAGAAGTGGAGGGAGACACCTCTTTGCTGAAGGGGCAGAAGGATCGAAAGCCGTCTTTCGCGATTGTCGGGATTTCCTGAAGCAACGTCGAGAGAATTCCATCCATATAAGCTCAAAGATTAATGACCCAAGGATTTCTGAGAGACTCGGTCCCCTGCCACGGCCCAAGCTGGCCACCAATTTGGGGAAGGGGCAACAAGTCCCAGAGAGACATGAGGGTACAGGGGACTCAGAGGTGTTCCGACAGACATACCCTGGAAGCCAGTACAGCGAGTCCAGGGAAAAATCACATGCCCTTGATCAAACCTTCCTAATTCCAAGAGGAGATGGAGATTTAAGAAAGAAAGCTCCAGTGACACATAACTCCGCTCAGGACCCCCTTGTCCTACAACTTCTTGAGGAAGTAAACAAGTTGAAGGCTGAACGTCAGGCTGAAATACCTGACTGGAACCAACCCAGGCCTGGCCCTCTTACAAGGAGGATCCTCAACACCCCCCTTCAAGCAAAGACAAAGCAAAAGCTTGGCTTGCAACTTTATACTGGAAAAGAGGACCCGATTGAGCACCTTAACCTCTTTGAATCCACCATGGCATACCGGATGCACACCGACGAAGAGCGATGTCTTCTCTTCCCCTCCACCCTCTCTAGTGGAGCTCTAAATTGGTATTGTCGTCTTACACCTGAGACGGTAGACTCATTTGAGGAATTGAGGAAACTATTTGTTTCCCAACACATTTTCCAAACCGATCGCTTGCACTCTGCAGATGACTTGTACACTATCCGCCAGAAGCCAGACGAGTCATTACGTATGTATGTTGGCCGCTTCAGCCATGAATACTCCCGGTGTGCCGAGGCAGACGACAAGACTGCCCTCAAAGCCTTCATGGCAGGCCTACGTGATTGTTTCTTTAAATACATGATCAATGCCAATACTTGGAAGACTTACTCTGAGGTGATGGCGCAGGCTTATAACCATGCCTCCGCCGAGGCAAAGACATATCAGGAGAAACCCCCTACAACCATCCTTTATCAACAAGTGGGAGGTGGAAGCCAGACTCACCTAAATGAGAAGACCTCGACTTTCCAAACAGCAGTGGCACCTCCCCATGCCTTGCATAATGCTTCACCGAATCAACAGACATATCAATTTCAAGGCAAGAGGAAGGATTTCCATCCTCACCACTCTACTTTCAGTAAAAAGAGTAAGGGACACTATCCCGATAACCAAGGGTATCGCCACAATAGCGCTCGCCCCCAGGCAGTCAATGCAGTGGGTCAAACCCGCGTCAAGGGTATCGCCACAATAGCGAGGTTTTAGCCTGCCATACTTAAGGTGTCTTACGCCTGCCGAGGCGGAAATCGTCCTTCGGGAAATACATGAGGGAGTCTGTGGAGATCATGCTGGATCTCGGTCCCTAGCACACAAGACTTTTCGCCAAGGATATTACTGGCCAACACTCCACCAGGATGCCATCAAAGTATCCCGCTCATGTGACAAATGTCAACGATATGCAACTATTCCTCATTCCCCTCCAGAGCCTCTTACTCCTATGATCAGCCCTTGGCCCTTCGCCCAGTGGGGACTTGATTTGATCGGCCCAATGCCGGCAGGGAAGGGCAAAGTCTGTTACGCAGTCGTTGCAGTGGACTACTTCACAAAGTGGGCCGAAGTAGAACCCTTGGCAACCATTACTGAGGCAAAGATAGAAGACTTCGTGTGGAAGAACATCCTTTGTAGATTCGGCATTCCCAATGCGATAGTCACTGACAATGGGCGACAGTTTGACAACAAGAAGTTCAGGTTGTTCTGCTCTAAGTTCAACATCAACTTATGCTTTGCCTCTCCAGCTCATCCCCAGTCTAATGGACAAGTTGAGGCCATCAACAAAATAATCAAGCGCACTTTGAAAACTAGCTTGGACAAAGCTAAAGGCTGTTGGCCAGAATTTGTACCCCAAGTTCTTTGGTCATATCGCACTTCATATCGGACTTCAACAGGAGAAACTCCATTCTCACTTGCCTTTGGCACAGAGGCGGTTGTCCCTGTTGAGCTCGAGCAAGCAACATTCCGAGTCCAGAACTACATTCAAAGTGAAAATGACAAACAACTCACCCTCAACTTGGATTTAGTCGAGGAACACAGAAACCAAGCTCACTTGAGGAATGTCGCCTACAAGCGGCGCATCTCCAACTATTATGACTCTAGGGTCAAGCCTCGTTCTTTCAAAATAGGAGACTGGGTCTTAAAGAAAAGATTACTCTGCGACAGAGTCCCGAGTGAAGGCACACTTAGTCCAAACTGGGATGGACCGTATGAGTCATTGGCATCAGTCGCCCTGGCTCTTACACACTTAGAAGCTCTGATGGCAAGACCCTTGGCCATCCATGGAACGCTGATCACTTGAAGTACTACTACAAATAGACTCACGATGTACAAGTGTTGAGCTATAGCCGTTCGGCATCCTATGTAATGAAGGCCATTTGGCAATGAATTCAATAAAGAGGTAATTTAGCCAACTCAGCCCTCACTCTTTTACATTCATAGCAAGCGATGCCAGAACCCTTCTCAATCAGAAAGCAATCCGTCTTCCACAGTCACTACAAAACAAGCAAATGAAGACCGTGTCAAGCGCCAAAAAAAAAAAAAAAAAAAAAAAAAAAACAGCTTCATCCAAAAAGCTTCACCCGAAAAGCTTCACCTCCAAAGCTTCACCCACAAAGCTTCACCTAAAAAGCTTCACCCAAAAAGCTTCACCCGAAAAGCTTCACCTCCAAAGCTTCACCCACAAAGCTTCACCTAAAAAGCTTCACCCACAAAGCTTCACCTAAAAAGCTTCACCCAACAAGCTTCACCCGAAAAGCTTCACCTCCAAAGCTTCACCCACAAAGCTTCACCTAAAAAGCTTCACCCACAAAGCTTCACCCAAAAAAAAAAAACTTCACCCGAAAAGCTTCACTTAAAAAAGCTTCACCTACAAAGCTTCACCATCAAAGCTTCACCTCAAAAGCTTCATCTACAAAGCTTCATCTACAAAGCTTCACCATCAAAGCTTCACCTAGAAAGCCTCATCTACAAAGCTTCATCTACAAAGCTTCACCATCAAAGCTTCACCTAGAAAGCTTCATCTACAAAGCTTCACCTACAAAGCTTCAACACCAAAGCTTCACCTACAAAGCTTCAACACAAAACCTTGCTCCAAATAAACAAATTTTGTTCACAAAACCCAAGATGCCCTTGAACTTGTACAAAAACACTTGGGTAAACATAAACATTTTTTGTTTTACACCCACAAGGGCCCAAAATTTTCCTTCTTATTTATTCACTTATATATGTTCCCAAACATATTATAATAGATCCAACAACAAGCCAAAGTCCCAAGTTTCATAATGGACAAAAGTACAAGCAATTCATCAATAATGAAGGTGCTACAAAAATTGGAATCTGCCCCAAAATAGAAATCCAACCCAAGAGACTTTTTCTCTCTCTCCCTCTTCCGCCTCCTTTCATCTATCAAATTTCTGCAACCTCTGCTCTTCTCCAATGGAGCTGAATTTTGGACACCCTATAGTTCTTGAGCATATGAACAACTTTCAAGAAGGAACCATTTCTGTTTGAGCGACGGAAATTAAAGTGTTGAAGCTCCAAACATGATAGTCGGCTTCTTGCAGATTTCGAAGCTGTTGTGATGTTTCGAAGATCTGGAAATATTTAACCGTTAGTTCATCCTGAATTTTTGATATGTTATGAAAGAGTCGATGAGGAACAACTTCAATGAAGAAAGCATACCGATCTGAACAAGAGAAAATGGAGTTTCGAAGCTCACAACAAATCTGACGGGTTGACAGAAAAATAATAACCAGTCATTCATCATACCTGGATTTCTGGAGTTATACTGCTCCGAGGGATCTCAAATTTGGATATGTTGTAGTTCACGAGCTGAGGAACAACTTCAATGAAGAAAGCATACCGATCTGAACAAGAGAAAATGGAGTTTCGAAGCTCACAACAAATCTGACGGGTTGACAGAAAAATAATAACCAGTCATTCATCATACCTGGATTTCTGGAGTCATACTGCTCCGAGGGATCTCAAATTTGGATATGTTGTAGTTCACAAGCTGAGGAACAACTTCAATGAAGAAAGCATGCTGATCTGAGCAAGAGAAAATAGAGTTTCAAAGCTCACAACAAATCTGACGGGTTGACAGACAAATGATAAACAGTCACTCATCATACCTGGATTTCTGGAGTTATACTGCTCCGAGGGACCTCAAATTTGGATATGTTGTAGTTCACAAGTTAGGGAACAACTTCGATGAAGAAAGTATGTTGATCTGAACAAGAGAAAATGGAGTTTCGAAGCTCACAACAAGTCTGACGGATTAACAGAACATTGATGAACAGTTACTCATCATACTTGAATTTCTGAAGTTGTACTACTCCGATGGATCTCAAATTTGGATATGTTGTAGTTCACAAGATAAGGAAAAACTTTCATGAAGACGACTTTGCAATCTGAGCTATAGAGAAAGGTGTTATCTTGCATCCACTCAGGCTGATTAGTGGAAACGAAAAGCAATTCCACCAAAGAAAAGATGAAAAAGAGAGAAAAGCTACTAATTGCACTTGATCTTGTCTAGTCAATAGCATGCAGCATCAAACACACAAAAGTTGGAAATATTTTTAGATAAAGCATATACGAATGTGTGACATCGAAACAAGAATTCGTTACTTTGACAAATTAGTAACACGCGAGACACCTCATTCGGCAACTCTCTTTGCCTGAAGACTTGGGGGACTCCCACCATATGCTACTGCACCTTGATACTCGGCAGTCTCACAACCACTCAGTGACTTGGATTTTTCAAGTCTCCAACCAAGAAGTTTTCCTCACTCAGGAAATTAAGGGAACACTACCTCAAACTACATGCTTCACTCACAAAGCTTCAACAATACAGGTTTCAACAAAAGCAAAAATTCAAAGAACTTTATGAAGAAGGCTTTGGTGTATTTAACACAATATGTTGAAATGAAGCAAAGCTTATTTATTAATATTTTCGATAAGCCACAAATATGTACATATACATGAGTCAAAATAAACAAACAAAATGGAGCATTCACAAAGGTTGCTTAGGGGAAGTCTCAGCAGTCGGTAGAGCCCCAGAAAGAGAAAGCACCGGAGGGTGGTTATCCGGAGCCTCAGTACTTGACAAAACCCCAGAAGGAGGAGGCATTGGAGGTTCATCATTTGAAGCTTCATTACCAGGTACAACCCTAGAGGACGAAGGCAATAAATGCCTTTGGAACAAACCCACAAACCGCTGATGATCAAGTAAAACCTTACCATCAGATTCCTTCATCTGGTCAAGCTTCCTCTTCATGTTTGTAGCATAGTCATGGGCGAGCCGGTGCAACTGCTTATTCTCATGCTTGAGCCCTCTAATCTCCTGTTTGAGACTCATCACTTCAGCAGCCAATGATTCAACTTGGCGGGTTCTAGCAAATAGGCGTTGGGCCATATTAGACACAGAACCTGCACACTGAACACTAAGAGCCAGAGAGTCCTTAACAGCCAACTCATCAGACCGTTTGGAAAGTAGTCTGTTATCTTTGGGAGTGAGAAGGTTCCTGGCCACCACTGCAGCGGTCATATCATTCTTCATCACAGAATCCCCAACGGTAAGAGGACCAGTAGGGGATATGAAGGATGGGCGCCATATGTTGTCTGGAGAAGGCGTGGCTGTCTCTTCTCCAAGGTTCAAGTCAAAACGACGGTCGGAGGGTCCAGACATTTTCAAATGTGTTGAAGAGGGAAGAGGTCAGACAAATCAAGATCTTAGAAGTGCAAGAAATGAGCTTCTACTGGTAGAGATTCAAGTGTGCTGTGGAACTTAATGCCAGCCTCTATAAAAATCTGCACTCGGCGGAGCTTCAGAAATCGAAGAGGCGTTTGCTTTCTCAAAAGCTGGGCTGCTCAGAGACCACGAGGGCCGATCTCAGAAATCGAAGAAGCACCTGCTTTTTCAGCCTCGTCAGCACCTGTCACATGCACACTCAGCTTTGCGGAAATTACGGGCAATCTGTCGAAGATTTCTGGTGAAGTAGAAAGCACGTGAATCTTACTGTTCAATCACCGCTCTCCATATGCACCATCAACTCCTCGAGTACCACATATAACTTTGTCAAAGATCTCTGACAAAGTTTAGGCACGAGAATTTTGAAGTTCCAGCTACCCTACTATTACCCATAAGGGTAAAGGAACAGCACCACTGCTTGACAACTGGAAAGTCCCTATGTGTGTCGACCTCTGTGTTTTGCGGCAAGACAGGTTGGCAAGAACGTCCAACCTTTACTCACATTCGAGAAAAGACTCCCAACATAATTACTTTCTCAAAAACCGGAGTAGCACCGCTTTCCGAATCTCGAGAGTCAGATCCTCGACGGGATTGCTTGTTCGAAAACCGAAGAGGCACAACTCTCAGAACTTCGAGAGCCAGATTTCCTTAGATAAAGCTTGTCTGTGATCTTCACATGTAACATCAGCTTTCCAGATACCACATACCACTTTTTCAAAGTGCTCTAACAAAATTAAAACACGTGAAGCTGGCAGCTCCCACTACATTGCTGTGACCAAGAAGGGTAAAGGAATAGCATTACTACTTGTTATTGGGAAATCCCTATATACATTGACCTCCCTCCTCAACGGACAGGCAAACCTGCAAAAATGCTCAACCCTTTCTCGTATTCGAAAAGGCACCCTCAACATAACCTCTCGAAATACTCAGCTTTATTTCCCCCCGATCATACCTCAGCAAATAAGCCACACCAAGAACAAGAGTATCTCATATCATCAGGGTCGAAAGCAAGAGTATCCCATATCATGCTTTCTCCCTATCTTTGTCTTTGTCCTTGTCCACACCTGCAGGACAAGGAGAAAGAGAGCAGTCAGTCGGAACCTGAAATCAAACCTCCAATTTGGAACTGACTGCCTGGAGCCTTTGCCTGGTTGCTTACTTAGCATTGCTCTCGAGTACTCATCCTCAACTGCTGTCAAGGTCACGAATTCCACCGGCAAATACCTCATGACAGTTGATCAGATATTGGCTCTTTACACTGAAGCTGCCAAGCGTGGATGAGTCACTATGAAGGAATGTTCTGAAGGACCATTTAAATGCAAAGGTTGCACACCACTTCTGCCATGCAAAAGATTGAAGCAGAAGGTTCAACGGTGAGCTGAAACAGATCACTACAGCACGACACCTTTCCATACCACATTCATTATTCCGTCAACAGCAAAAGTATCCCATATCATCAAGGTCGAACGTACTCTAGATTTGATGGACTTGTTTTGACCCTCAAATTTTTGAGTCGGCCTTATACTCTGAAGGGCACCAGAAAACCCTCCAGCACAGTTCAAGAATAAGCCTGTGGAAAGTTACTTCTTCAAAAGCAAAAGTATCTCATATCATCTCTTATCCATTTGCTTCTCCTTATCCTGGCAGTTGAATGAGAGACAAGGAGAATGAGAACAATCAACCGGAAGCCGAAGTCAAACCTCTGATCCTGGGTTGCTTACTTGGAAGTTTGACTGCTTACCTTGTCTGTCACCTCTTTCGGCAGATCTCCTAACTCGGCGACTTGGGGGACTCCTACTATAGGGTTTGTATCACACTTGACTAAGCCCGAAACTACAACTAAGCTTCAAGTGAAATTGATACATTACCTTGTGCGTCAACATCAGCTAAATACACCATTCCCGGATGGAGGAAAAGTACTTCCAGAGAAGGGCAGATGAAGATCAGACCACACTTCGGTACTTAGAAGTTTCGTGATTACTCAAGGGATTGGATCTTGCAAGTCCCCAACCGAGGAGTTTCCCTCACTCGGGAACTTAGGGGAGCACTGTTTGTACCATACTTGACCAATCCCGAAACTACCGAGCACCGGCCAACGCTATACTGTCAAGGACCCAGAAGAGTTCCCCTCCGACCAGGAGGCCAATCACTACTCGACACGTGTCAAGATTAGAAGCCAATCAGAGCGCAGCATGTGTCAACATCAAGAACCAATCATAACATGACACATGTTAATGTGACAAAGCTACAAGTTTTTCTATAAATAGGGGTCATTCCCCCACAATATTGCCTAATGCCATTTTGTGTTAAATCATTCACAAGAACTCACTAAATTGAGAGCTTGATCCTTTGTACTTGTGTAAGCCCTTCACTACTAATAAGAACTCCTCTACTCCGTGGACGTAGCCAATCTGGGTGAACCACGTACATCCTGTGTTTGCTTCTCTGTCTCTATTCATTTACGTACTTATCCTCACTAGTGACTGAAGCAACCAAGCAACCAAGCGAAGGTCACAAAACCTGACACTTTCTGTTGTACCAAAGTCTTCGCTGATTTTGTGCATCAACACATATATATTCTCAATACTTCAATTCATTAACTCAACATTTTTTTCTTTATCAATCATGCCATGCCATGTCTGATTCAACAGTTAAGTATGGATGCATCAACAATAATCATATCAGGTGCAAGAAAGTAATCAACCGGAGGCCCTCTAATAGCCCTGTACGGTTGAACCTAGAGCTCAAAATCTATCACTCTCACTCTGCCGGAGTCACCTCTGTGACCTGTACGGCCTTCTGCACATAAGTTACGCTCTAGTGCTTTCTCATCAATCATCCGTGCACATAATCTAAGGTCACCCACCAGTCGAAATCTCACTAACACTCTTCGACTGGCCCGTCGCACCCACTCTGCGTGGACTGTGCGACCAGCATCTACTTGGATCCAAGGCGAGCGTGCGATGCGGTGAATACTATAAGCACTAAACTATGGTGCAGGATTTGAGCTCAATATATATCAACATCATCATAACAATATTTAAATACTCACCTGATACTCACCTGTGCGTCCGCCGCACCAATTCATACATATGCATCATATATCAATTCATATCATTTCATGCATGGCAATTCGATTCACGTTTTTCATATAATTCTATATACTTTTCGCATACTTCTATGCATGGCATTTCCACTAATATATCTCATATACTTTTATACATTTTCATTTAAAGCATAATTTCATGCATTTTCAATTTCTGGGAAAACGGCAAGTATATATGTATACGGAAAACAAAACTGCCCACTCACCTGGAGTTCACCCTACAACTCCCTAGCACAATACGCCAAGGCGTCATGACGATCGGCGCCTAAAACAATAATCAATTCCAACCTTAGAATTCATATCGATAGAATATATAACTTATATAAAATACGTCACTACGTAGTTCGATCCGGAAGATCCACCACTCAGATTTTAAATCCATAACATCCAGAGGTCCACAATATATCTCTAGGATAACCTCCTAAAATTTCATTACCATCCAACGGTCGGATCTCCGTCAATTAACAAAACTAGGTGACGGTTAACATTCTATATTATGGACTTACAACTCCAATTTCGGAAGATCCGCAAATCGGATTCCCAATCCGTAAGTTCCAATAATCCTCAAATATTACGTATTACAACATATCAAAGTTTGGTGACGATCCAACGGTCGGATCGTCAATTCATATTTTCACCTAAATGCAAAAACTATAAAACGTTATTTGAACACCTAACCAACAATCCTTAATAACTTTCTCATACGGTGCTCAATTTGGGTATATGAATATACCACAGTGATCTACTCGACGTCACGGACGTCGACATATTTTTAAAATAATGTTTTACTGTAGCACGCGCCCCCACGCGCCAAGGAAGGCACGGGTCCACGCGCCCCCACGAGCACCTTCTTCTTCCTTGGGTCGCCGGACTGGTTTTTCCGGCGGCCGTTTTCTGGGCAGTTTTTCAAATTGCCATAACTTTGTCATTTCTCAACGAAATCAAGTGATTCAAAAACGAAAGTTGTAGCCCTTGAAGAGACAAAGATAATGGTACCTTGCAAAACACCTAGTTCGCCGTGGTTTGGCCGGAAACTTCCTCGAAAGCCTCGGAGGTCGCCGGAAACTGGGTAAGATTCAAATGAGTATAACTTCTTCAATACTCAACGAAATTGAGTGAAACAAAAAGGAAAGTTGTAGTACTTGACTAGACGAAGAGATTGATACCTACCTAGACTCCTAACTCGCCGGGGATTCGCCGGAAAAAGCCTCGAAAGCTCCGGCCAAACTTTGAACTTGTCGATCTCCGTGTTCTTACGTCCAAAAACTTCCAACGAAGCACTCCGAGCTTCCTTGGGACCTCACTAAGCTCACTATGAGCTTGGATTGTCCTAAAAATCAACCAACAAACTCGGACCTCGAGTTTTCAACGCGAAAACGAAGGATTCCTTACCTGAAAATGGTGTCTACGTGATCGTGGAGGTTCCAGCAGTTCGATGGTGGTCTTAACTCCGTCGTTGGTGGAAGTTTAAGGTTGTTTTGTGGTTGGTTTGGTTCGAACGGAGAAGAAGAGTGACAGAGAGAGTGAGAGAGTCGTGAGGGAAGAGAGAGAGAGACAGCATGCAGAAAATAGGGAGAGGATTGAGGGGTGTGGGGATCCCACGTGGTCCTTTTCCAATCCCCAACTCCAAACCACAAAATTTTAACCTAAAAATCTAAGTTCCATCCTTATTAAATTCCATTTTATTTTCAAAACTTAGGAACCTAGATAATTATCAACTTGAGCTTCACATACTTAGTATTTCTTAAGGGCAATTTCGTCCATTCACAGCCACGAATGTAATATTTTGGAACGGGCTGTGACAGCCTCAAGAAAGTCAGGTACTCATTTCACAATCTCAAACAACATATCTTCCAAGGTCTGGATAGTTCTCTTTGACTGCCCATCTGTTTGGGGATGATAGGCGGTGTTGTAGAGTAATCTCGATCCCAAAGCTTCTTGAAAAGCTACCCAGAACTTCGAAGTGAATCTGGGATCCCGGTCAGAAATGATACTAACTGGGACTCCGTGGTACCTAACCACTTCAGAGACGAACCATTCAACCAACTGATTCAACGAGTAATTCTCACGAACGGGTATGAAGTGCACTGACTTGGTAAGTCGATCAACTACTACCCAGATACCATCGTAACCATTTCGAGTACGAGGTAACTTGTACACGAAATCCATTGTAATATCTTCCTATTTCCACTGAGGTATCGGAAGTGGTTGCAGCAATCCAAACGGCTTTTTCCTTTCTGCCTTAACTTGCTGGCAAATTGCACAACGACTAACATACTCTGCAATCTCTTTTTTCATACCTGGCCAATAATAGAAATGTCGGATTGTATGATACATCTTGGTGCTCCCTGGATGCATCGCATAAGCAAAGATATGCACTTCATCCAATATGTCTTTCTTTAATTCCTCAACATTCGGTACAAACATCCGATCACCTTACATAAGCATGCCGTCAGAATCTCTAATCTAGAGGTCCTTCTTTCTCCCGTCTGACACTGCCTGTATCAATTCCTGAGATTCTGTATCGTTCCTCTGGGCTTTGAGAACACGATCCAACAGAACCGGTCTAACATGAAAACTGGCAATTAGGCCCCCCGACGACCCTCTTTCAATGCTACTCCAGTGGATCTTAAGTCAATCAAAAGAGGAATGTGGCTAGCATAAAGAGCATTAAGTTGGCCATGAGACTTCCTACTAAGAACATCAGCTACTGAATTGGCACGACCTGGGTGATACTCAATGGTGTAGTCATAATCACTGAGTAACTCTACCCACCTCCGCTACCGGAGATTGAGGTTCGGCTGATTGAAGATGTACTTAAGGCTCTTATGATCAGTGAAGATCTTACACTTTTCCCCATAAAGATAGTGCCTCCAAATTTTCAAAGCAAAGATGATCGCTGCCAATTCGAGGTCGTGAGTAGGATAGTTCTTCTCATGGGGCTTTAATTGTCGCGATGCATAAGCAATCATTTTATCATGCTGCATTAACACACAACCAAGACCATTCAGAGACGCATCACTGTAGATCTCGAAGTTCCCACCATCATCGGGCAGTGCTAAGACAGGTGTATGAGTGAGAAGATACTTCAACTGCTGGAAACTCTGTTCACATTCACTCCTCCACACAAAATGAACGTCTTTTCTGGTCAATTTTGTCAGAGGTAGTGCTATGGTTGAAAAGTTTTTCACAAAGCGTCGCTAATAACCAGCAAGACCAAGAAAGCTTCGAACTTCCGTAACTGTCCGAGGCTATTCCCAATTTTCCACAGCTGCTATTTTCTGAGGATCCACAAGCACACCCTGAGCTGATACCACGTGCCCTAAAAATGACACTTGATCCAGCCAAAACTGACATTTACTGAACTTAGCATACAACCGATTTGCCCTTAGCGTCTTTAGAACTAAACGCAGATGCCTGGCATGATCAGTTTCATTCTTAGAATACACCAAAATGTCATCTATGAAAACAATGACGAACCTGTCGAGATATGGATGGAATACTCGATTCATCAGGTTCATGAAAGCTGCTGGTGCATTAGTCAAACCAAATGGCATCACTAGGAACTTATAATGACCGTATCGAGTTCTGAAAGCTATATTCGGAACGTCGTCGCTTCTAATCTTCAATTGGTAGTAACCAGACCTCAGATCAATCTTCGAGAATACACAAGCACCTTTGAGCTGATCAAATAGGTCATCAATACGAGGTAACGGATAACAGTTTTTAATCGTCACCCGATTCAACTGCCTGTAATCGATGCATAACCTCATGGTTCCATCTTTCTTCCGTACAAATAGAACTGGAGCTCCCCACGGGGAAGTGCTTGGCTGAATGAAACCCTTATCAACCAACTCTTGCAACTGGGTTTTAAGTTCTCTCAACTCTGCAAGAGCCATACGGTAAGGTGTAAGAGAAATAGGATTAGTACCTGGAAGTAGATCGATGGTGAACTCCACTTCACGATCTGGGGGTAAGCCAGGTAATTCCTCGGGAAAAACATCGGGAAAGTGTCTAACTACTCCGACGTCTTCCACAGATGCAACAGTCTCCTTTGCTAGCACAACATGAGCTAAGTAACCTTGACAACCTTTACTCAATAGTCATCTCGCCCTCATGGCAATGATAACTCCATGCTTTAAACCACCATGCTCACCGATAAACGTGACATTAGGCATGCCCGGTCGGTGAAAAGTAACAACTTTCTCATAACAGTCCAACCTGGCATGATTGCAGTGTAACCAATCCATGCCTAAGATAACGTCAAAATCAACGATATCCAAAGGAACAAGATTAGCCGGCATGACTACATCTTCGACAAGGATGAGACATCCTTGATACTCCCAACTAACATAACAGATTTCACCCCTAGGCATCGAGAACTCCAACTCATAGTCGAGTGAAGTAGGATGTGGTTGAGTCGTTTGAGCAAACTTATGGGAAATAACTGAATGTGTAGCACCAGAATCAATTAAAACTTTAGCAAAATAGCCAAGAACATTCAACGTACCCATGATCAAGTCCGGATTAGCCTGAGCATCCTGAAGGGTGATGTTGTTAACTCTTCCCTGAACTTGCTGTCTGCCTCCACGACCTCTGTTTGCTTGAACCTGATTACCTCGGCCCTGATTACCTCGGCCCTGCTGGGGTGGAATTGCATGTCTGCCTGAATCTCCACTGCTAGACGCTACGTCTAGGTTCTGATACTGCCCTCCAGTATACATTTGTGCTCCGCCATCTTGATACGGCGTATAATCTCCCTGGAACTGTGGATAACCTCCATGAGTCTGCTGATAGCCTCCTTAAGTCTGCTGATAGCCTCCCTGGTAGTAGGGAACCTCAGGTGTATACTGGTATGGTCCTCTCTGATTCGGAACTACGCCCCCTGGTAGTGAAAGGCTCCACCGTGGCCTAACTGCTGACGGTTACCAGGTGCTAGAAGCTGCTGTAGAGGGACTGCCGGTGGTAGAACAGGCTGATTATTCTGATTCTGAGGACAATTATAAGCCATATGCCCTGTTTGTCCGCAAGTGAAACATCCTCTACTTCCCCTCTTACACTCGCCATAGTGACGGGTGTTACACCTACGACAAAACTGAACACCTGAACTGCTGGAGTTTCCTTGATTCTGAAAACGAGAACTACCAGTGGACATGCCTCCTCTCTAAGGTGTACCAGAGTTAGAACCCCCGCTCGAGGATCCAGAGCTATTTCCACTATTTTTAAAATTCTGAGCCCTTCTCGGGCCAAGAGATGATCGCCCCCTGTTATTGTACCTCTGGACATTCCCGCCAACACCCTCATTCTCATCATCAGGAGCATTATCCGAATCTTCAATCCGAAGCAAGACCTCGAAGAACTTCTGGTAAGTAGCACAATGACTAGCAGTTGCTATATTGCGCCATTTCTTGCAAGTTCCCCTCTTAAACAAACGAAGCATCTCCCGGGGATTAGCAGCAGTCTCGAGGCAATAACGGGATAAGTCAGTAAACCTTCGATGATACTCAGTGGCTGACATATCGCCCTGCCTCAGGTCTATGAACTCATTCTTTTTACTATCCACATACTCGGGAGGAATAAATCTGGCCTTAAATAACTGTTTGAAAACATCCCAATTTGCAACATCCGCATCAGATAAGGATTTCTTCTGAAGATCCCACCAAGATTCTGCTCCCAATCGAAAGAACCAAGTCGCGGTCTCTACCCATCTCTCTAGGGAAAGATTACCCTGCCTGTGCATAACTCGAAAAGTCTTATCCATATGATCGAACCATATCTCTGACTTTTCCGGTCCCTCATTACCATAGAAATCGTTAATCTTCAGGCGTGATACAATATCCAAAGTATTCTTCGGGGTAGGACGGAGTGAAGACTGAATAACAGCGGCGATAACCTCACCAAATTGCCCAAGGTCTGGAAAGTTATTCTCCGCTGGAGAACGTGGCTCTCTACGAGATGGCATGGTTCTGACATAAGAAAACAAGCGTTAAAACACATTAGGAAGTGCAGGACTGTTTAAACCTATGCTCTGATACCAAGCTGACACACCCCGACCTGGAAAGGTTAAAGCATACTGGCCGTCACCGTGAGGTGACGTAACCATAAGAGTAAGTGGTGCAAAAAGTGAATAAAATTAAAACTAATTAGAACTAAACAGTGAAAGAATGTGCAATTCGTGGGTTGAACCCACTACAATTATTCATAGCGTAATAGACAGTGAGACTACGAAAGAGTAGTCAAGGCAACCAAAGTACACTTATTACATAGTAGTGATAAGTTCATACGTCTAAACAGAAGGAAATATCAGAACTGCCGTGATTCCTCGAGTGCCACAATGAGTACAACTATCTAGGTCCTGGAGGGGCGAAAAACAAAGTTGAGTGGGTCAGCAAAACAATGCTTATATGAAAACCTTTATCTTTGAATATACTAACCCTAGCCGTAAAACAAGTATAGTTTCCTCAAAACATACTACGTAAGTATGAAATCCAGTATATCAGCCATATAACCAGAAATATGCCAAGTAAATGATGTATTATATGCCACAATAATAATCACGTGATAATCAATATAACTAAGTGCTCATCCATCTAAGCTGACACACAAGTTCGAATATATGGTTTTTGACACGAACAGGACTGGGTGTAATCAATATGCTCTAGTATTACGATCACGTGAAACTGGTGCAAAAGCACATCATATACAAGTCGGATCGCCTAATGCAATCTACCTGACAAGACTGGCACCTAAACTTGGATCCAAGGTGAGCAAACGGTGCGGATGTGAACATACACGTGAAGGACTGGCCCTGGCCCTGGGGCGAGTACTAACACCGGGTGCAGCAAGATGAGCATGTACACAAGCACGTATGAATGCCATGACAGTAATATCACAACCATATAGCAGCATTTATCACAATTTATATCACAATAATGATACTAGGCAAAATAGGCGTAAAAGTAACATAAATATGCATTTATGGAAACTATAAATATATATAGGTATAAAACAACTGCCCACTCATAAGTACGTCGCTGGGTCGTAGCCCCCGAGCCTAGCTTGGCCTCGAAAATCCTCGGAATAAGTTTCCCCTATATGTGAAATAACTAAATAACATTAATTAAAGCACATAACGGAAACCTAAATAAAACGCCAATAGTTTGCTCAAACCTAAGGTGTAAATATATGAAATCGATCTACTCGACGACACGAACGCGCACGTACCAACCATGCACCGGCCGGAGTCCGGACGCGCACTCACGCGCCGCCTAAAGGTTCGGTCCACGCACGCCCATGCGCACCCGCGAGTACACTGTACTCGCCTTCTTCGCGAAAATCTGCAGTTTTGAAGATTTTTGGGCCAACTTCCAGAGCCCATAACAAGCTCGATTCTCAACCAAATTCACTTATACAAAAGCCAAATTAAAGCTAGGAATGTGATCTACCGATCTCAATTTACAGAAAGTTCGAATATAGTCCGTGTTGTTCAAAAATTTGGTCTGAAAGTGGCCAAACGACCACGGCTGAAATTTTCCAGAAAACTAAAATTTTCTTCCTAACTTCCAGAGTTCATTTCTAACTTATTACTTAACCAAACTCAATGATTCAAAAGCCATTTTGAAGTTAGCAATGTAGAGAACAAGTTTGTACCTAGAAGAAGTCCAGTTGTGGTCGAGGTTGACCAGAAAAATGGTTTGAAAATGACTAAATGGCCACGGTTCTTGAACGAAAAACTTTGGGTTCTCCTTCTTCTCGAGTTTCTGGGTAAAACCACACATTCAAAACACAAACAAAAGATCAATAACAACCCATAGAAGTGAAATGAAGGTTCTAAGGGTTTCTTAAGGCTTACCTTAGCCATGCATGGCTTGAAAACCGTAGTATCGAACTCGCCGAGTCGGACCTTCCGAGTTTGTGAGTTAAAACTCGTCAACACTAGATTTCAAGGACATGGTTGTGATCGTGGGACTAAGATGATCACAATGGTGTAATTTGTTTTTCACGTTTGTGAGTTTTTGTGTGTTTTCTGGTTGTTGCAGAGAGGAAGAATAAGAAGAATGTGGCGTGGGAGAGGGAGAAGAGAGAGAGAGTGAGGTTTTGAAATTTGCTTTGCTTTTTCTGATAGAGGGGGACAGAATATAAGGAAAAGATGGGATACGATAGCTGAAAGTGGAGTGATGCAGAGAGTGCACGGGATGAGTTTAAAATGAATCCAAGGGATAGCTTTTCAGATTTCCTACAGTAAAAGGAAATCGAAATCTATCCGAAGTAGATATTTTTACACTTTAAAATTTTACGCATACCCGTACTAGTGTGTACAATTTAAATACGATAGCGAGAAATAAAATGGAAAGCAATAAGAATAAGTCCACGTCACTTGCCAATAAGGCATAATCGTCAATACACATACTCGGGGAGAAATTACATAAGAAAATTAGGGACGGGTCGTCACATCAAGGATTGGAGATTGTCCCAATTCCCCAGGTTACAATTATCAGTCTATGTCAGGGTCCCAATTCCGTATCGCATCCCTTCACACTTGCCTCGGATGGGAATTAGCTAAAACGTTGTTGGATGTTAGGAGGTATATTAGAACCACTTCGGAATTTCATTGCTTTGGAAGAACAATTTTCAATTCAGAACGCAGAAGAAGTTCTTGCAGTAATGTGTATATATATATATATATATATATATATATATATATATATATATATATATATATATATAGTTCAATACTTACAGTTATCAACAAAATTAATTTTCATTTCATCAGAAATTAAGAAGAAGAGATGAACCTTATTCAACGAGTTATTTCCAACTTTGCCATCTCATCACCACCTAGTCTACAGTAATTAGTCAGGTTCAGAATCCAAAGCACTCGTAGTTTTGGAATTTTATCCAATGATGTACATCAGCTAGGTATAAATTGAATTCTTACATGTGAAGGAGACAAAAAAATTGAATTCTTTTTTATGACGGAGAGTTCATGAAGAGTTCCGTTTTGAAAGAATTCCTTTAGAATTTCTCGTTCGTAAATGATTTTTCTAGATTGCATAAAGCGGGCGAAGGGTCAATGGGGTATTGCCGTATAGATGCTTGGAAATTTTGGAGTGGGAAATGAAATAAAATTGAAGCCTAACTTAAATAGGTCAGATGGTTGGACCTTGAAGCATAACCATTGCTCTCACTTGTGAGTTGAGATTTTTAATTGATTTTGTTTCTTCTTTTGTTGAACTTTGTTGAGCACTCTTTGCAAGTTGGAGTGCCTTCAAAGAACACTACGAAATTGCATCTAAAAATTATTGAGAAAAAATGTTTTCAGACAACTAAGAATATCCTTTTCTTAATAATTTGTAAGTGCTTTAGATTATCAAGAACGTTTACTTCATGATAGTTTATAAGTGCTTTAGATTTTGAATATGACGCTTTTACATAATCATTTACCTCCTAACCTAAATATCGAACCGGTCAATTGGGCTGCTTCTAAAACTATCAGAAAAATGTTTTCAGATAACTAAGAACGTTCACTTTCGATTACTTACCTAACCAAAATATCACATTGGTGAAATAAAAAATCTTAAAAAGCAACTTACATTCCTAGTCTCCATAGAATCTTTGTCACTTCATACTTTTAAAATAATGTTTTGTAATGTTAGCATAAAAATTAAAGTTAAACTATGATGTGACAGAGATAGAGTGGAGAGATTTTTCAGTATACCTAGAACACATGGTGATACACCACGTGTCACTAAATAAGTGGTGAGATATTTGTGTTAAAAAAAAATAAAAAAAACTTGACAAATAAAACTTTCCTCTCCACTTATATAATAACATGTGGTATCCCACCTTTGTTCCAGGCACAATAATGAAAAATTTCTTCATGAACAAAAGAGCCTGAGCACCAACTCGTTCAATTGAGTTTATCCTATGTGCTGCTTATGTGGTTATGCCAATTGATTAAGTTGATCCGCCGCTCAAGCCACTCTTGGTACATATATCAGTCAAACGCCTAATTGGCCAAACCCTATTATTCTCCCACATTCCCAAGAAATTTTTAGTTGTGACGACCACGTTTTTATGTAATTGGCTAAACCACATTCCCCTAACCACTCCTAAACTGCTGCCTAGTAACAACTTGACATCTCATCCGGCTTCAAACTTTCACTTTCGTATAAAACTTGCCATAAAATACGAGTCAGAAAGAAGGGCTGCCTTACATTTGGTAAAATCAGCATAAGCTTCGACGAACTCAATGTTATGCTCAGTGCACCATTCCAAACATGTGTCTCTGGCCTCCTATGATGACTCGTCATCCCCCAATAAACTGCTTCCTTCAGCCTCGGTGATTCCATACACAGTAAACCCTGGACCATCATCAGCAAACGGGTCTCCAAGCTTCTGCAGTCGTCTTCTACATTCGGTATGAACCGGGTGACCCGGAACAAGATCAACCTTATTCCCTATGCACACTAGTATATCGAACTTTTGAAGATCAGTTCCAGATACCCATTTCTGAAGCGCAGACAGAGACGACAACTGCAGCATAACGCGAGCAAATTGATACAAGACACATCGAAAATCATGCTAAATAAGTAAACAAAGTGACAAAGAGTGAGTGGCAAGAGACCGGAACCTCAGTTGTGTCGAAAACCTCAGTTGTGTCGAAAACCAAAATCAAGGCAGCCAACTGGTCAAATATTGGGAGGGACTCAATCGAAAATTCGTCATAGAGATGAGCCATCCATACCGAAACGTCAGCTGTGTAGTACTTTGTAGGGATATTCCACCTATTTTTTTTAACACAAAAATCATCAAAATTCACATTTCAAAAGAATTCAAAACGAATTCTTTGTTCCCAAAATTCCTAAAAGTTGTATTCTTTGTACCCAAAATTCCTAAAATCCAAACCCATTAACTACCGGCTGAGATGACGATGAAGAATCAGAAGCATCGCCAAAATCCAAACCCAGTGATCCACCAAGTCAACAGATCATGCTTAGTATCGTTCAAAGGAGAGAGAGCTTACGCGTAATGAGAGAGCGGTTGCCGACGCCGGGGGAGCCGAGGAAGAAGATGCCGGGCCGCTTCTCCAGCGAGTCTCCGTCCTTCGATTGACTTTCCATTTCTCTGATTACTTTCGGAGAGAATGATAAAGTTTGGATCTTTGCAAATCTAAAACCCTAATTCCTCTAACTCAAATTAGTGCAGACGATGACTGACTTTTCTCAGCAGACTTTCCTATTGCTAGTGCTACACGGCAACTGGGCTCGGCTTAGGCTGCAGTTAAAAACAGTTTCTTTTTTAACTTAAAAAAATAATCTACATTACGGGAATGAAAATTCAAACTCAAATACATATATATTGGTCGTTGTAAAATTAGTGAATTTCTCTTTTGTAAAAAAAATTAGCGAGTCATATACTAAATAAGATCTTATAGGACAGTATGTAAATCAAATTAATGTTAGACACAAGATTTTTTAAATAAAATGTCACGCATGTGCAATTTGATTTTGATCAGTTTCATATCTAACAAAAAATTAAACCATACTTCAGTAAGAATTTTGGTGATCTATATTGAGTTATTTGGTATATGATCACAATAATAAGAAAGAGCGTGTGCAACAATATATATCTGCTTAAAATTAAATAGATAGGAAAATATAAGTGTAGCCACCAAATACATTGACAAAAATCATTTGGAACTACAAGGGTGGTTAAGTAGACTGTTTTAAACTTCAATCAGTATTTGGGATTAGCTTAGGGATTTCTCAAATTTATAAGTGCAAATAGTAGAACAAAACATGTTACCTTATGAGTCTATGATTAGGAAGCATGGTATCAAATATACTTGTGCAGCATTAAGGGAGGGACAGTGATGATTAGAAATACACTTTCAAAAAAAGCAATCTAGTCATAAGCACTTCTCCAACTCAAGTCCTGTCCTCACAATCCCAGTCTAAAATAAAACCAAATTTCAAACCCTCTAAACAATCAAATCACTTTTCATTGGAATCCGCAGATGCATCAGCAGCAGCTGGGTTTACACCTGCCGCAAAGAACTCAGAGATGACTTCAAGAGGCATGCCCTTAGTTTCAGGCACCTTCAAGTAAACAAATATCCAAGAATCGATGCACCCGACAACATAGAAGGTTGACAAACAAGAAAGTTTCTGAAACATCAGGCTGACTAACCAGACCAGCATGAATGAGCTTCCTTTCTTGTCTTACACCAGAAATTGAAACAACCGACGCAGGCTGACACCAAAGTGCACTATCCTGATGCAAATACACTCTTTGAACTCCTCCTTCCTTCTTCCCGTCTTCGCCTGCTCGGTCAGAATATATATATGCCAGCTGCCAACCTCCACCAGTGTCCATACTACTACTGATAGCCTCGCTAGCTTGTACATTTCCTTTCATCAAGATTGTATTGCATCTCACACCTAAAGCACTGCCGCCAGACCTAGGCGTTCCCATGCTTGTTGTTTGGCACGAGATTAGTGGACTTCTCAAGCTTTCATCACAATAAGCCCCGGATGCTTCAGATTCGTGATCCTCACCATCTGTCTGGCTCTCTATGTCCCAATGTGCGTTTTTATTATGATACTCCCCTGCATTCAAAATGCTTCCAAGATTTGGATAAAGCATGCTGCCTTTGCTTCCTCTTTCGGACATCTTCTCGTGGACACTGCCAAAGAGAGTGACCAGAGGATCAACGAGAGGTATGCTTTGGTTCAACGCGCTCCTGTGGTGAGATATAAAACTCTGTCCAGTTGCAGGTTTGGCGATGTATGATAAGCCGTATTTGATTTCCCCGATTTTCAGTAAGCACATTGGGGGGACTAATGATGAACTCTTCCAATGACGTTTCCTAGCCTGTGCGAAGACCCTCAACTAGCGAAGCCAACTCACCTGTGGACAGTGGCGGATCCAGGAAATAATGTTTGGGGGGTCATTAAGGATAGCGCGCGCAGCGCGAAAATTTTTTTTAACAGAAACGGCATGCATATCGTCATTTCATCGGGTCTTGGTAGGATAGCGCGACTAGCTACTCCAAAATCCTTGTTCAAAATCCTACATTCCAGCTCTACATCTGCAAAGAACAATGAAAAAATAAAATAAAAAGCAGAGCCTTTCGGTTCACTAGAAAAGGCACAAAAATAAGGCTCTGTGCAAAATAAGGCTGAAAGGACACGCTTGGTATTTTTGTTTTTGTTCAGACCTGCCCAGGACACGCTGGGCATTTTTTTTTTGTTTAAACCTGGCCCAAAACGACGTCGTTTTGGCCAGGTCATTTAAAAAAATTTCCTAGGCCAAAACGACGTCGTTTTGCCCAGGTTTTTTTTAAAAACAAACTGGCGCCACAGCGCCTTCGTCTTCTTCATCCAACCTGCCCAGACCGACGACCTTTCGTCGAACAGTTGGTGTGCAGCGAATGGGGTCGCACCACCAGTCCAAGGGGTCTCTAAGGTTGCTTCCAAGGGGTCGCGCGACCCCAATGACCCCACTGTGGATCCGCCACTGCCTGTGGATCATAGAAGCCAAATGTCAATAGCATGGAATAAACGGGCCCTATAAATTTCAAAGCCCCTTTTTTAGCCTCCTGCAACCCGCTTGTGGAAGCAAAGAAAAAAAAGGGGCAAATCTAATGGACTCTGTCCCAGCAGCAACAGAGAAAATAAAGGACCCATAAATGGCAAAAGGCAGGAAACAGAGTATTTATCCAAAACCAAAAATGTATCAAGACACAGTAGGCTGCAATTTTGACCCAAATTCCATCCCAGAATCTGCAAGGAATAAATATATAGGGACAGAGACCTGTGAAATTATGGCCATGTTTTCTACATTTGTACTTTAGGATACAAATATAGTTTCTACTCACAGTCAAATGTACTTTAGGATACAAATGTGGTTTCTGTTTTTCTAATAATTAGCCAGTAGCTACCTACAGATATGAAATCTTTGTTTCTGTAGATTGAAAACTGTTTAAATTCTTGGGTAAATTACATGTTACCACCTTAACTTTGAGTCTTATAACAAAGTTATACCTTATCTTTTAAACATTGCAATGTCTTAAGTAAACTTACAAATTTGTTGAAATCTTAAACCTCGTTAAAATATCCATCAATTTATTTGTTAATTTTAATTTAACTTAGAACTAAAAATTCTTTAATTGTCAATATTAAATTAATTTTATAACCTAGTTAGGTAAGGGAGCGGACCTGTGTTTGCCACATCAGTATTTAACATAAAAATTAACAAAAATGTTGACGGATGTATGATATTGCAACGAATTTATGAATTGATGTATAATATAGCAATATTTAAAAGATGATATATGAGATTGTTATGCAACCCAAAGTTGAGAAGGTAAAATGTAATTTATCCAATTTTTTTTTATGTATTTAATTTAAATTAATTAATTTTATTATATTAATCTAAAAAGGTGTCACAAATTTACAATACAAAAAAATAAAAAAAATTATTTAGTTATACTAAAACTGAAATATACGTACCCAAACTCCTAATGAAGAAAAAATTGTGAATCATCTGAAGTGGATGGTTGCTCTTGTTCCTCCTCAATATCAAAAGGAACATTAAGATCAATCTACCTGCGTTTCGGATGATCATCCGCCGGGTTCGAAGATAAGGAAAGCCATTGTCGTTGCCGATCATATTCCTCGTGGACGGTATCTGAGGATCCAAGTGGACAAGGCCTCTTCCCAGGACTACTTGTTGGTCCCAAAGACAAGGGAAGCCATTCGTCTTCTTTGCGCAATAGTGGGTGCACCCCGCAACTTTTAATGCGTGCGCCCTTGCGGAAAACAAATTCAACATTACAAATACCTCCCTGCTTCTTTTCTAAATCCACTAACTTGAGCTCCACATGAGCTGCCTCCAAGTTCGTACAAGGCCATACATAGTGTCTCCTGTAAGTACATAGTCTAGAGCCTTCTGTTCCGTTGATGATAACATAATAATTAAAATTCGATGGTTCAAAATGTTGAATTATAAGTCTCTAGCTGATTGAGTATTAGAAATAAGATGAGTTTTAATGTGTGTATTCACTTGAGCATATCTGCCAAGTGTAAGGTTAAATGATGTAAGGCCATGAGTGAGTGCCATGTGGTGTTTGATCCATGTAATTAGGTTGATGAGTGACTAAGATTAAAAGTAGTGTTTTGTGTGGTCCTAAAGCTAAGGCCATCAGTTAAATGTAAAGCAGTGTTAGTGCGCATTTTTCTGTGCAGTACAAATATTCCTCTGCAATACTTTTGCAGCAGAGAGAACAAGAAAGAAAAACTTTTCGGTTCAACTTCTATCTTTGCTTTTGCTTATGTTCAGCATTCTGAAAATAAACCCAGTGGAATCAAGTTACACTAACATAGCCTCAGAGCCAGGTTTCGATTAGATCTGGGCGTGTTTCTGTGAGCTCAAACATCACCGTTTCTGGACTCGGTGAAGTTTGCCGGAGTTTGTTTGTGAGCTAAGAACCACGTGTTTCTGGATTCACACAAGCTCACGATGGCTGGATTTGGGAGTGCTGAAGTGAGGACCCCGATCTTCTCCGGTGAGAACTACGAGTTCTGGAGAATCAAAATGGTTACCATTTTCAAGTCATATGGACTGTGGAATCTGGTGGAAAAAGGGATTTCGGTTTCTGATTCGAAGAAGAAGAAAGCTAAGACTGATGAAGATACAGATGTTGATGCTGACGATGATGAGAAAATGGTTGCAACCTTCATGAAAGATGCAAAAGCACTTGGAATCATTCAAAACGCAGTCTCTGATCAGATTTTCCCTCGAATCGCAAATGCAGACTCATCAAAAATGGCATGGGATCTGTTATATGGCGAATATCACGGTGGGGATCAGGTAAGATCTGTGAAACTCCAGAATCTTAAACGAGAATTTGAATACACTAGAATGCGTGATGATGAATCTTTGACTGGGTATCTTACTCATTTAAATGATCTGATTAATCAAATGAAGACGTTTGGTGAAACTCTGTCAAATGAGAGATTAGTTCAGAAGGTGTTAATCAGTCTCACTAAGATATATGATCCTATATGCTTAGTGATAGAAAACACCAAATGTTTAGAATCTGTTGAACTGCAAGAGGTACTAGCTATATTGAAGAGTCAAGAGCAGATGTTTGATTTGCATTCCTCTGATGCAACTGAGAGAGCATTTTCTTCTCTTACTGTTAGTTCAAAAGGGCAGAATCGAAGTTATGCTCAGTCTAATACTTTTAAACCACAGAAAAATTGGAATCAAAGGGGTAAGAAATGGGATTCAAAACCAAAGTTTCAGCAAAAATCATACACAAATGTTGCACAGAATAGTATTTCCTCACAGATTATGGGTCAAGAGAGTGTAAAACCTCAATGTAAGGTGTGTTCAAAGTTTCATTATGGTGAATGTAGATATAAGGGGAAATCCAAGTGCCATAACTGTGATAGATTTGGTCATTGGGCCAGAGAGTGTACTGTTGGAAAGGTTGTTCAAAAGGCAAACTGTGCAAGTCAAATGGAAGTGACAGGAAACTTATTTTATGCAAACTGTGCAGTTGCTGAGACTAAGGTTAATGGAGATTGGTACATAGATAGTGGCTGCAGTAATCATATGACAGGAAATGTTGATCTTCTTGTTGATGTGAATACAAATGTTGCAGGGAAAGTTCAAATGCCAACAGGAGGGTTAGTTAATGTGGCAGGAATGGGATCACTGGAAATTGAGACTAACAGAGGAAGAAAATACATTCGAGAAGTCATGTACTTACCTGGTTTGAAGGAGAATCTATTGAGTGTAGGACAAATGGATGAGCACGGATACTATCTTGTGTTTGGTGGACATATGTGTACTGTTTTTGATGGTCCTTCTCTGAAATGTCAAATTATCCGTGTAAAAATGAAAGAAAACAGGTGCTATCCTCTATCTCTACGGCCTGAGAAACAACTTGTGTTGAAGACCAGTTTTGCTCATTGTTCTCTAACTTGGCACATAAGATTAGGCCACCTACACTTTGGTGGAATTAAGAAATTGAAGGATAATGACATGGTACATGGATTACCATATCTAGATGAGTATGACAAAGTGTGTGAAGGCTGTCAATATGGTAAGCAACACAGAGAAAGGTTTCCTAGTGGTCAAGCACAAAGAGCTGATGCTCCACTTGAATTGGTTCATGTAGATCTGTGTGGACCGATGAGAATCGAGTCTACTGGAGGAAACAAGTACTTTATGTTGCTTGTAGATGATGCAACCAAGATGATATGGGTGTATTTTCTTAGATTCAAATCTGAAGCTTTTACTTGTTTTCAGAAATTCAAGGCCATGACTGAGTTGCAAAATGGAATGAAGGTAAAATGTGTAAGGAGTGATAAAGGAGGGGAGTTCTTATCAAATGAATTCAAGCAATACTGTGACACAGAGGGAATCCAAAGGCAACTGTCTCTCTCTTACACTCCACAACAAAATGGAGTGGTTGAAAGAAAAAACAGAACTGTGATTGAAATGGCCAAGTCTATGCTTCATGACAAAGGAATGCCTTACTATATGTGGGCAGAAGCTGTGCATACTGCTGTCTATTTGTTAAACAGATGCCCTACCAAATCACTGGATAGTATAACACCAAGCTTACAGCAAAAGGAAACCAGGTATTGCTCATTTGAAGGTTTTTGGCTCAGTTTGTTATGTCCATACTCCATCCGAGCTAAGACATAAGCTAGAACCCAAGAGTATAAAAGGAGTCTTTGTTGGATATGCAAAATGTGAGAAAGGCTATAGAGTATTTGATCCAATCTCTAAGACACTGATTCTGTCAAGAGATGTTGTGTTCGATGAAAACTCAGCTTGAGATTGGGAAAGAAGCACAGAAAGATATATGTCACTGCCTACTTATGAGTTTGACTCTGTTGATACACAAAGAAGTGAAAATGCAGAAAATGACCCTCAAGTTTCAAGTGATTTATCATCTGGAATATTGCAAGAAGCTGCAAGTGGTATTGATGATACACAGATCAACTCTCAGTCAAGTGCAGGTGTGAATGACACTTAGTTTTTTTATCATACTCCATTAAAATGGAGAAAGCTGGATGATGTTCTTGCTCAGTGTAATCTTTGTATTATAGAACCAAAGAAATATGAAGATGCAGCTAAGGATGAATCTTGGATGAATGCTATGAAGGATGAGCTCTCCATGATTGAAAAGAATGCAACCTGGGAGTTAGTGGATGATGCGAGAATTACTTGACACACAAATTAAACCCTCTTTTTGACAATTGTAGTATAGATGTAAGTAGGGTATCGTTCTAGGCCGGGGATTAGGAGGGATTGCTAATCTATTCTAAATTAATTTAAACAAGACTCAAGGACACAAAACTAGGCTAAAAACTCTAATAACTCGAAACACACTTAGAATGACTCAAAATAATGAAAACAATCAAATTGGATATTAGGAACTGAAATGGACGGAAATTGAATTAAAAGACTAACAACAATGAAAACTAACTAAATAATATAATTTAATAATGGGGGTTTTGGTTTTGATGAAAAGTAAATTAAACTTAAATAAATTATAGAATTGACAAAAACATGAAATTAAGGTGAAAGGATAGGTGACGGACTAGCTAGAGGGTTCTTCTCCACACATGTTATACTTGCATACAAAATGATTTCCAGTTGCTTTTCGATAAGCTATGAATACTCAACGCCCCAAATTAACCGTGAATTGCACTAATTAACCCTCAGTTTTTCCACAAGTTATTGGGTTGGATGATTGCATACGACAACCCAAAACATTCCCTACAAGTTCCCTACATGAGTTGCATAATAGAGATACAAGCAAGAATCATTAAGTTCTATGAAAAACATAAGCATTGACGAGACACTCGTTACTATGATTTGCATGAAACTTATGCCAAGAATTTACTTAACGTGATTGTGACTAGCAACCTTCACTACTTATGAATATAAGTTCATAACGATTAGGTGAAACTCCCTTATGTTCTAGCGTCAAATTCATGCATGAAAATTAAGCGTGCACTCTCAACCAACATACACAAATCAGTTTTTATACGAACGGATAAATAAATTGAATTCACAACTTATGAATCACAACTGGATGTAATCAATTCATATTACAAATATAATCATGGCTTTGAATTAACCTCTAGCCAAAATAAATTTAGTTACACATTATTATCAAAATTAAACCAAAAGTAAAACATAAGTTAGAAGGATTTAACCGAGAGAGGAGGGTGCTTGCTGCTTCTGTCTGTCTTCCTTTTATTTCTTGCTCTCTCTCTTGGCTCTCCCTTCTAACTTGCATGCTGCCAAAGGCAGCTTCTCTCCGTGTTCTGCCAGTCACGCTGCCAAGGCTGCAAAGGTGCAGTTTCTGTTTTATTCTTCTAACTGCGCTGCAAAGGTGCAGTTTCTGTCCCCTTTTTCCTCCACGCTGCACAGCAGCAAGTGCTGCTCTCTTCCCTATCTCTCGGTTTCCTCTCCTCCCGAGCAGCATCCCCTTTCTTTTATTCCTCCGAGGCTTTTTCTAGCTGCAAAGGCAGCTCCTCACTTCTTCTTATTTTGTGCGCTGCCCAAGGGCAGATTCTTCTTTTCCAGCTGCTGTCCGTCTGCCTCTCTTTTTCGCTGCCAAAGGCAGCCCTTCTTATTTTATTTCTATCCTCCCGCTGCCAGCCTTCTCACCTGCCTTCCACTCCCTTTTGTCTGCCCGTTTCTATATCTCTTTCCTTAATGCCATGTATCATAAACGTCCCAGACATTTGAATTATTTTTTATTGACCCTACAAGAAATTTCAATATATGTTAGAATAACAGAAGTCTCCAATAAGCACATGCAGAATGATCATTTTTTATACTCTTTAAATGCTGCTTTCTTTTCTCCTTTCAACCCCCACAACAACTCTTGTCCGTTGCTTTTAACAAAAAGCAAGTTCCCACCATTCCACTACTAATCCCATTTCACTAACCCTTTTCCATATTAAATATCCGGTTCATTTGATTTGTGGCCTTGCCACATCATGCTGCTTATATATTTATTATTATTATTTTTTATTTGCTTAGTCGAAAGGATGAATGAGATGTTAGTTTTGACGAATTTATTACATAAAATTTCACTTGTGCCATTTTTATTTTCTTTGCATAACAAATCCTATAAACAAAAAAATAACGTAAATAGCTCAAAAATATAAGGAACTAACTAAGAAAAGACGAGTGAATTTGAAGTAAAAATATATATAAATATGATCCGATCAAATACCCCCATACTTAGCTTTTGCTAGTCCTCGAGCAAAACAAAGAAAACATGAAAAAGTACTAACATGAAAAACATTAGTTTCTCCCTATGTGACCCTCATAGAATTTCATTCGAGAAAACAAATCATCAAGAACCATAGCTAGCACCAAACAAACTAATCCAAGTTCATCTTCCTTATTCAAATATTAGCAGTAATCTTTGAATCATCCTTGAAGTGTAGTGTGTGAGATAGCCATGCTAATGCAATTTCAAGTTTTTATTTTTAAAATCATCATATGCAAACTAGCGACCTTCTCACTGGATATGCACTCAATCACACATGTGTTTAGTTTTAATGTGTTTTGCTCAAAGAATCAAATGTGAAATTTCTACCATAAGCTTGCATAAAGATCTCATCTCCACAATCATAATTGCAAAACTTAAATCAAGATGACTTTTATTGGATGTAATGAGGTTTAGGGATAGGGTTATTGAAACGAAAGAATAGGAAAACACAAGTTCCAAGCTACATTGCAAGCAATTCTTTTGTTTAGATTTATAAGAACTCAATCTTTTCAGTGATTCTTCTAGCACCTCCAACCACACCCTTAACTGAAAATTGAAAAACTTTTTATTTTCTTTGTATACAATCTTTCTTTTTCTTTTCTCTTTTTTTTTTTTTTTTTATTTTATTTTTTTTATATCAAACATGAAATACCCTCACCCTTATTCTTTTGCCAAACACCTTCAAAGTACTTCACAAACATTTCTCATAAGACATTCTCACATTGCTCACTAGCTTGCTTGGAAAGGGTAAGGAAAAATGTTTCAGGTATAAGGGTAGACATATCTGGTGATAAGAAATAAAAGGCTCAACATACACGGCTCAAATTGGCAATCTAATGATATTATTTTTATTTGGGAAACATGGTTATTTGGGCCATAGTGGTAAACCTAATGCCTCTATCATTTCCAAGTTCATGCAATCAATGACAAACATTTCGAAAGATCGTTACGCAAGTTCTAGAGATGTATCTCACATAAGTTCATCACACATGAAAGAATAGGAGTGTATGAAAAATGCACACACTTTCAATCGGCTCAAAAACTCACATAGGATGTATATGGTCACTAAATTCACATATGAAGCTTTAAGTCATACTTTAGTTTCACATTAACAAGGCTATGTGCATTTGGTTTTTCAAAAATGATCAAACATGTACAAAACTAACAAAAGAATTAGGAATTTCACAAAACACATGTTAACTAAGTTCTTGATGATCATGGTTCAAATTTGATCCAATTATATCATTGGGTTGGGAAACTAATAAAAATCTAATTCAAAACAATAAGGGAAACAAGACAATATTTTTGGATTTTTAAATATTCTAAATTTTTTTTTTTTTTTTTTTTTGTTTTTTTGAAGGTAAACAAAACTAATTAAGAAAACAAAAAGCAACAACACGGAAACAAATGAAACCCGTTCGTAGTCGAAGGTACAAAAAAAAAATTTTAATTTGGTCATTTTTTATACTCTTTACCCCCAAACTTAAACTGGACATTGTCCCCAATGTCAGAAAACACTATAATGCAAATAAAATAAATAAATAATAAGAAACAAAATAAAACAATTGGACTGAAAACTTCCCTAATTTGCAGTAAAATCAAGCGATGACCCCCAAGCTAAAATTCTGCAATCAACTTCAAGGGTGGAAATAACCAAAAGTTCCTGCAAAGAAAAGAAATAATTCAGTTAAGTAACACAAGAAAATATAAAAAAATTGCAAACGAAAAATTGAAAATCACGATAAAAGACAATGAATAGAACTAATAAGTGATCATTGGTCGTGCTTGTTGACTTTCCACAGTTTTGATCTCGAACTGATTTGGAATTCTGAGCGAGGAATATTAGCGTGCCTTGGTTTCATCTCAGACTTCTTCTGCTGGGATTATTTGATTGTGCAGTCTGCATTCTTCTCTGCTTGTTTCCTCTGCACGGCGGGCAGGCATGAGGTAGAGGTTTTGGTCTGTTTCTTTCTTCAATCTTTCCAAGTGCCTGCCTCTTGCTTTCTTTCTCCTTGTCCCTAGCTGAGGATGAATCAGCACGTTGTCTCCACATGCTTCGAGGTATCATTTTCACTTACGAAGAGGAAGTACCAAATGATGAAGATGAGTACTCGAGAGCAAGGCTTGGTAAGCAATCAGGAACAAGGAGAAGGAAGGAGAAAGCATGATATGAGATACTCTTGCTTTTAACCTTTATGATATGAAATACTTTTGCTTTGAATGGGTTGTTCGCAGGAGTATCCCAAGGAATGAGGAACACTGAGTAACTTAGGAGGATTCTTTGGGAATGCATTCTCGGAGATGAAGAAGTGCTGAGAGGGTGTGCCTTTGCTGTGGAAGGCGAAGGTAGAGACTTATAGGATTTTTCTGCACAACCGGAACTATTCCCTCACTCATTGTCGGCAGCCGGTTGATGGATGAATAGTACAAATTACGCGCTTTCTGACAAAGTTGCCCGTAATTTCCGCAAAGCTGCCAGTTGCATGTGACGAGTGACAACACGTCTGGACAAATTGATCTTGCGAAATCCGGGGTTCGGCTCGTGGTTTCTGAGCAAACCCAGCTTTTGAGAAATGCAACGCCTCTTTTGAGAAAAGAATCCGGCTTTTGAGAAAGGAGCCCCGACTCTTCGATTTGCGAGAGGACGCCTCTCTAAGGAGCGCCTCTTTGATTTCTTCTTTTTACTGACTTGTTTCAATCTTCTAGTCCGAATCAAATTGACGATATTGTGAGAAATGTTGAAGCCAGGATCACACCGGAGGATAACAATGCACTGATTGGCCCGGTGACTACCGCTGAAATCGTATTGGCGGTCTCTCAAATTCCTCCTTCTCGGGCACCGGGACCGGATGGGTTCTCTGGTTGCTTCTATCAAGACCATTGGAATACTGTGGGAGAGGATGTGGTTAAGATCATTAAAGCCTTTTGGCATTCCGGTACCCTGTTGCGAAAGCTAAACCATACTAATTTGGTTCTCATCCCAAAAGTCAGATGCCCAAAGAACATGGCGCAATATAGGCCTATTGCCCTGTGTAATGTAATTTATAAGATTCTTGCTAAGGTTCTCACCAACAGGCTAAAAGTGGTGATGTCTAAAGTGATTGGGGATAATCAATCTGCCTTCATTGCTGGTAAACAAATTCAGGATAATATTCTTGTGGTTCACGAAGTCCTACACTCACTGCTTCATCAAAAGAGGGAGGACCAGGCTGGTATGGCTATTAAACTTGATATGGCTAAAGCCTATGATCGGGTCGAGTGGAACTTCCTTACCTCCATTATGTCCAAGTTGGGTTTCGCGCCCCTATTTTGCAAGTGGATTAAGGCTTGTATCTCCACTGTATCTTTCAGCATTGTGGTTAATGGAACCCCGACCGGGTTCATCGTGCCGCAGCGAGGTTTGAGACAGGGTGATCCCCTCTCCCCCTTTTTATTTCTCTTGTGCACTGAAGGCCTCTCGGTGATTCTCAGGAAAGGGCTTGAACTAGGTGCTCTCCACGGCTTCAAGTTCACGACCACGGGAACCCCGCTTACCCATCTTTTCTTTGCTGATGATTCGGTTGTTTTCGGCAACGCCACAGTGGATGATGCGCGTGCGGTTGCTGAAGCTCTGAAGGTTTATGCTTGCGGATCTGGTCAAGAAGTTAACTTAACCAAGAGTTCGGTGTTCTTTAGCCCTAAAACCCCTAACCGCACAAAGAGGGAAATTGAGGGAACGTTGGGGATCCAATGTAAGCAGGGTTTTGGGAAGTATTTAGGGCTGCAGGCAGATTTTGGTCACTCAAAAAAAGCTGTCTTTGCGGAGGTTCGTGATAAGGTGGAAGCCCGGTTGGCTGGATGGACTGAACAATACTTATCCCAAGCTGGTAAGGAAGTTTTAATCAAAAGTGTGGCCATGGCATTACCGAATTATGCCATGAGTTGTTTTAAGCTCCCTATTGGAGTTTGCAGGGACATTGAGAAAGCCATTCGGAAGTATTGGTGGAAAGGTAACGAACAACGCAATGGTATTCATTGGGTGTCCTGGGAAAGGATTTCGAAACGGAAGATGTATGGAGGCCTGGGTTTTAAGGACATTCAGTGCTTCAATTTGGCAATGCTAGCTAAAATTGGATGGAGATTGACTTGCAATCCGACGTCCCTGTTAGCTACTGTACTGAAAGACAAATACCATCCTGGGTGTTCCTTTAAAGAAGCTGGGAGAGGGAAGCTCACTTCCTGGGGATGGAAAGGTATTTATGAGGCCCGGAAGGTCCTGCTGAAGGGGATTAGATGGAGGGTGGGGAATGGAAAATGTATAAACATCCGAGATGACCCTTGGTTCCCTAAACCCTCTACCTTCCGAGTCTGTCCTTCTGGAAACCTGGATGCCACTATGGTTTGCGATCTAATCGACCCGGTTTCAAATTCTTGGAAGGCTAACAGCATTTTGGCAGGTTTTCACCGTGAGGATGCAGATACTATTCTTAGCATTCCGCTAAGTCATTTTGGCTGTGAAGACAGATTGATGTGGCACCACTCTGTGAATGGGGTTTATTCCGTGAAATCCGGATATGGGATCGCTATGGAATTGATGGAAAATGGAGCTTTGGGAAAGAAGGGGCTAGGTGCCCCTAGTGAGCCAATGCAGCTAAACAAGATTTGGTCCAGGATTTGGCGCCTGCAGGTCCCTAATAAAATCAAGCTCTTTATTTGGCGTTGTTGCAACAATGCTTTGGCTGTGCGGAGAAATATCCAGAGACGTCACATGAGGGTTGATAATGTCTGCGGAGTGTGTAATGCGGTGGACGAAACTGAGAATCACATATTTTTCCGATGCAGGTTCAGTCATATTTTCTGGTTCTGCTCTCCTCTTCACCTGAATTCCCACGAACTGGAAGGCTTTGACTTTCTTGATAGTTGGAGAAAGTTCCATGAGGGCATGAAAGGTAAGGAAAATGCAGAGGAGATATGTCAAGAATTTGCTTTTGGATTATGGAGACTATGGAAAAACAGGAATGATGCTGTCTTTAAAGGGCTGTATCGACAGCCCCTTGATGTTATGGATTTATGGTGGAAGAACATTTTTGAATTTAGGGAGGCTTCAACCAGTTTGGGAGATGATGCGTGGAACATGGATGTCACCCCCCTCTCTGCTACTGCCCGTCCTAGCCTTCACTGGCAGAGACCTAGGTACGGGACCATCAAGATCAACACGGACGCGGCCTGGTGCAAGGTATCCCTCCGTGCTGGTGTGGGTTGGGTGGGGCGTGATTTTGCTGGGGTGCTCCAAGCTGCGGGTGGAATGGGTACTGTGCGTTGCCTTAGCGCAGCGGCAGCCGAAGCAATCGCGATCCGTAATGCGTTGAAGGCTTGTATTACCCATAGATTCAATCATGTTGTTATTGAATCTGATGCTAAGCTGATTATTCAAATGATCAGAAAGGAAGTGACGGTCGACTGTAATTTGGATTGTGTTCTTGGCGATATTGAGATCCTAGCGCAAATGTTGACGTCAGTGACGTTCGCGTTTGTGCCTAGGGAGAGCAATCATGCTGCTCACTTGGTGGCTAAGCACGTGTTCAAGGAAGGTCGTGACATTATCTGGGATTGTATTGGCCCAGAGTTTTTGTTTAATGCCCTTGCTAAGGATGTAAACCTTTTGATTCGTCTCTAATTTATTCTATCCTTTGACAAAAAAAAAAAAAAATGCTGCTTTCTTTTCTCCTTTCAACCCCCACAACAACTCTTGTCCGTTGCTTTTAACAAAAAGCAAGTTCCCACCATTCCACTACTAATCCCATTTCACTAACCCTTTTCCATATTAAATATCCGGTTCATTTGATTTGTGGCCTTGCCACATCATGCTGCTTATATATTTATTATTATTATTTTTTATTTGCTTAGTCGAAAGGATGAATGAGATGTTAGTTTTGACGAATTTATTACATAAAATTTCACTTGTGCCATTTTTATTTTCTTTGCATAACAAATCCTATAAACAAAAAAATAACGTAAATAGCTCAAAAATATAAGGAACTAACTAAGAAAAGACGAGTGAATTTGAAGTAAAAATATATATAAATATGATCCGATCAGTGGACAGGCCAAGTAACAAGCCTATAATTGGAGTAAAATGGGTGTTTAAAACCAAACTCAACCTGGATGGAACTGTGCAAAAGAACAAGGCAAGGCTTGTTGCAAAGGGATATGCACAGAAACCAGGAATAGACTACAATGAGACCTTTGCTCCTGTTGCTCGATTAGATACAATCAGAACCCTTATAGCATTGGCTGCACAAAAGAGTTGGAAACTCTATCAACTTGATGTCAAATCGGCCTTCTTAAATGGTGTTCTAGAGGATGAGGTTTATGTGGAGCAACCTGATGGTTTTGTAGCTAAAGGGGAGGAAGATAGGGTATATAAACTTCACAAAGCCTTGTATGGTCTAAAACAGGCACCACGGGCCTGGTATGGAGAGATAGATACATATTTCTCACAATGTGGTTTCACAAGAAGTTTAAGTGAACCAACACTGTACATCAAGACAGAAGAGGAAGGCATTTTGATTGTGTCGATCTATGTGGATGACATAATCTATACTGGGAGCAACAAACAAATGCTTGAAGAATTCAAAGAAGACATGAAACGAAAGTATGAGATGACTGATTTGGGCCTTCTCCATCATTTTCTGGGAATGGGAATAATTCAAACCACTTCAAGCATTTTCATCCACCAAAAGAAATATGCAAGCTCTTTGTTAGACAAATTTGGTCTAAAAGAGTGCAAACCTGTGCTTACTCCATTGGTTGCAACTGAGAAGTTAACCACGGATGATGGAAGTGGTGCTGCAAGTGAAGAATTATACAGAAGTTTGGTGGGAAGTCTCTTATATCTCACTGCAACCAGGCCTGATATTATGTATGCATCCAGTCTGTTAGCCAGATTTATGCACTGCCCTACCAGTAAGCATGTTGGAACTGCTAAAAAAGTGCTAAGATACATTAAGGGTACACTTGATTATGGTCTGGAATATGTGAAGGGTAAGAACTCAATGTTAATTGGGTTCTGTGACAGTGACTGGAGTGGATCAATTGAGGACAGTAAAAGTACTTCTGGTTATGCTTTCTCCATTGGCAGTGGAGTATTCTCTTGGGCATCTGTGAAGCAAAATTGCGTTGCTCTTTCCAATGCAGAAGCAGAGTACATCAGTGCTTCAGAAGCAACTACTCAAGCCATTTGGTTGAGATTTGTTCTTGAAGACTTTGGTGAATTTCAAACCGAAGCCACTCCAGTGCACTGTGACAACACCTCAGCAATTGCAATCACCAAGAACTCTATGTTTCATCAAAAGACCAAACACATTAACAGAAGATACCATTTCATCAAGGATGCACTAAAGGATGGCATCATTGATCTGGTGTACTGTCCAACTAATGAGCAACTTGCTGATATCTTCACAAAACCTCTGCTTAAAGATCGGTTTAATTATCTCAGGAGCATACTAGGAGTGAAATCAGCTCAAGACTTAAAAGGGAGTGTTGAATTATAAGTCTCTAGCTGATTGAGTATTATAAATAAGATGAGTTTTAATGTGTGTATTCGCTTGAGCATATCTGCATAGTGTAAGGTTAAATGATGTAAGGCCATGAGTGCCATGTGATGTTTGATCCATGTAATTAGGTTGATGAGTGACTAAGATTAAAAGTAGTGTTTTGTGTGGTCCTAAAGCTAAGGCCATAAGTTAAATGTAAAGCAGTGTTAGTGCGCATTTTTCTGTGCAGTACAAATATTCCTCTGCAATACTTTTGCAGCAGAGAGAACAAGAAAGAAAAACTTTTCGGTTCAACTTCTATCTTTGCTTTTGCTTATGTTCAGCATTCTGAAAATAAACCCAGTGGAATCAAGTTACACTAACACAAAAACAGTAGATAGAACCAATCCTAATAATGTATCCCCCACTTGTAAATTTAGAGGAATTTTAAAACTACTAGTTCCAACAAAGTTTTCTCCCCTCCCTTCATATTTTAAAGGAGCTGGAAAACTAATGCCTCCAATAAAGTCTTTTCTCCTCCAGTCATATTCAGCCGGTATACGTTGAATGGTTGTGGGATGGTTAGAGTTATAGTTGAACCACTTTGGAACTTCATTGCCTGGATAAATAACTTCCAATTTAGATCGCCGAAGAGATCCCTGCAATAGTGAATAATATGTAGATAACTAATTACAAACAGTTGTGATCTGATCTCTCTCCCAAGTTATAACAAATTATATATTTTAATTCCAAGAGTAATTAAGAAGAGAGACAAACCTCATTCAACAAACTATTTTCCAACTTTGACACCCCATGGCCACATAGTCTAAAGCAATTTATTAGGTGCAGAACATGAAGCTCCGGGGGCAGTTTTGAAATTTTCTCCAATGATGTGCAATCATCCAGATATAACTCGAATAGTTTTGGTGGAAGGGCTTGTGGAGTTTCCCGAAGCCTCTTGCAACCACTCAAATTAAGTCTTTCCAAGTTGACAAATTTGTTAATGCAATCCGGAAGACTAACAAAATTATTTCTCGACAGATCAAGCCATGTTAATGTGGACCAGCAATCAAGAGGCACAAGGAAATCACTTTCTGATAAATTGCATCCTTCAAGATAAAGATAACATAGGTTGGGAAGAGCAAATGTGCTACAGTTGTCATGTGAAGTCTCTAAGTCATTTGAAAGCAGTTGAGATTCGGTACTGCTGGATGAAACTTCAACAAACTTCGTCTTCTTCTTCCCAAATGTCACCAGTTTTGGGCATTCATTGAAATAAACCCCAAAGAGATGTTGCAACCCATAAAGATGATGTAATGATATACCTATAAGGTTCTCACATTCCATTGCTAACAATTGGGCAAGCCCAGTAAGATATGCAATTGATGAAGGCAATTCTCTTATGCCACTTTTTTGTATATCCAAATGAATTAGAGATTCCATCTCATCCTCTATTTCTGGAAAACTCTCGAACCTTGTGCAACCATGAAGATAAAGCCTTTTAAGGGATCTCAATCTAAGTCTTGGTGCAAACATCGTAAGCCTTGAGCATCCCATAAGATTTAATGTAACAAGTTTATCAAGGAATCCAATAGAAGCATGAACCTCAACCAAATTTGTGCAGCCATGAAGATCCAAATACTCCATGTTTGGACTTCCGGATAAGTCGGGAATTTTTTCCAGAAATTTGCACCCGCGTAAATTCATATATGTAAGATTTGCCAAATTCTGTGAAACCAAAATTTAAAAAATAATAATAATAAAACAAAACAAAAAGTCACAGACTTTAAATAGAATAATTAATGATGAAAAACTTGGAAAATTTTCTTTTTCCAAAAATAAAATGTACATTTAAATTAGGAATCATCCAAATTAATTTAAAAATATATACATACCTTAAGTCCCTTCAATTGTCTGATGTCACTGTATGACATATTAAATGTGACAAGATGCGTTGGAAGATATTGCAAATTGAACATAACCGTTTGCTTTTGAAGAATATTGGTTTCCCAAATTTGAAACTTATCTCCACCCAAATCAATCCACCTCAAATCGTCGGGTAGATAATCAACGCATCCAGAAAAACTTGCATTACGGCTTATAAAAATTTCAAGATTTACCATCTCAAAGAAGCTTTTGGAATTCAAAGGTATCACATCAGGTTTGGGCCACTTTACCACAATGCCTTTAATTTTCTTTGTTCCCTACGATGTAAAAAGAAATAATGTTAACAAACAAGTCGTATATTTAAAATCTTTTTTTTTTCTTTTCAAAATCATGCCAATTAAACCAAAGGCAAGAACATATATTCTACTTACTATATTTTCCGTTAGAACATGGTACACATCTCATGATGCCACAATCTGCTCCGCTTGCCTGGTTCAATAGGCGATTCTTCGCTAATTATACGCTTACCCATTTTTTCTAGTAAGTCATGCATCAAAATTCTATTATATTCAACAGTTATGATGGCTTTCTCAACAAGTACTTCAATACAATACGAAGGCACATGGAGCTTTGAACTTCTTAATATTTGTAGCACATAATTTTTATCGTCACCCTTGAAGAAGCATGCAATGTCTAGAAAAACTTGTTGCAGGGCATAATCCGAGGTATCATAACTTTTTCGAAGTATTTTTTGAATACCTCTATAAGGTTCTCCATCATAAGAATCGTAACTATTTAATATAGCTTGCCAACGATCTATACTTTTATTACGAACCTATAAGATTAAGAGCTAACGGAAGACCTTTAGCATACGCTATTGCACGTTGTGCGAGTTCCAAATAACTGTCCGGAGGTTCATTTCTTCCGAAGGCATTCAAACTAAAAAGCTCAAGGGCTTTTCCGTCCTTTAACTTTTGGACCTTGTATATCAACCCAACATCATAAGATTCCAGCAAACCTCTATCTTTTGTGGTTATGATCACTCGACTACCCTCGTCGAACCAATCGACTTCAACCAAGTTGTTTAACTGCTCCAGTTCATCCACATCATCAAGAATTAAGAGAATCTTCTTTCGCCTCAACAGTTTCTTTATAAGACTGATTCCTTGATGAGCATCGTCAATTTTCAACTCTGTACCACATAGAACTTTAGAAAGAAGTGTCTTTTGTAGTTTGATTACACCTTCACATGATGTCGATATTTCGCTAACATTTGCCAGGAAACAACTGCCTTTAAACTTATGAGCAATTGCATTATAAACAGCTTTTGCAATTGCTGTCTTGCCTATTCCAGATGTCCCCCAAATCCCAACCACACAAGGATCATTTCCTCCGACACCTAAAAGCTCTTTCACCTCTTGAACGCAAGATTGTATTCCAATTGGGTATTTGGCCACATTCAAATATGTGCGTTGTAGTACTTTGACTAAGATCTCCGTAACAATCTTATCGATAAATGTAGCTTCATACCTACCAGTTTAATTGAAAATTTTGACACATTTAGTCAATCAACTTTTTTGCTATTTATCTTTGAAAAGGAAAAATATGTATAAAAAAAGAAGAAGAGAGGATTACACAAAAGAGAAGTGCTAGCAACAAAGCCTATAATCTATACTATTATTAAGAGAAGTCTTTGTCAACCAAAAACGCAGGAACATACAACTTTACCCGTACTTTCATAATTTGAGTTTATAAACAAGGTTTAGGAATTGTGATATTTATGTCAAACAATCAAAATAATAATTGTGGATAATCATTAAACAATTAAAAAAAAAGAAGTAAAAGTCCAGAACTAATGATAACTTCCCTAGTTCCACCTCCAAAGCAATTCTTCTCTTCACGGTAACTTCCACACTTCCCCCTCAACCGCAACCCTCAACCTAAACCCTCAACCCAAAACTTCACTCTTTCTCTGTTTATAGAATAATTTATATTGCAATTTGTTATTTTATGACGTTTTTATTTTAATTATTTGTTATTCATTTACTGTTAGGGAAACTCTCATATTTTAGTGATTAATTCAAGGGTAAGAATCGGTAGTATGTTAGTCATCAATTATATCTTTTTTCACTCCTAATTTGTAATTTGTGTTTGTTCACATGTGTAGATACATCTTCATGGCTTTTCCTAAAGGTTGAATTAATGTAATTCAATAAAAGTGCCCACAAAGCCTATGGATTGAACTAATACGCAAACGAACAAATTGCCTCCAAACATCGACGGTTTAGGGTGCATCTTCCTTTCCTCGCCGCCAACCGCAGCCATCAGACATCGGCGAGGCAGCGACAATAGTCGTCCGGAGCCCCACCATCTTCAGACCTCGGATGCGACCCCAACTTCGTCCACCTCTACCGCCACATCCGCGAGAAGAATGTCTACGAGATCCACCAGATGTACGAGACCCTCACCGATTGGCTCTTCCACAAAGGTTTTTGCTTTGGACCATCAAATCCTTCCAATTTGGTTTGTGTTTTACAGTGAATTGGGTTTGGCGAATATGTATGTGTGGGTATTTGGATTTGTGTTTTTCCTTCAATTTTCAGGATTTGGTTTGTGTTTTTCCTTCAATTTTCAGATTTTATAAATTAAAATAAAAATCGAACCCAAATCGAACCGGAAAAATCCGATCCGAATTCAATTCGAATCGAGAGAAACCTAACCCAGCTGAACAGTAATTTCGGTTTGATTTCCAGTTTTGGCAAAAAGAGAACCGATTGAAACCGAACTCGCTCCCAATATTAGGTATTATTGTAGTAGAAAGTGAAACCTAAAATACAGAATCATATAATTAAAAGAGAAGAAATGTACGTACTCTTCCTCTTTGACAGTATAACCTGATAAATTTGCTGCTTCTCTAAGAGCTCTCCTCCATAAGAGGATCTTCTCCTCGTCCTTGTATTTGCACTCAAGTCCTGTAAATGCGTCTCCGAAACTGCTCGTTTGATTTCTTACATGGGACGGATCCACCTTGTAGAAAACTGGCCAAACTATTTGCTGCCTTGACCTTCTACATTCAAGTATATGTACGAGCTCATCCAAGCACCATCTTGACGATGCATAGTTTTTAGAGATTACATTGATTGAAATTCTTGACTCTTCAATTGCTTTTAGAAAAGCCGGTGATATTTCTTCTCCTCTTTTAAGATGGCGATCAATGAAGGTGTCGATTCCATTACGGTTCAAGGCCTTGACGATGCATAGTTTTTAGAAATTACATTGATTGAAATTCTCGACTCTTCAATTGCTTTTAGAAAAGCCGGTGATATTTCTTCTCCTCTTTTAAGATGGCGATCAATGAAGGTGTCGATTCCATTACGGTTCAAGGCCTCGTATAAATGATCTGTAAAAGTAAAGCGTGTATCCTCACCTCTAAAACTCAAAAATACATCATATGTCCATGAAGGAGGCAAGGCAGAAGAAGAGGCAAGTTGAATGGCCATAAGAGAATTAAAGACAAGTAAACTAAAGAAAAGAGCCTCTCAAAGAATTGGAATATGCAGTATGGTATGGAGTGTGGACAATGGACTCTCTCTTGTTATATATATCAGGCCTTATGCATGCTTTTCTTCCTGTGAAGGAAGCAGCAGTTTCCTACCACCTTCAATGTGAATGTGGACTCTCTCGTTATATTAGTCCTCATGCTTTTCGTTTTACCTTCCTACCTACTACCTTTCAATGTGAATGTGGATAAGTTGAAAGAGATGAACTTTCGTGGCAATTCATTGACGAAAAATATAAAATTGTTACTTGGCAGTCTTTATTTTAAAGGAGAGGAAGTTTTGTTGCATACTACTACCAACTACCTTTGATGTAACAATCCACCATTATAATATTTTAAAATAATCACAGACAGCTGAAAAATATAAAAATATTACTAATAAAGTGGCCATACCAAGGAAATTATCTCCGATGATGTAGGTAAATTTCTCACCGCTAACTAGTGGGGGGTCTTTAATTTAAGGAAGAATGTGTCTTTTACAATTATGGAGTTTCTTTTTCCTTTTATCGATTGATAAATATAGTTTGTCTGTATTCAATTATTTGTTGATATTGTAATCACCTGTGGCCTTTCTTCACGGATTTGGATCCTCTTCTGAGCAGGAGATCAGGATTCTCGGGATCAAATAATATGGACCGTTGGATTTTAATCCAACGGCTACAATTATTATAACTTTTATATGGATTTCCTGTTTGTAACCGTTGGATCAAAATCCAACGATCCATGTTATTTGATCACGACGATCCTGATCTCCTGCTCAGAGGATCCAAATCCTTTCTTCACCACGAATGAAATAATTATTCTGACCCATTTGCCCGCTTTCGAAGGCCACATCTTTGTTTTGTATTTTTTTCGATGGATTTAATTAATTAATTGCCAGCTAAGTTGAATAAATGAGCAACACATGATTTACCTCTCTCATCCTTCGTTATCTAGAGGAAGTTCAAATGTCGTTCGATCTTTCCGGGTACAGCCGACCCGTCTTGAAACTTCAATGCCTGGAATCATAATTTGCAATCCAGAGCACTCACAAGCAATACTTTGTAGAATAAAAATTGGAGGTCCTAACGTTGAAGGTCCAAGTTTCCTATATAGAAATAGAGCGGGAGCCACTTAAAAAGAAAATTTAGTTTATTCACTACGGCATTTCTTGGAACACTTGGTGGATTTGTTATCATCGGCCAAATTATATTGCACAAATGTGAACAGATTAATCCACACACTCAAAGTTCAATATTTAATTATTCACGCACATCTTCATGTAGATTATTGAAGTTATTCATGGTGGATTTGGTGGGGGTGGAGGAGGAAAACCAACAGAAAAAAGAATACAAAATTAATGAAAAGAGTTTGAAAACTTTGAGTTTTAACTATAAGGACAAAATAAATGGTAAAATGAATAGTACCAGGTTTAACTTTTTAGTGTAAAAATGTGGTTTTTCGTTAAAATGAACAGTATTGCGAGCTTTTTGTTAAAACTCCCAAAAAAGAAATATGCACTGTAGTAAACGAAAACGGAAGAGGAAAGGGTGAAGTAGAGAGAGAGTTTAGTTTATTTTTTTTGTCAAACGATTAATTTGTTAGATTAGTTACCGACAAAGTTCAAACTAGAGGTGGGCACGGTTTGGTTCGGTGCGGTTTTGAGTGAAACCGAAACCAAAACCGAAATTTTTTGCGGTTTGGTTCGGTGCGGTTTTGAAGCCAAAATCGAAATGAAACCAAACCGTTTGGTTCGATTCGGTGCGGTTTCAAACGGTTTCGGTTTGGTTTTTAAGAAAAAATGTACAATTTTCAATTTAACATATTAATAAGCATTTCCTAATAGCAATAGGAAAAAGAGATTTGTTATGTAAACAATTAGCATGTTGCATGTAGTTGTGATGTTAAAACATGTTTGTGCAACAAAAGGGTGTCCCTTACAATATTTATCATAAAACAAGTTGAATAAATTTGAATTCATTAAACATGAGCGAAACTTTGATACTAGAATATGTGATATCATACTTCAAATGAGTGGACTTTATTAGATCATTGTTCGACTCTTAATAACAAGTTAGTCCACCCTTGTACATATATGTGTGTGATGGTATAAAATAACAAAGGTCCTTCAAGTTAATTAAAGAAAGAAAGTGATGAATGATGATATTCTAGTGTGGTGGAGTACTATACTAAGTGTATGGATTTTAACAAACAACCAATTAAAACATGAAATATAATATGGACATTTAATTAAATGTTTATTAATATTTGCGGTGCGGTTCGGTTTCGGTGCGGTTTTCAAAAGCCAAAACCGAAACCAAACCGTTTTCTATGTTGCGGTTTGGTTTCAAAACCGAAACCGTTTCAAAACCGCAAAACCAAACCGTTCGGTGCGGTTCGATTTGGTTCGTGTTTCGGTTTCGGTTCTAAGTGCCCACCCCTAGTTCAAACTTATACCGTGATATAAAGATTCAACTCTTTTTTACTACTATGGTAAATGATTACTTGTTAGAGTTATAATATTTTTAAGGGAGTTTTAACAAAAAATCCGCGGTACTGTTCACTTTAACGAAAAACCACATTTTTACACTAAAAAGTCAATTATGTTACTATTCACTTTATCCTTTATTTTGTCATTATCGTTAAAATTCAAAAGTTTTTAAGCCATTTTTCATTAGTTTTCCTTTTTTTTTTTTATAGAAAACTTCATTTTAATTCTTGACAAAAATGACGTTTAGACTAAAATCATGAGCAAGATCAAAATATAATTTTAGTCATTTGATACATTAATAACCTCATTTATTAATTACATTTGATTTTTTAATTATTTATCTTTTTCTTCCTAATTTTAATGTATTAATTTTATTTCATTATAATTATAATTTTCATTTCATTTATCGTAATATATTTTGTTGTAAACATTTAGATAAACTAATTTTTGTTGTACAATATATTTAGATGTACTTTGTCTTCTTCATTTAGATACATTAAATTCATTATAATACATTTGGTGCATACATTTAGGTACACATATTTCGGTACATACATTTTGATACAAAGACTTAGGTACATTAATTCAATATAATACATTTCGGTACATATATTTCGGTGCATACATTTCGGTACACACATTTCAGTGCATACGAAGCCATAAAGTGTAGTCAAGGAAGAAAATATCGGTAATATCGGAAATATCGGTAGTCCGAAAACACGGAAATATCGATGGAAATATCGGGATAATATCGATATCGATAAAAATTATATGGAAACCACGGAAATTGTAAGAAAAACTTGGAAATTTTTAATGAAACTTTGCAGGATGTTTATTTAGTCAATTATCTATTAGTTTATCACAAAAAATTGGAAGGAAATGCATTGCATGATGGATTTAACTGATTTAAGTTGATTATATAGCGAGCTGGCAAACATTGTGAGTGTATAAAATATGTAGTAATTAATGAAAGAAATTTAAACACACCATAATCATTTATATATAATGAATTAGTACAATATTTTACACTTTATACATTGCATGGTAAGATACATGAGTGACTTAGTACCACATAGAGTTCCTATGAGGTTCAAAATTTTCATTATCTTCGTCATCTCTATGTGTAGAGTAAGTGTATTTTAGCATATTTTCACAGAAACATAAGTGATATGGTGGTCAAGGTGTTGAAGGAGTAAAATGGGAGGGGTTCGAATCCCCTTGGTGTTTTTTTTAAATATAGAAATGTATCATAGATAATAAATATTAGCTTGCAAGCCTTGCAGACATCTTAACAACCATATAAATATTACAGGCTGAATATGTAATTACAAACACATCTATAGCGAGTTGGATAAGGTCTAGGTGTGTGGTTGACAAAGGGAGGGGTTTGAATCCCCCTGGTGTTTTTTTTTTCTTTCTTATTTTCTTTTCCTTTTCCTTTTTTTCTTTTGTTTTCTCCTGCCTTTCAACTAAATAATTCATAATTTAAATTTATATAACCTTTATATATATATAAAATATATCTCAAACTTTTAAAATTATAAAACACCCACGTAGTGTGGGTGGATCTCAAACTTGGACAACTTTTTAAAATACAAAGAACCCACTACGTGAGTTTTCATAATTAAAATATGACCACAACTTTTTAAAATACAAAAACCCAACCCACTACGTGGGTCTCTCCCCTACCCCGAGACCCTATTTCCTTCTCTCACTCTCTTCTCTGCACTATCTCTCTCTCTCGAAAGTTCGAAACCCTCTTACCTCTCTCCCTCTCTTGCCGTGACCACACACACACACGCAGCAGCACCATCTGCTCAACTCGAGCAGATCGAGGACACCACCATCATCACACATCATCAGTCTTCCCTCTCCCGCCTCTGCGAGAATGGCGGAGCCCATAACTCTCCGACGAGTCTTCTTTGATTTTCCGGTTAGGTAAGTCTCGGATCTCTCTCTCCGTGTTAGTGTGAAGCTTAAATTAGTTCGATCTGCTGCACTGCCCTTCGTTCACTACCGCAGAAAGAACAGACAGAGAGCTTGTACTGCTCTAGGGGACTATGGCGAAGGTAGCGCATTCGTCATCGCCGTCGGTGGTCAAGTCAACTCCCGGTCCCTCACCTTCTTACCTCTTCGATTGATTCATGCATATGAATTGTGGTTGTGTTTTCAATCGCTCTGTAGCTTAGATCTTGATCTTAATCGTGTTTTTGCAAGGTTTTTGGGATGAAATCGGCTCGGGAATCGGCACACCCATTTCCGGCGTTCTTCTCCAAGTAGCCCAGTTCCAAAATATCGCGATAATTTCGGAAATATCACGATATTTTGACGAAAACCCTTTGGATACCTATTTTAATATCGGTCCGGCGAAAAACCGATAATATCGGCGATATATCGCCGATATTATCGGCATTTTCTTCCATGAGTGTAGTGATGTGAAAAATGTGAATAAATTTAAATGTGAATAAATTTAAACCTAAAAGTGCCTAAAGACAAGAGTGCGCTAGTGAGCGGGATTGAACCCATTTCACACGTGACGTTAGAGCATAAGTTTGGACAGTATTGCATTCATCACATGCGTGATGTAAGTGTTTTCGATTTTGAGCCTAATTTTCAAATCTTGCCACCTCGTCGAATATGAAAATTGTGTTGGACTTTGAAGCACAACCATTGCTCTCACTTGTGAGTTGGGATTTTTAATTGATTTTGTTTCTACTTTTGTTGAACTTTGTGGAGCACTCTTTGCAAGTTTGAGTGCCATTGAAGCTAAACCATCTCAAAGCTTAAAAAAAATGCTGAATTTTGTAAAAGCAGAGCCAATAGAATCACGACAGGTTTGAGTGATTGCTAGAATTTCTCCCAGCACAAGCATGGTCACTCAATGGAGAAAATATACTCTTCAAAGTTCAAATCCCTTTTGATTTTTTAGTGAAAACTTTTAGTTGCATTTCCTCTTTAACATGACAATACTTGTATTCAGCCTACGACGAAATCGTTCTTTCTACAAAAAATTAATCAAATTGGTGATTTTTCATTTTTTCATTTGGTAATCTAAACCCTAAATCTTAATAAAATCATGATTTTAGTAACAAATAACATTCTCAGAATAAACGTCAATTTGTTGATGCATATTTATATATACTAAAACCCAGTGGATAGCTACTGTTCATTAACAGTGCTCACCCGGTTTTGCCTCATTCTTTTCATGGTTTTTTGGTTTTAGTGGGGTTGTATGGTGAATTGGCCGTTTTACCCCTCTCTCATTTTTCTTCCGCGCGTGCGTCTCCTCAGTTCCACAGAGTTCCAAATCCCTAAATTCGCACGCTTCCCCTTCTTCCTCGAACACGCTTAGCGCTATTGCCTCCCGTCCGTCTTCTACGAGTCCGATCTGCATATCTCCTTTGCGTGGTAAGAATTTTGTCCTCGATTTGAAACTGGTTGTTTAATTTCTATTTGTTTATAAAGAAATCTTGAATATACCCATAACTTTACTGTTTTGTTCCTGTTTGAATTGTGTCCGCCTGTATCGTACCATCGATGGCAGTGTGGTCTTCTTCTCCAATTGTTCTCTTCTCTTCCTTTCGGTATTTCTCTCTCTCTCTCTGTCTTGCGTTTTTCTCTTTTTTATTTTTGTATTTTTTATTTTTTTCCCGTGCTTTGTGTGCTGTTTATCTGTGTGGAGTTTCTCTTTGTTCGATGTGAGGACACCCACCAGCTTCTGATCAATCACGGTGCTGGGTTAAATGATGGTCAGCTTTGATTTTTGGGTTTTGTTCTGCATGTTTCGGTTTTTTGTTCTGGATGAGGAAAGTTTTTATTTTTTGTGTTTTGGTTAAACGGCTAAACTTTTGTGAGAAACACATGTGGATGATCGTATAAATAATTTTTGGGGAGAGAGAAAGAGTCAGAGAGAGTTAGAAAACGTAGTCTATGTGAGTTAGAGAGGGAGAGAGGAGGAGAGAGAGCTGTGATGCGATATTATGGAGAGAAGGGAAATGTTGTGTGTGAACGTCTTAGTGAAAGTGTGACGACGATGGGGTCGATATAAGGGGATGAGAAAAGAGAAGGAAAAGAAACAGATTTGACTGAAGCGAACTAAATTAATTTGATTTTCTTTTGTCTTAAGTAAATAAGACTAAATTTTTTGGTTATGATGAATTTGTTAGGATAGTGATAGCAAAATAGTAACTCCGCCTATGTACTTACATTGCCGGTCCCAAGCCCGGATAAAGGAGGAGGGGGAGGGCGTCAGGTAGTCGACAGCCGGCACTCCATGATCACGTCGAATCCTTATGAAAATGAATTCAGAACAAAATTGCGCTAAAGCTAGGGCGTCACCCGTAAGTGGCGCGCTGTGTGGCCCGAGCACAGTGATAAGTGAGCAAGGGTCGCTGTATCTCCATCGGCACCCGGATGCAGTGTTAAATGAGCAAGGGGGCCATAGAAACTTCTTTTCGAACGACTCCACTCAAAGTTGTTTGGGAGCATATGCTCCTATCAACTTTACACGGGACATACAAAAGAAGTACTTTGATCCTATTAGACGGGGGAGGGTGAAGAAGCTAGGACAGAAGGGTAGAGTTCAAGAGAGCAAAATGCGTTTAGGAACGTGGAATATAGGAACCTTAACGGGAAAATCTATGGAAGTAGTGGAAGTTATGGTGAGGAGAAGGATAAATATTATGTGCCTACAAGAAACTAAGTGGGTTGGTAGTAAGGCAAAGGATCTAGAAAACTCAGGGTTTAAACTTTGGTATTCGGGCACAAATAGAACGAGAAACGGTGTTGGCATCATCGTGGACAAGACCTTGACACAAGATGTTGTAGATGTCAAGAGGGTAGGAGATAGAATCATGGCAATCAAGATTGTAATAGGACAAGAACTTATCAATGTGATTAGTGCGTACGCACCTCAAGTAGGGTTGGATACGAGTTCGAAGGAGAAATTTTGGGAAGACCTTGGAGACTTGGTGCAAGGAATTGCTCAGACGGAGAAGTTATTTATAGGAGGAGATTTAAATGGACACGTGGGCAGGGAGACAGGCAACTATGGAGGTTTTCATGGTGGCCATGGTTTTGGGGAGAGAAACGAGGATGGGGAAGCTATCTTGGATTTTGCAATGGCATATGATCTCTTCTTAGCCAACACCTTATTTAAGAAGAGAGAAGAACATGTGATCACCTACAAGAGTGGGTCGTCAAAAACACAAATAGATTTTCTTCTAATGAGGAAAGGGGATCGTATAACCTGTAAGGATTGCAAAGTTATACCAGGAGAGAGCGTGGTTAATCAACATCGCTTGTTGGTGATGGATGTACATATCAAAAGAGTGAGACAAAAGAACAAGACTTGGAAATGTCCAAGGACTAGATGGTGGAATCTAAAAGAAGAAAAACAAGCCATTTTCAAAGAGAAAGTAATCACCCAGTGTGTGTGGGATGAAGGTGGGGAAGCTAGCAAAATGTGGGATTCCATGGCTAGTTGTATCCGAAAAGTAGCAAAAGAGGTATTAGGAGAGTCCAAGGGCTTTGCCCCACACCAAAAGGAATCTTGGTGGTGGAATGAGGAGGTACAAACAAAGGTGAAGGCTAAGAAGGAATGTTGTAAAGCCTTATACAAGGATAGGACTGATGAAAATGGTGAAAGGTATAGAAAAGCGAAGCAAGAGGCGAAGAAAACTGTGAGAGAAGCTAAGTTAGCGGCTTACGACGATATGTATAAACGACTAGATACCAAAGAAGGAGAGTTGGATATCTATAAACTAGCTAGAGCAAGGGAAAAGAAGACAAGAGACCTAAACCAAGTGAGGTGCATCAAGGATGAGGATGGAAAGGTTCTTGCTACAGAAAACGCGGTTAAAGACAGATGGAGAGGTTATTTTCATAATCTTTTCAATGAAGGACATGAAAGGAGTGCTTCTTTAGGGGAGTTGAGTAACTCAGAAGAGTGTAGAAACTACTCTTTTTATCGTCGAATCCGGAAGGAAGAAGTGGTTGTAGCTTTGAAGAAGATGAAGCATAGAAAAGCAATAGGCCCAGACGATATACCAATCGAAGTGTGGAAAGTTTTGGGAGAGACAGGTATAACATGGCTCACTGACCTTTTCAATAGGATTTTGAAAACGAAGAAGATGCCAAATGAGTGGCGAACGAGCACTTTGGTGCCTATCTACAAGAATAAGGGCGACGTACAAAATTGCATGAACTATAGGGGTATTAAGCTAATGAGTCATACAATGAAGCTTTAGGAGAGAGTCATTGAGCATAGATTGAGGCAAGAGACACGGGTTTCGGACAACCAATTCGGGTTCATGCCAGGGCGCTCAACCATGGAGGCAATCTATCTCTTACGAAGATTGATGGAAAGATATAGAGATGGGAAAAAGGATTTACACATGGTCTTTATAGATTTGGAGAAAGCGTATGATAGGGTCCCAAGAGACATTCTTTGGAGGATTTTAGAGAAGAAAGGAGTACGAGTAGCATATATCCAAGCTATAAAGGATATGTATGAAGGAGCAAAGACTGCTGCAAGAACTCATGAAGGACAAACTGAAAGTTTTCCCATAACTGTAGGATTACATCAAGGCTCATCCTTAAGTCCTTACCTTTTTGCGTTGGTAATGGATGAGTTAACAGGACATATTCAAGATGATATTCCTTGGTGTATGCTTTTCGCAGACGATATAGTGTTGATAGATGAAACTCAGGAAGGGGTAAATGCAAAGCTTAACCTTTGGAGAGAATAGTTGGAATCTAAAGGTCTTCGCCTAAGCCGATCAAAGACAGAATATATGGAGTGCAAGTTCAGTGCAAATGGAGGTCAAAACGAGTTAGGGGTGAGGATCGGAGATCAAGAAATACCAAAGAGCGACCGTTTTCGTTACCTAGGATCTATCTTGCAAAAGAACGGAGAATTAGATGGAGATCTCAACCATAGAATACAAGCTGGATGGATGAAGTGGAAGAGTGCATCCGGCGTGTTGTCTGACCGCCGTATGCCACTGAAGCTCAAGGGAAAATTTTATAGGACGGCAATAAGGCCGGCGATGCTGTATGACACAGAATGTTGGGCGGTGAAGCATCAACACGTACACAAAATGGGTGTAGCGGAGATGAGAATGCTTCGTTGGATGTGTGGGCACACGAGAAAGGATAAGATTAGGAATGAGGATATCCGGGGTAAAGTAGGAGTAGCCGAAATTGAAGGAAAGATGAGAGAAAATTGGTTACGGTGGTTTGGACATGTGCAAAGAAGGCCTACTGACGCTCCGATTAGAAGATGCGACTATGGGACAGAGGTTCAGGGCCGAAGGGGTATAGGAAGACCTAGGAAAACTTTGGAAGAGACTCTAAGAAAAGACTTAGAGTACTTGAATCTAACGAAGGACATGACACAGGACCGAGCACAATGGCGTTCTAAGATTCATATAGCCGATCCCACTCAGTGACTTGGATTTTCCAAGTCTCCAACCGAGAAGTTTTCCCCACTCAGGAAATTAAGGGAACACTACCTCAACCTACATGCTCCACTCACAAAGCTTCAACAAAAGAAAATTCAAAGAACTTAGCGAAGAAGGCTTTGGTGTATTTAACACAATACGTTGAAATGAAGGAAAGCTTATTTATTGATATCCCCGATAAGCTACAAATATGTACATATACATAAGTCAAAATAAACAAACAAGAGGGAGCCTTCACAAAGGTTGCTTAGGAGAAGTCTCAGCAGTCGGTAGAGCCCCAGAAAGAGAAGGCACCGGAGGGGGATCATTCGGAGCCTCAGTACTGGACAGAACCCTAGAAGGAGGAGGCATCAGAGGTTGATCATTTGGAGCTTCATTACGCGGTACAGCCCCAGAAAACGAAGGCAATAAATGCCTTTGGAATAAACCCACAAATCTCTGATGATCAAGTAAAACCTGACCATCAGATTCCTTCATCTGGTCAAGCTTCCTCTTCATGTTTGTAGCATAGTCATGTGCGAGTCGGTGCAACTATTTATTCTCATGCTTGAGCCCTCTAATCTCCTGTTTGAGACTCATCACTTCAGCCGCCAATGATTCAACTTGGCGGGTTCGAGCAAATAGGCGTTGGGCCATATTAGACACAGAACCTGCACACTGAACACTGAGAGCCAGAGAATCCTTAACAGCTAACTCATCAGACCGTTTGGAAAGTAGTCTGTTATCTTTGGGAGTGAGAAGGTTCCTGGCCACCACCGCAGCGGTCATATCATTCTTCATCACGGAATCCCCAACGGTAAGAGGACCAGTAGGGGAGACGAAGGATGGACGCCATATGTTGTCAGGAGAAGGCGGGGCTGCCTCTTCAACAAGGTTCAAGTCAAAACGATGGTCGGAGGGGCCAGACATTTTCAAAGGTGTTGAAGATAGAAGAGGTTGGACAAATCAAGATCTTAGAAGTGCAAGAATGGAGCTTCTACTGGTGGAGATTCAAGTGTGCTTTGGAACTTAATGCCAGCCCCTATAAAAATCTGCACTCGACGGAGCTTCAGAAATCGAAGAGGCGCCTGCTCAGAAATCGAAGAGGCGTTTGCTTTCTCAAAAGCAAGGCTGCTCAGATACCACGAGGGTCGATCTCAGAAATCGAAGAGGCGTTTGCTTTCTCAAAAGCTGGGCTGCGCAAAGACCACGAAGGCCGATCTCAGAAATCGAAGAGGCGCTTGCTTTCTCAAAAGCTGGGCTGCTCAGAGACCACGAGGGTCGATCTCAGAAATCGAAGAGGCACCTACTTTTCCAGCCTTGTCAGCACCTGTCACACGCACACTCAGCTTTACGGAAATTATGGGCATTCGGTCGAAGACTTCTGGTGAAGTAGAAAGCACATGAGTCTTACTGTTCAATCACCCACTTCCCACACGCAACAGTAGCTCATGGGTACCACAGATAACTTTGCCAAAGTTGAACACGTGAAGCTTGCAGCTCCCACTACATCGCTCTGACCAAGAAGGGTAAAAGAATAGCAAAGAAACAACACTAACAAAGTTTAGACACATAAATTTTGAAGGTCTAGCTACCATATTATTACCCACAAGGGTAAAGGAACAGTACCACTGCTGGATAATTGGAAAGTCCCTGTGTGTCAACCTCTGTGCTTCGTGGCAAGGTAGACTAGCAAACATGCCCAACCTTTAATCACATTCGAGAAAACACTCCCAACAAGATTGCTTGCTCCAAAATCGAAGAGGCACCGTCCTCCGAATCTCGAGAGCCAGACTCCCAACATGACTACTTTCTCAAAAATCGAAGAGGGTAAAGGAACAGTACCATTGCTGGATAATTGGAAAGTCCTTGTGTGTCAATCTCTGTGCTTCGTGGCAAGGTAGACTAGCAAACATGCCCAACCTTTACTCACATTCGAGAAAACACTCCCAACAAGATTGCTTGCTTCAAAATCGAAGAGGCACCGCCCTCCGAATCTCGAGAGCCAGACTCCCAACATGATTACTTTCTCAAAAATCGAAGAGACACCGCTCTCCGAATCTCGAGAGCCAGACCCCCAGCATGATTGCTTTCTCAAAAATCGAAGAGGCATCGTTCTCCGAATCTCGAGAGTCAGATCCTCGATAGGATTGCTTGTTCGAAAACCGAAGAGGCAACACTTTCCCAACTTCAAGAGCCGGATCTCCTTGGATAAAGCTGTCTGTAATCTTCACACGCAACATCAGCTTTCCAGATACCACAAACCACTTTTTCAAAGTGCTCTGACAGCGTTAAAACATGTGAAGCTGACAGCTCCCACTACCGTGCTATGACCAAGTAGGGTAAAAGAATAGCATTACTACTTGTTGTTAAGGAGACTCCTATATATGTCGACCTCCATCCCCAACGGACAGGCAGACCTGCAAAAATGCTCAACCCTTCCTCATATCTGAGAGGGCACTCCCAACGAAGCCTTTCGAAATATTCAGCTTTCTTTCCCCCCGATAATACCTCTGCAAACAAGCTATACTAGAGCAAGAATATCTCATATCATCAGGGTTAAAAGCAAGAGTATCCCATATCATGCTTTTTCCCTGTCTTTTCCTTTGACCTTGTTCTTACCTGCAAGACAAGGAGAAAGAGAGCAATCAGTCAGTACTTGGAATCAAGCTTCCAGCCAGGAACTGACTGCCTGGAACCCCTTACCTGATTACTTACCTGACATTGCTCTCGAGTACTCATCTTCAACATCTTATGCTTCCAGGGAAGATACCGCATCTGCCTGAGGAACAGATAGGGCAAGGGAGAAGGATACAAGGAAGCATGTGGAGACAAGCGTAACAGCACACGTGCCGATACATCCATTACTCTGTCAAAGCAAAAGTATCCCATATCAGCAGGGTCGAACGTACTCTAGATTTGATGGACTTGTTTTGACCCTCAAATTCTTCAGTCGGCCTTATACTCTGGAGGAAACCAGAAAACCCTCCAGCTCAGTTCAAGAATAAGCCTGTGGAAAGTTACTTCTTCAAAAGCAAAAGTATCTCATATCATCTCTTCTCATTTTCTTCTCTTTATCCTTCATGCTGCCTGCAAGATAGGGAGACTGTGAACAATCAGCCGGAGCTATGATTGCTTACCTTGTCTGTCACCTCTTTCAGCAGATCCCCTAGCTCGGCGACTTGGGGAACTCCTACTACATGGTTTGTATCGCGCTTGACCAAGCCTGAAACTACAAGTAAGCTTCAAGTGAAATTGATACATTACCTTGTGCATCTCCACCAGTTAAAGATACCACCCCTGGATGGAGGAAGAGTACTTCCAGAGAAGATGCCCCATCTACCTATGAGACAGATAAGGCACGTCAAGACGATACCACACTCCGATACTTAGAAGTTTCGTGATCACGAGATCATTCTCCCACAATATTTCCTAATGTCATTTGTACTAAATCATTCACTTGTACTCACTAAAGGAGAGCTTGAACCTATGTACTTGTGTAAACCCTTCACAATTAATGAGAACTCCTCTATTCCGTGGACGTAGCCAATCTGGGTGAACCACGTACATCTTGTGTTCGCTTTCCTATCTCTATCCATTTATATACTTATCCATACTAATGACCGGAGCAATCTAGCGAAGATCACAAAAAGCGACCGTTTTCGCTACCTAAGATCTATCGTGCAAGAGAACGGAGAATTAGATGGAGATCTCAACCATATAATACAAGCTGGATGGATGAAGTGTAAGAGTGCATCCGGCGTGTTGTGTGACCGTCATAGGTCACTGAAGCTCAAGGGAAAATTTTATAGGACGGCAATAAGGCCAGCGATGTTGTATGGCACAGAATGTTGGGCGGTGAAGCATCAACACGTACAAAAAATGGGTGTGGCGGAGATGAGGATGCTTCGTGGGTTGTGTGGGCACACGAGAAAGGATAAGATTGGGAATGAGGATATCCGAGGTAAAGTAGGAGTAGCCGAAATTGAAGGAAAGATGAGAGAAAATCGGTTCCGGTGATTTGGACATGTGCAAAGAAGGCCTACTGACGCTCCGGTTCGAAGATGTCATTACTGGACAGAGGTTCAGGGCCGAAGGGGTAGAGGAAGACCTAGGAAAACTTTGGAAGCGACTCTAAGAAAAGACTTAGAGTACTTGGATCTAACGGAGGACATGACACAAAACCGAGCGCAATGGCATTCTAGGATTCATATAGCCGACCCCACTTAGTGGGAAAAGGCTTTGTTGTTGTTGTTGTTGTAGTGATAGCAAAATAGTGGAGTTTTAAAAAGAAATGTGTATGAAAAGTCTTCCTGACCAATTCAACCCCAAAAACTTCTGAGACTCCTTCCACGGATGCTTGAATTGCTTACTCTGTTTTTATAGGAAGGATTTATCCATTTACGTCAAGTTTGTAGATTGACATGGCTGGTAAACAATAGAGCGAAGAAAAAAGAGAATTGTAGGGTTTAACATTGTTTTCGTCGGGATTGGATAACAATGTGGCAGTTGAACAACTGCTTATAAAAGTATGTTGTTATAAACAATGTGCCAGTTGAAACATCAAAAAGAAAACAACAGAGATACTGCACAATTAAAATGAATCAGAGATTATATATTAGTATTTAAGCTGTATAACGTTTATGGATGTGTACCTTACCTCATTGTGTCAAATAAAATATCGTTGTATAACAAAATGGATCTTATACTAGTGTAAAATTTTGGATCTACTTCAAATTTGTCATTAAATATAATTGGGTTTTAGTAATATTTTTCATAATTTTGTAGATTTTTGCCTTTTAACTTTCTGGGTGTTGGAGAAATTTTTTCCTTTATATGAACTTAGTAGTTTTTTAGTATGTTTTGTACAATTCTTAGATTAAATTTCTGATTTTGGTAGTGATACGCCAAATTCAAATTTGAAAAGAAAAATATATATTACACATGTGATTTGTTGTTTATGTGGTAAAAAAAATAGGATGTCTTTATGCTCACAAAGAAGGGTGGAGGAATTTTGAGATTAGGGTAATGAACTGCTTTGGAGCTTAAGGTTGTTGGTTGAGAAGTTAATAAGCTTTTCCTAAGACCCGGTTTTAAGTTTTGAATTCTGCCCGAACGAAACTGAAGTCTATTTCATCTGCTTGATACAGGTTTTAGGGGTTTGTGGACAAAGTTTTCAGATGGTGTTTTCCCCATGATGAGCCTCACTGGACAATAGATTCTGTAAATAGTAACTTTTGAACACTGTTCTATTGGGTTGATGAGTAAGTGATTGAAACAGATTCTGTAAATCAATGTTGGTGGAGGTGTTGTTCCGCAGCCTCAAGAAGAACAGAGCAATGTGTTTGAAATAAGGTCTGACTGAAACTTTTCTCTTAAATTTTGCATTTTTTGAGTTTTAAACCATTCAAATTGGTTTGTTAAGGAGGAATAAAGGTCGTACCCAGTGCACAAGGCTCCCGCTTTACGCAGGGTCTGGGAGAGGTGAATGTCGGCTAGCCTTACCCCCATTTATGGAGAGGCTGCTCCCAAGTCTCGAACCCGAGACCTACCGCTCATGGGCGAAGGCACTTGCCATCGCACCAAGTACGACCTCTTCCCATTTGTCTACATTAATCTATTAAGTAGGTAAACCAAACATCAATCATGGGAATAGATCCAGAGGCTTTTTGGCCTGGAGGCAACTATGAAGGTTCACATTATTATTTATCAAAAACTTCTGATTCAAATTCACAAGAGGGTAATTTTAGTGGTGGTAATAGCCCTTTTTAGCCCACTTTGAGTAATGATTTTGGAATTATAATGTTTGATGGTTATTTTGTGTTTTAGTTAAAGCATTGGTCCATCTCATTTTCCATGGTGAAGAAATCTGCAAAATACTCTGTGGCACTCTCTCTCCGTCTCTCCTGTGTGTGAATTGAGTGCTGAAGTGCATGTGCGGGTGGATGCGTTCACTGGCTCAGCTTTCAAGGGGAACCCAGCAACGATTTGGATGCCGAGTTCAATCTCTCTGAGACATGTTACTTGACTTGGCTTACTGACTCGGGCTCAGTTATTTCACTAAATGTTCTCTGAGGACGGAGGATGGAGTGCTTTTACCTCATGAGGTTACTGAATGTTAAACTCCTTTCAGATCACTGTTTCGTTTGATGAAACAACTACCTTAGAGGACGTTGACAAGCTTTTCAACGCTTTTGCTCCGAGCAAGCCTGTAAGTGCTTTATATCTTTACCATAAAGTTGATATTTTCAATTTATTATAATGTTAAACTTTGCTGCTGTAGAAGAGTTAATTTCTGGTAGGCAGATGATTATAGTGTTGTTCCTATTATGCATAAGGTTGTGGTAATAATATTGTGAGATTTTGTGTTTGCTTAAATCCAGTAGTGGTTTTGATAATCAGAAAGTAATCTCTCAACTTCTTTGTGATTATAGTTGCTTCGATACTGTCATAGGGACTTCTATCATATGTTCAAATTGATTTTGATATATCCATTTTCTGTTTAGTATTTATAACACTCATTGCATATTTACATGTTAAAAACATAATCTATAGTTATATTTTCGCTCCCGCAACAACGTGCGGGTAAAATTTACTATAAATGACTAAATAATCTCTAATTTGATTGAGTTTTTGCTAGAGATGAGGAAATAAATGGATTTTATGACAATAGTTTATAACAACAACAACAAAGTTTTATCCCATTAAGTGAAGTCGGCTTTATGAATCTTAGAACGCTACTACGCTCGGTTTTGCGGCAAGTCTTTTCTTAGCTCAATGCACTCCATGTCTTTTCTTATAGTCTCTTTCCAATTTCCTCTATCCTTTTTGTCCTGATTTGTCTAAAAATCATATCTTCTAACCAGAGCATCTATAAGTTTTATTACAACAATTTACACAATAAAAATACAGTAACCACAACTGGGTGGATAAAGATGCGCACCCATAGAATGACACAAATTTTGTCCTTCTAACATTGATCGACTCCTTACAGTTTTCCTTTATTATAAATCACAGACTAACACATACACAACAACTTATAAAACGTCAAAATTAAAATGAATACTCATGTCAAATTGTGATTTGTCAATAAAAAAAAGATTTCTTGCATGTAAAGGAGGCAAAAAAGTTAAGTTCTTTTTGAGCTATAAAACCTATGAGCTCTATTGCCACTATCCTACTTGGTAATCTTCTCTAGTTATAGAAATCTACAGTTAATGAAATCATAAAAAGGAAAAGGCGGCCGTTGCAATTCCCCCATTCAGTAATTTTAAATTAAAAGAAAAAAAGCAGCTGACAAGACCTGGATTTATCTCATCCTCTCAACATGATGAACTTTAGAAAGTGCCGATATTCATCCTACACAAAAGCACATCAATTGTTTTCCAAAAAAAAAAAAAAAAAAATGCACATCAATTTCTCTACTTTCTGCTGCCCTTTCAAGTAACTTACTGAAAATAAAAAGAGAAAAATGATAATTTAATCTCAAAGTATGAAGAAAAAAAATGCTCTGTGAGTTGAAAATCAGATTACGGAAGTTAGAAACTTGTTTAAATCTGTCCAATTTAATGTTTTGAGTCTTAGTAGTCTTAAATTCGTCCAAAGAACTCACTAGGGTCAGTTTTGAGTCAATTTAGCTTAGTTTTGCTGTTTTGAGTTTGTTTAGCTTGTTTTGAGTCATATAAGTCTAGTTAAGAGTATTAGAGTCTAGTTTTATGTCTTAAAGTTTGGTTTTGTGTTTTTAAGTCAGTTTTTAGTAGATTAGCATCTCTAGTTAATCCCCGGTCTAGAACGATCCCTACTTACATCTTTACTACAATTGTCATCAATAGGGTTTAATTTGTGTGTCAAGTAACCAAATATAAAACTATAAATAATACTTTATCAACTGAAAATATAGAAAGCTATAGAATTGTTAAGGAGGCTAAATATTCCGTAGAGGCTATATCTTGCCATACTTATTCACAAAGCAACTTATATTCCTGGTATCCATGAACAAAAGAGCACTGAGCACGAACTTGTTCAAATGAGTTTATCCTCTGTGCTGCTTATGTGGTTATGTCAATAGATTAAGTTGATCCGCCGCTCAAGTCACTCTCGGTACGTATATCAGTCAAAAGCCTAATTGGCCGAACCCTATTATCTCCCACTTTCCCCTAACCACTTCTAAACTACTGCTTAGTAACAACTTGACATCTCATACGGTTTCAAACTTTATTCTCGAATGGGATCAGTTGCACACAACTATTTTTCATCTCTTTCATAATTATATGTAACCGCTTTCTTCCAACATAAAGATCACATTGATGGAAGAATTAGATGTAGTCCGTTGCATGCAACTATATGTTATTTGGCTTTTGATTGTATATGACCGGTGATAAGATAAATTTTTTAGGTCATAAAACTCATAAACTAGAGAAGATTCTCAAATGTATTAGTTATATACAACTATGTTTATCACTCTTAGTTGTATACAATCAGGGATAGAGTAGATTTTCTCCAGCATAAATCGCATTCACAAGTGAAAATTCTCGAACGTTATTTGTTGCATACAGATATTTGTTATCTCTCCCATGATTACATAGATGTGATTAGGGCAGATTTTCTCGGTGCAAACAACCTTTCCTGTTGTCGTGAACCACCAAACGCGGCAGTCAAATTTGGCAACTCTCTTATGTTCACAGTATCGTACCATCTTTTTTTATCCCACTTAATAATACCACCAGCACTCCCACCACTGATGCGAGTTGTGATTGGTTATTTTCAGCAGGGTAAAAGTCCCACAGGAGTACATTTTTTCAAGTAAAAAATCTCTTTTTTGGGGTAATTTCTAATTACTAAGATTGATTTGCATCCATCATTGGAGGAAATTTGTAATTTGTACGTTGGTTTTCATATCAAAGTTTTGAAACATCATCACTAATCGCGCTCATACAGAATCGATTCCCCTTCGATTTCAAATGCAATCCCAACATTTCCATTGTTTCATTAAAAGCACAAGTTTCTTGCAAACTCGGTTCATGGCCAGCTTTGCAGCCATCTCTTCTCTGAAAATCCGGCAGCAATCTCAAACTGTCGAGCATGTCCCCAATCTCAAAATTTTATTCTTCAAAACAGTTTCTTTGTATATAATTTTTAAAAAAAGTTTCTTTTCTTTTCTTTTTTCATTCTTCAAAATTTTAAAAAATATTATAAAAATAACAATGCTATATTTATCTTCTAATTGTATATAATTTTTCTAATAGATGTACGACTCGCAAACACATGTGAATCTCATTTCTATTAGAGAGATGGTACAAATGATGATATAAATAAATGGTTAAAGTAGGCAGGTCAAATTAGTATTAGACATGAATTTGTAAAAAATATGTCGGACAAGTAATTTGATTTTGATTAGTTTCACAACTAGCAAAAATTAGACTGCACTTCAGTAAGAACCTTCGTGATCTATATTGAGTTATTTGGTATATGATCATCATAATTAGTAAGAGCGTCTCTAATAATATTCGTATCAAAATATGTCTACTTAGATAAGAAAAGATAAGTGTAACAACCAAAATATATTGATAAAAATCATTTGGGAATCCAAGGGTGGTATACTTTTTAAAACTTCAATCAGTATTTTGGAATATGCTTAAAGGGGTATTTCAAGTTCATAAGAAGTGGTGCAAATAGTCAAACAAAACATGTCACTTATGGGCATATGACCCAAGAGAATTGATTTTTTGGTACCAAATATACTTGTGCAGCATTAAGTGAGGGATAGTGATGATTACAAAATCACTTTCTAAAAATGCAATCCAGTCATCGGCACTTTTTCCAACTGAAATCCTGTCCTCATAATCCCAGTCTAAAGCCAAACCAAACTTTCAAACCCTTTAAACAATCAAATCAGTTATCATTGGAATCCAACATATGCATCAGCAGCAGCTAACTTCAAGAGGCATGCCTTGAGTTTCAGGCACCTTCAAGTAAACAAATATCTAGGAACGATGCACACGACAACATAGATTCCGAACATGCCAGCAAATCCAATGGAGGAGAGCATGACAGGAAATGCGTAATTAAGTGATGATGATGTCTCCAATCCAGAATGTGAGGGCACTGATGGCAACGCAGAGGCCGTGGATGCTCGTAGGAATGATATCTGCGCAGAGAATGTTCGGGGTTACTCCAAATGCCATGAAGAAGCAGCAGGCACGGCGGTGGAGATTGTTGCATTCAGAACAGTTCCCAAGTTGACAATGTTGGTAACTACAAGAAGAGTGAGGGACAATATAATGTGGAGAGCAGCAGTGACCTGCATACCAAGAAAGGCAAAAAGGAAAGCTTATTTTCAGCAAATATGCGTGTAGATAGAATCGGTTACAAATTTTTAGTCTAAATTGGAACTGGAGGGACACTAAATAGACCATAAGGGACACTAAACTGTATTTTATCGTTTGTACAGTGTACCCTAGTTATAATTTTGATTAAAAGTTAGTAATCGGTTCTAGGAAACCGAAGGTGTTCGAAATTATCTTCTGCCAGCTATATCCATTAAGAAAGTTGTAAGGGCACTTACGAAGAGATGCAGATGTCGGGTTCGACCCTATGTTAGATAGAAGAACGGCAACGCCGGCCTGCTCATACACCTGAGGAGTGTAGAAAAAATGTTACATGGGTTTAAATAAAATTTCCTTTTTAACTTTTTCTACCAAACCTGTTGAAGAATTTGAAGTCCAATTCCAACAACTAATGCACGCAGCACGCTTCACTCCCAGCTTCCGCTTGTGGAACACAAAGAGAGCGCAGGCTTGTCGGTTCCTTGGCAGAAACAGGCTGACTAACTAGAGCAGCAGCATTAATGAGTTCACTTTCTTGGCTTACACCAGAAATTTAAACCACCGAAGCATGCCGAGACCTGTGAGATCATGAGGGTCGAGATCAATCAATTTGATTCAAGCAGCTATGTTTTCTACATTGTTATCTCCTCTTGATATTAAAATTCTACGAAATCTTATTAATCAACACCAAATCAAATTTCCACCTATTCATTAATTTAAAAAGCAGAAGTAAATGCTAATAAAAAAATAGTTGCAAACCCTGACTCTTGATTAAACAGTAGTCCTACAAGTCTTCCATCTCCGCATGTAAGTGTAAACTTGATTAACAGAGAGAGAAGCATGAGGTTTACATGTTCATCCAAACAATGTAGTTCTTTGATCTTCATGTAGAAATTTTGTACTTATATGAACAAAACCAAGTTTTTAGGTAATTAATCTTGAATTTTGTACTTATAACCTCATTTCCCCTTGTATATTTTCCTTCCATAATTGTTTGTTTTGATTAATTAGAATTTGATTTTATTAGTGAAAGGTACTTCAAGATACAAACGTGGTTTCTGTTTTTCTAATAACTAACCACCTACAGATATGAAATCTTTGTTTCTAAAGATATGAAACCTTTGATTATGTAGATTGAAAACTGTTCAAAAAATTTCCTTTATTTAATTTAAATTAATTAATTTTTATTATATTAATTTAAAAAAGATATCACAATAAAGAATAATAAAAAAATCGCTAAAACTGAAATGTACGTACCCAAGAAATTGTGGACGGTTGCTCTTGCTCTTCCTCAATATCAGAAGGAACATTGTGATCAATCTGCGTGCGTTTGGGATGATCATCCGCTGGGTTCGAAGATAAGGAAGGCCATTGTTGTTGCCGATCATATTCATCATCGACGATATCTGAGGACCCAAGACTACTCGTTGGTCCCAAAGACAAGGGAAGCCGTTCATCTTCTTTGCCGAATAAGGGGTGCACCCCGCAGCTTTTAATGCCTGCCCATACGGGGAGTTGAAATTTAACTTTACAAATATCTCCCTGATTCTCTTTTAAATCCACTAACATGAGCCCCACATGAGCTGTCTCCATGTCTTTCCCATACAACCACTCAAATTCTTTATAATCACTTTCTTCGTAACTTTCTTCGTCACTTTCTTCGTTGATGCGAACACGAAAACAGGAATAACATCTCAATTCTGATGAAGGCAGTGTTGGTGGAAAAACACAAGATAGAGCCAATCCTAATAACGTCTCCCTCTCCTGTAAATTTAGAGGAATTTCAAAACTAAATTCACTACCTCCAACATATTCTTCTTTTCGTACACTTTCAATCCTAGTGGCTGTTAGATGTTTAGAGGTATAGCTGAACCGCTTTGGAATTTCATCGCCTGGATACGTAACTTGTAATTGAGAGCGCCAAAGAGATTTCTGCAATAGTGAATAATATGTAAATAACTAATTACAAACAATCGTGATCTGTTCTTCCTCCCAAGTATCAACAAATTATATATTTTAATTTCAAGAGAAATTAAGAGAGGAGAGAGGAACCTGATTCAAGCTCAACAAATTATTTTTCAACTTTGCCACCTCATCGCCACTTAGTCTAAGGCAATTAGTCAACTGCAGACACCCAAGCCTCGAGGGCAACTTTGGAATTTTCTCCAATGATGTGCAATCATCCAGATATAAATCACTTAGATTTGGTGGAAGGGCATGTGGAATTTCCCGAAGCCTCTTGCAGCCTTTCAATCTAAGCCGAATCAAGTTGACAAATTTGCTAATGCAATCCGGAAGACTAACAAAATTGTTTCTCGACAGATCAAGATATGTTAATTTGGACCAGCAATGAAGACTGGATGGTTCATATTGAAGAGGCACAGGGAAATCACTTTCTGATAAATTGCATCCAATAAGATCAAGCCAGAATACGTTGAAAAGGGCTAATGGGATACCGTTGTAATGTGAAGTATCTAAGCGAGTTGAAAACTTCCCAAATGTCACCAGTTTTGGGCATATATTCATTTCAATACGGTAGAGATGTTGCAACCCATAAATGTGATGAAATGATGTAACTGTAAGGTTCTCACAATTATTTGCTTGCAATTGCTCAAGCCCAGTAAGATATGCAATTGATGAAGGCAATTCTCTTATGCCACTTTCTGCTATGTACAAATACCGTAGAGATTCCATCTCGGCCTCTATTTCTGGGAAACTCTTGAGCCTTGTGCAACCACCAAGAATAAAGTTTTGAAGGGATCTCAATCTAAGTCTCGTCGCAAATCTCTCAAGCCTAGAGCACCCATAAAGACTTAATGTATCAAGTTTATCAAGGAATCCAACAGAATCATCAACTTCAACTAAACGTTTACACTTATCTAGAATCAACTCCCTTAGGTTTGGACTTCCGGATAAGTTGGGAATTTTTTCTAAGAATTCAGAACCACTTAAATTCAAAGATGTAAGCATTGCCAAATTCTGTGAAATCAAAATCAAAAGAAAAAAAAAATCACAAACTTTAAATAGAATAATTAATGATGAAAAGCTTTGACAAATTTCTTTTTCCAAAATAAAATATACAATTAAATTAGTAATAGTCCAAATTAATTTATAATACGTATACATACCTGAAATACCTTCAATTGTGAGATGTCACTGTTTGGCATAATAAACGTGACAACATGCTTTAGATGACAATTGGATTGCAAATTGAATGCAAGTATATGCTTTTGAAGAATACTGGATCCCCAGCCTTGATTCTTATCTCTACCGAAATCAATCCATCTCAAATTGTTGGGTAGATACTCAATGCATCCAGAAAAGTGTGCATTACGACTTATAAAAATTTCAAGATTTACCATCTCGAAAAAGCTTTTTGCATTCAAGGGTATCACATACGGCTTGGGCAACTTCACCACAATGCCTTTAATTTTCCTTGTTCCCTAAATGGAAAAGAAATAGTGTTAACAAACAAATAGTATAACAAACAATTCAAAAGGGTCTTAATTTTTTTTTCTTTTCAAAATCATGCCAATTAAATCAAATGCAAGAACATATATTCTACTTACTATGTTTTCAGTTAGAACACGGTACACATCTTCATGATGCCACAATCTACTCTGCTCGCCTGGTTCATTGGGTGATTCTTCATAAACTATACGCTTACCCATTTTTTCTAGTAAGTCATGCATTAAAATCTGATTATCTTCAATAGTTATGATGGCTTTCTCAACGAGTTCTTCAAGACAATCTGGACGCACAGGGTACCTCAAACTTTTTAATATTTGTAACACATAGTCTTTATGTTCACCCTTGAAGAAGCATGCAATGTCTAGGAAAACTCGTCGCACGTCTTTATCCCAGGCATCATAACTTTTTCGAAGTATTTTTTGAATACCTGTATAAGGTTCTCCTACATAAGAATCATAACTATTCAACATAGCTTGCCAACGATCTATACTTTTATTACGCAGATAAGAACCTATAAGATTAAGTACTAACGGATGGCCTTGAGCATAGGCTATTGCACGTAGTGTGAGTCCCAAATAATCATCTGAAGGTTCTTTTTTTCCGAAGGCATTCCAACTTAAAAGCTCAAAAGCCTTGTTGTCTTCTAACTTTTGGACCTCGTATATCAACTCAACGTCATAAGATTTCAGCAATCCTCTATTTTTTGTGGTTATGATCACTCTGCTACCCTCATTGAGCCATTTAACTTGAACCAAGTTGTCTAACTGCTCCAAATCATCCACATCATCAAGAATTAAGAGAATCTTCTTTCGCCTCAAAAGTTTCTCTATAAGGCTGTTTCCTCGATGATGATTGTCAGCTTTCCACTCTGGACCACCAATCTCATTTAGAAGAATGTTTTGTAGTTGGAGTAGGCCTTCGCATTGCATTGACTTTTCTCGAACATTTGCCAGGAAACAACTACGTTCAAACTTATAAGCAATTGCATTATAAACAGCTTTTGCAACTGTTGTCTTGCCGATTCCAGATGCCCCCCAAATCCCAACCACACACGGATCATTGCCACTGTCACCTAAAAGCTCTTTCACCTTTTCTACACAATACTCCATTCCAACTGGGTATTTGGCTACATGCAAATGCGTGCGTTGTTGTACGCGGACTACGATCTCCTTCACGATCTTACTGATAAATGTAGCTTCATACCTACCAGTTTATATAAAAAATTGACACATTTAGCCAATCAACTTTTTCTGCTATATTTCTTTGAAAAAGGAAAAAAAAATGTAAGAAGAAAAAGATGAAAAAAAACAGAGGTATGGATAATCACTGCTGCAAGTCAAGCATGAGCCGCTCACAACTAAATACAGAATCACAAGATAATAATTGACCCATTAATAAAAATGATTTACCCCTATGCTACTATTCACAATTTCACGTTGCCGTTTATTACTCTGTAAAATCCTAACATCTTTCCATATTTAAGACATTGACTTTTTTTTTCCTTTTGTTAAAAAATAATAATAATAAGAAAGAGACTTTTTTTTTTTTTGCATTTAAATGTTATGTTGTTGTTCGGATGAATAAAGATGTTTTGTATGGAAATGTATCATTTCTTTCCTAAAAGTACTAATTTACCTAACATCATTAGTAATCGGTAAATTATAAAACAACACCATAGGTACGTTATTAATCAAAATAAGTAATATGTAAAAAATATTAATAAATTTAAAATTTGAACAAAAAAAAATGGGTACACCCGGGTAATTAATCCAGCCAATTCGAAATTTAACACAATTAGTTAGGGCTGGAAAAAAATCCCAAAAATTCCCGAAACCAAACCGAAAAAATCCCAAACCGAAATTCCATAAAATTTCGGTACCCAATACCGAACCGATCCCGAAATTTTGGTATGGGAATCGGTCTCAAGTTTTTGGGATTTCGGTATTCCCAAACCGAACCGAAAAAATATATATATATATTATTTAATTTTTAAATATATATTTAGATCGACATAGTCCATATAAAATGAAGACTTCAATAGTTGCACATATTTTTGTATGAATGATTTAAATCGACAGAGTCTTGCAATTGTAGCATCTACATTTGAATCCAGATTGACAGTCTTGCAATTGTAGCATCTACATTTAAATTGACATAGTCTTGTAATTGGCACATATTGCAACGGGCTTCTTAGCAAATTGCAGCCCAAAAGTGTTAAAATGTTCAATTTTAGCCCAAAAACATAATATTTTAGTCCAAAAGTCCAAAAGCCTAAAAGCCCAAAATCATTTTGGGATTCCCGATTTGTCCCGAAATCCCGAAACTATTTTGGGATTCCCGAAAATGTGGTTTGGGATCGGTATTGAAATTGGGATTCCCGAAATTTTTGGTTTGGGAATCGGGACAAGGGTTTCGGTATGGGATCCCATACCGAACAACCCCTACATTTAGTAATGACCAGTTAAACTTGCAATAGGTTTAACACAATAAATGGATATAAATATGCAAGAGAATCAAATTGTCATTAGGGGTATTTTAGGAAACCAAAAGATATAAAATCTAACTTGTTAAGCTTAATTAGTCAAGTACAAAAACTAGGTTGGGTTTTATGTAAAGAAAATTGAATTTCAGGTAAAGTCATCTTTTCAGATTAAAGGCAGTATAAGGGGAAGAAATATACGTACTCTCCCTCCTTGAAAGTATATCCTGACAAATTTGCTGCATCTGTAAGAGCACTCGTCCATGTGAGGATCTTTTCCTTGTTGTCTTCGAATTTGAACTTTTCTGTAAACGCATCACCAAAACTACTCGTTTGCTTTCGTACATCGGACGGATCCACTTTGTAAAAAACCGGCAAAACAATTTGCTTCCTTGACTTTTTACATTCAAGGATACGTGCGAGCTCTTCCAAGCACCATCTTGAAGATGCATAGTTTTTAGAGAATACAATGATCGAAATTCTCGACTCATCAATCGCTTCAAGAAGAGCCTGAGATATTTCTTCTCCTCTTTCAAGTTGGTGATCAATGAACGTGGTGATTCCCTTGTTGTCCAACGCCTTGTATAAATGATCTGTAAAATTGGTTCGTGTATCCTCTCCTCTAAAGCTCAAAAAGACATCGTACTTCCACGAAGGAGGACTGCTGAAGGAAAAAGAAGAAGAGACAAGTAGATTGTTCATTGGAGAAATCCAGGTAAATTGAAGAGCCTTTCAAAGAATCGAGTCTGGATGTTGGACTGGTACTCGCACCAAGAATTCGCTCTTATTATATATCAGGCCAGTTGCATGATTTTCTGCCAATATGGGAAGCAGCAGTTTCTTACCACCAAGGTATAAAATATCGATGATATCGAAAATATCGGTAGTCCAAAAACACGGAAATTTCGATGGAAATATCGGGATATTATCGATATCTATAAAGATTGAATAAAAACCACGAAAATTGTAAGAAAAACTTGGAAATTTTTATTGAAACTTTGCATGATGTTTATTTAGTTAATTATCTATTAGTTTATCACAAAAAATTGGAAGGAAATGCATTGCATGATAGATATAACTGATTGAAGTTGATTATATAGCGAGCTGGCAAACATTGTGAGTGTAGAAAATATGTAGTAATTAATGAAAAAAATTTAAATACACCATAATCATTTATATATAATGAATTAGTACAATATTTTACACTTTATACATTGCATGATAAGATACATGAGTGACTTAGCAAGGTCTAAAATATCGATGATATCGGAAATATCGGTAGTCTAAAAAAATATTGATAGTCCAAAAACACGGAAATTTCAATAAAAATATCGGGATATTATGGATATTTTAGACCATGCTACCATTCAATGTGAATGTGATAAAGTTAAAAAGGAGAGCAACCTTCCTTGGAACTTCCTTTCATCAAACCGAGATTTTCCCTAATGTTGCCGACACGCTTTCATTCACCTAACAGCATCGACAACAAAAAGTCGGAAACGGATCCCCTCCGGATCCATTATGTGGGGATTCTATGGATTCTCACATCTTAGTCGTTCATCGTGCATCGTGCGATCAGTTTTCGTCAGATACAATTTGTGTTTAATTTTAAATAATAAAGTTAAATATTCATGACCGCACGATACATAATGAACAGCTGAGATGTCGGAATCCCTAAGATCCCCACATAATGCATCCGGAGGTGATCCGTTTTCCAAAAAGTCCATTGCTATTGTATATCACACCAAACACGAGATGACACGTCAGAAAGTTAAAATGATTGAAATTAGGTGATTGAGTTACAATATTGACACTATTCCATATCCCCTATAGATATTTTCTTTTGGAATTTTTTCAAAAATAAGGTTATAAAGATTAAATTTGTAGACAAAAATTTAAAAACTAAAGAACATAGAAGTTAATAATTTATTTATTACTTAATGGTTTATAAACATGCTTATTTCTATTAGTGACACATCATTTAATTTATAAATTTTGTTTTCAAATTTATCGTTCCTAACATTAAATTTTTTTCTACATGCCATATTCATAGATATCGTGATCTTGATGGGCCAATTCATCATCCCTTCACACTATTAATAGTTGGAAACAGCCAGCTACAATCATTCTTCTTTTCCTTTTGGCAAAATGAGCTTTTGGACAAATTATTTTTCTTTCTCTTTTTCTTTTTTCTTGAGAAAAATGAAGAGAAGTACATATCAATGTGAATGTGGTCAAGTTGAAGGATTGTAGTTGCAAGTTGCACAAGGATTCTCTCCTTATTTTTTCCATACACTTCTATCATCCTCCTGTTTGTGTTAATCACACAAACAAATTAATGATGAAAATGTATGAGAAAAAAGGAGAAGAGAATCTTTGTCCATAAAAGTTGATCTCCTTCGTTATGTTACTAACACGCTCTCTTTTTCGGAGATGGATTCTCTCCTCTCCCACTTCCCATACACTTCCTTCCTCTGCTGTTTGTGTGGTCACGGTTAAGTCACGTTAACATTTTATATTAATTTTTTAATAGAGATAGTAAGACAAAAAATAATAATAATATAAAATATTGATATAACTTAACCATGATCACACAAACAACAGAGGATGGAAGTGCATGGAAAGTGGAAGACTAGAGAATTCATCTCCCTCTTTTTCATCTCATGACACTTACATAATGCAATAAGAAAATAAAATGATAATATGTCAAATCAATCATACACATAAAAAAGTTAAAATGCATAAAAACACACAATTGTCTTGAAGTAATACAAAAGTATTTCATTGTAGAGTAATTTTCTTCACATCCCTTTTCTTTTTTTTTGCACACCTTTTTGGTTCGGACCTATTAATTCTTCTTTGATTTTTAAAATAAAAAATTCAAAACCCAAATAATTCTTCTTAACCAGCCCCACATTACTGCTATCAGTCTTTGTCAGGGTCCCAATTCCCTATCTCATCCCTTAACAATTCCATTGTATGGGAATTAGCTAAAACGATACCTTGTGGATAATTTTCTTTTCCGTGATGAGAAAAAAAATATAAGGGAAAAGCAAAGGAATATGCAGGAGATCAAATTAATTAACCACACCCTGCATTATTTATATCCAGTCTAATTGCGTCGTTTTGAACCATATAAATAATGTCGCATACTTGAAGAAAGGTGACTAGGGATGTCAACATGATGGATTGGGTTCAGATGCACCATCCCTAAACTCGAATCCGTAGAATCCCCGAACGGGCTATCCCTATAACTAAACCCGTCGGGTGATGGATTTTTGATCGAGGAACGGTTTTCCCCATTATGATATTTATATATTTATTTAAAGCAAGTCCACCCCTAAGGACTTTGTGTCAGCACCCAGCGCATTTATCCACTCAAGTGAACAGTAATAGACTTTAGTGAACAGTAATAGGCCAAAGCATCTTCACTCCTAACAAAAAATAGCCTAATCCATTTTATTAAAATATTCTTATTTTTATTATAAAATAATAAATAATAATATTTTTATTTTTAATTTCTGACTTTATAAAAAATATATATATTATTATTTTCTCATCTTCCACACCTCTCTTCCCTTCCATTTCTGCACGCCATCCACCCCTGCACTTCCTGCATCTCCTGCATCTTCACATCTCAACAACTAGCTCCTCTACAGCATCTCCACACCTCCTGTCCTTCAACGTCGTCGATTCGTCCTCCTGCATCTCCACATCTCCAACGTCGTCGCTTCGTCCTCCCGTCGTTCTCTCTCCGTGGTTCCTTCCTTCTCGACATCCTCTCCTGCCTCGATCAGCTCCGCTCCTCAGCCTCCACAACAACTCCCTCTCTGACATCATATGCCCTCCGACACCATGCTGACGTCAGATAGGCCGGTCCCAAGGTCTGTCGATTTTAGGCCGGCCTGTGGACTGGCTTGGGCTGGGTGCTAGACGATTTCACGGGCTGGAGTGAATTGACAGGGTGCCAGCCTGGTTTTTTGACTGGGTGCTGGGCTATTCCACCTCCGGTGGAACTGACACACCCCGACCCAGCATGTCCACTAGGACTCCGAATCGAGCTGTGCTGGTCGCCACCCGAAAGGTGACGAAGCCATGAAGTGATGATAAGGAAAGATGCGAATAAATTTAAACCTAAAGGTGCTTAAATATCAGAGTGCATTGTGCGTGGGTATGAACCAAAATCACACGTGATGTCAGAGCATAGTCAAGTACAGCAATTTAGGTAGAAACCATACCCACAAAAGTAGCCACCTTAACAGGGTCATGCCACGAATCCTCGTCGATAAATAACTTTGCTACTAGAACCTGGAGGGGCGCAAAACAGAAAACGTGAGTGGGCGAAAATACAAAACATCTCATTTATTCAACATTTATAACCCCTCTCTTAAAAACCTGTATACTTTCTCAGAAAATAGTATATATACATATATATCATCAAAATCTCAAATCACAATCCTTCAACACTTTTCAGAAAGAATATGTCATGCCATGCCATGCCATATGCTAAAATATAATATGAATGCATCAATATAAATCAGGTGGAATAATAAATCAACCGGAGACCCTACAGTGGTCCTGTACGGATGATTCTATAGTTCTATATCCCATCTAGCCGGAGTCACCAACTGTCACCTGTACGGCCCTACCGGAGTCACCAACTATGACATGTACGGCACTACACTGCACATAAGTCGGAACTACCTAAAGTAGTCTGTACGACTAGGATGGTGTAATAATACACTCTAGTGCTTCTCTTAACAATCATCTGTGCACATAGTCTAAGGTCACCTACCAGTCGGAACCACTTCTAATGGTATGTACGACTGGCATGTCGGAACCACCTCTAGTGGTCTGTACGACTAGCATCTACTTGGATCCAAGGTGAGCGTGTGATGCGGGGTGAATAACATAAGCACTAACACCGGGGGTGCAGGTTATGAACTCTCAACATAAATTCACATTAATAATAAATACTCACCTGATACTCACATGTGCGTCCACAGCACCATTTCACATATATGCATCATATATTAATTCAAACATTTCATATAAAATGAATGCATGGCAATTGAAAACATACTTTCATTTAAATTCGATTTCTGGGAAAATCAATAGTATATAGGTATATATAGAAAACAAATGCCCACTCACCTGGGGTCCGCGCTACGACTCCTTAACATCAGAACCAAGGCGTCCCGAACGCTCGACGCCTAAAACAATTATCAAACCACATCTCAGAACTCTTATCCATAGAATATGAAATTCACATTAACACATATCCTCAAAGGCATTCTAGAAATAATGTGAGACTCGTTGATCAAAGGTCAACCGTCGACTAAGTTCGACGGTAGGGTCATAACCCCACATAAGTCAATCTGAAAGATCCACAACTCAGATTTTCAATCTGTCACTTCTCAAGATACACATTAAGCTTCTAGAACAACATACTAAAATTTCGTTACGATCCGACGGATCTCCGCCAATTTCCAAAACCATGTGGCGGCTAACCTTTTATTTTATGAACTTACAAATCCAATTCGGGAAGATCTGTCCATCGAATTCCTGATCCGTAAGTTTCTACATTCTTCAAATATTACGTACTACTACGTATCAAAGTTTGGTGACGATCCGACGGTTGGATCGTAGATTCACCTTTTTGGCCTAACCATGAATCATATCGAAATTAAGTCCAAATGATCACCCAACGTTAAGCCACTATCAAAACTGAACTCAGGACATCCAATATAGCTTAAAATAACATTGGCGGCCCACTGGGCACGCGCCGCCCCGGCTTGCCGGAAAATCCAACTATTTCCAAAAATTACCAAAATTTACAGAAATGAAGATTTCAATTAGTAGAACAACTTTCATACCTGTGGCCAAGACTAATTCGGTCGGCAAGGCCTCCAATTTCAACAAAACCCGCCGGAAACCCTAGGTTTTGGGTGTGCTCAATCCGTCCTCAAATCAACCCCGCCATCCCAACCATTGCTTAGGCTTTGTTCTAGGCCTCAAGAGGATACCATGGGTGGTGGCAATTGAAAGAAATCATTTCAGAATTGAGAGAATCGAAGGCTAGGGTTCATCGCACCCACCGGTACGATTTTGCTAATTTGGAGGCCAATTATCACCAAATTTGGGATGGGAAGGATAGAGGATAGGTCCTAGAGTGTTTCCCATGAGGTTTCTTGAAGCAATTCGCAGGCATAAGGGTAGAATTTTGACGAAAATGTGTAGAAAACCCGACGGGTCGCGCGCGGGTCGAAATGGGTCCGGCCGATCCCCCACGTCACTCTCTCCCTCATTTCCTCCTTTCCTCCTTCCCCTCTTCTGGTTGGACAGTCTCTTCCTCTCTCTTCTCCCCATTCGGCCTCACTCCCTCATTTCTCTCTCGGAGCTCCTCTCTCTCTCTAGTTGGACAGCTTGCCCAATCCCTTATTCTTCCTCTTTTTCTTCCACCAGTCACGCGCGCACACACACACGTGATCTCCTTTCTTCTTATCCTAGCCATCCATTTATTTCTTTATTAAATATGGGCCATCCACTTTCATAAAAGAAATTCCAGATTTTACTAAAATAATAATTCCTAAAATGTTCAACTTCAAACATCAATATCTTCTTCGATATAACTCCAGATCACAAACCGCTTGCTCCCACGCGTCCGTTGTGACGAGTATTACGATGATAGGCCAAGAAAGAAAATGCTTAGGTGACACGACACCGTAAAATCTCAGCCAACACACGTGCCTCGAAGGGTAATTTCGTAAAATCACTTAATAAAATTATAAAAATCAATATTTTTCGGGACGGGCTGTCACAGGAATCGCTCTTATATTATTAACTAAATGAAGAATATTAAAAAAATAATCTTAAATAAATTGATATTATTAATACAATTGATACAATGCATCTAATAAGTAATATTAAAAATTTATATTACTAAGAAAATATTTACACTCTTAAAAATTATAAGCATATAATTCTTATTATTAATGATATAAAAGTAAATAATTAATTTCATATTTAATAATGCATGATTATTAACAACCCATTTTCATATAATAAATATTTATATTTTTTTTATTTATAGATGAAATGGTTCAGTTTCTGGTATGGGTTTGGGGTGGATACCCCAATAACCATAACCGAACCCGAAACCGAAAATTTTACCCGACCGTTACCCATACCCGAAAAATACTTGAAAATTTATACCCAAAACTGAACCATTCGGATCTGTTACTTGCGGGGATCGGATTTGACGGGTTAAATTTTCATCCCTAAAGGTGAGTCAATTAAGGATTTGGATCCGCTCCGAACCTTAGTGTCCCGAGCCTGCAAGTTCACAAATCTGACCCGCTGATTGGTGTGCAAGTCAAATTAGGACCGTTGGTTATGGGTGGTGGGTCAGAAAAATGAATTAATGAAGACCGTTAAATTCAATTTGTGCGGTCCAGATTTGTTGACTTGGAGGCTCCGGACACTAAGGTCCCAAGCGGATCCAAATCCGTCAATTAAGGTGATTTTTTCACAAATGATAAAATAATTTATACTAAAGCCAAATAAACTGAGGACCGCGAGTATTGGAGACATTTTTTATTGAGACTGAAACACGGGTGATACATCACGTATTTTTATATAAGTGATGAAAAATTTATTTTTGAAGTTATTGAAGGCATGTTTGGTATTCTATTTGAAATTTTTTATCATTTTTCAAAACATTTCTTAAGAACAGTTCTTGAAAATAATTTTCTTTAAGACTCAGAAACTTAATTGGTTTACAATTTAAAATTTTTAAATCTTACTGTGAACACGGAAAATTCCTGAAACGAAAGAGACAAGAAACGACGTGCACAAACAAATATTTGTATTTGATGATTTTGGGTTACAATCTCTCTCTATTTTGATCCTCTGATTCGATCTCCGTAAGGTGTTGATTTGTGGGATGTGCGATTGATCCAAGGGCCGTCGAGGCTTGATCTTGGATGAACGAGGATGAACGGATCTTCGAGGGCTTTTGAGCTTGATCTTGAAGAATGGTGATTGACGGATCTTCAAGGGCTTTTGGGCTTGATCTTGAAGAACAGTGATGAACAGATTTCCGAGGGCTTTTGGGCTTGAACTCGAAGAACAGTGACGAACGGATCTTCGAGAGCCTTTGGGCTTGAACGGATCTTCGAGGGCTTTTGGGCTTGATCTCGAAGAACAGTGATGAACGATGAACGCTTTCTTCAAGGGCCGTCGGGGCTTGGGCTTGATGAACAGCGAATGAGCGGATTTGTTGATGTTGTCGATCCAAAGGGGCCGTTGGGGCTTGATCCTTGAGGATGAACAGTTGATGAACGATGAACGCTTTCTTCAAGGGGCCGTTGAGGCTTGGGCTTGAATGTGGATGATTGTTGATCCAAGGGCCGTCAGGCTTGATCTTGGAAGAACGATGAACGAAGAACGCTTTCTTGATTCTTCGGGAACCTGGATGCTTGAGAGCTTCGGAGTTTCAGAGCTTCAGAGCTTCAAGAGTTTTTTGCCTAATGATTTTCGTCCCCAAATGAATGAATTAGCCTTCTATTTATAGAAGTTTCCAAGGCCTAGTTTTGAATATAGTATTCCAGATGAAATAAGTTGTTTCTGCCAGGTGTTGACACGTGTCCTATTTGATGACTTTTCCAACTCATTTCAATTTTCGTCGAGTCACACGCTACGTGTAAAATTTATGTAATACATGAGCGTTGACACTTTGATTTATCGGTCAACATTTATTTACCGAAATTTCGATGTCTACAAATGCCCCCACTTCAAGGCGCGTTGTATACATGTGCTTGTCACGTGTAGGAGATGCGTTTTGAAGTCCCTTACTGTAGATGTCGATCCAAGGGCCGTCGAGGCTTGATCTTGAATTGGGCTGGAGATTTCTTCAAGGGCCGTTGAGGCTTGATCTTGAATTGGGCTTGAGATTTCTTCAAGGGTCGTTGAGGCTTGTTCTTGAACTTTTGTTTGAAATTTATTCAAGGATCGTCGAGACTTGATCTTGAAGGTTGAAATTGGACCACAAGGAGCTTCATGTGGTAGATGATCTTTGGCTTTGGTAGTGGGTGAATCGGCACGTATTTTGTTGCGCTTGTTGACTTTCCACAGCTTTGATCTTGAACTGGGTTGGAGGATTTTCTGGATTCCTCCAATTGTTGATTTTCCACAGCTTATTCTTGAACTAGGTTTTGATTCAAGGGTGGTAGACACTTGATCTTGAATCGGACTTGTGATTTCCTCAAGGGCCGTCAAGGCTTGATTTTGAATTTAGCTGGAAACTTCTTCAAGGGCCGTTGAGGCTTGATTCTTGAAGGTTGACTCGAACACATGGCAAGCAGGCACGAGGTAAAGGTGACAACCTGTTTCTTTGTTCAATCTTTCTAATTCACACCTGAGCAGTTTGGTCAACGGTATGATCTTCAAGATTGATGGGCTATTCTTCCAGTTGGTGACTTGATCTTTAAGGATTTGATTCAAGGGTGGTGAATCGGCACGTGCAGCCCACAACGCCTAGTAAGTCGACCCAAGAATTTGAGGGTCAAAACGAGTTCTTCATCTCAGACTCTTTCTGCCGAGTTGACTGTGCATGCTGCATTCTTCTCTGCTTGTTTCTTCAGGCAGATATGGCAGCTTCTCGAGTTCTTTAGCTCGGACTCCTTCTGCTGAGTTGACTGTGCAGACTGCATTCTTCTCTGCTTGTTCCTTTTGCACCTTGTCTCCACATGCTGCAAGGTATCATTTTCACTTGCCTTATCTGTTCTCCAGGCAGATGTGGCAGCTTCTTTGGAAGTACAGCAGCAGTGGAAGGCGAGTACTCGAGAGCAGTGCTAGGTAGGCAATCAGGGAAGGGTTCCAAGCAGTCGGTTCCTTACCCGAGTTTGAGTGGAAGTTCCGGCATATTGTTTTCTTTATCCTTGTCTTTGTAGGTAAGAACAAGGACAAAGGAAAGGACAGAGAGAACGCATGATATGAGATACTCTTGCTTTCTACCCTGGTGATATGAGATACTTTTGCTTTGGAGTCATTGGCTTGCGGAGGTACCCCAAGGAATAAGGAACATTGAATGACTCGAGAGGCTTCGTTGGGAAAACATTTTTTTGGAGATGAAGAAATGCTCTGTATGTCTGCCTTGCTATGGAAGGCGAAGGTAGACAATTATAGGAAGTTCTTTGATACCTGTAGAGGTACTATTCTTTCACTCGTGTCGGCAACTAACGCGTGATTGAACAGTAAACTTTCACGTGCTTTCTCCTTCACCGAAAATCTTCGACAAATTGCCCGTGATTTGCGCAAAGTTGAGTGTGCATATGACAGGTGATGACGCGGCTGAAAAAGACTGGCGCCTCTTCGATATCTGGGATCGGCGCTTCGACAAATTACCCGTGATTTCCGCAAAGCTGAGTTTGCGTGTGATGGGTGCCGACGCGTCTGGAAAAGCAAGATGCTTCTCCGATTTCCGAGCTTGCCTCTTCGATTTTTGAATGGCCTCTTCGAATTTTGAGCTCGCCTCTTCGATCTCTGAAATCCCGTCGAGTGCTGATTTTTTATAGAGGCATGCAGTTTGTTTCAAAGCACACTTGAATTTTTTGCTTGTAGAAACTCCCTTCTTGCACTTCTAAGATCTTGATTTGTCCGATCTTCTTCTTTCTTTCAACACTTTTGAAAATGTCTGGCCCCTCCGATCGTCGTTTTGACTTGAACCTTGGTGAAGAGGCAATCCCTTCTTCTCCAGACAACATATGGCGCCCATCCTTCATATCCCCTACTGGTCCTCTTACCGTTGGGGATTCAGTGGTGAAGAATGATATGACCGCTACGGTGGTGGCCCGAAACCTTGTCACTCCCAGAGATAACAGACTACTTTCCAAACGGTCTGATGAGTTGGCTGTTAAGGATTCTCTGGCTCTCAGTGTGCAGTGTGCGGGTTCTGTGTCTAATATGGCCCAACGCCTATTTGCTCGAACCCGTCAAGTTGAATCATTGGCGGCTGAAGTGACGAGTCTCAAGCAGGAGATTAGAGGGCTCAAGCAGGAGAATAAACAGTTGCATAAGCTCGCACACAACTATGCGACAAACATGAAGAGGAAGATTGACCAGATGCAGGAATCTGATGGTCAGATTTTACTTGATCATCAACGGTTTGTGGGTTTGTTCCAGCAGCATTTGCCTTCGTCTTCTGGGGCTCTGCCGACTGCTGAGGCTTCAAACAGTCAACCTCCGGCGCCTCCTCTTCCTGGAGCTCCGCCGAGTACTGAGACACCACCTGAGCAATAAAGACTCTCTCCCGTTCGTTTGCACATTTTTTTTTTTTTTTTTTTTTTTTTTTTTTTTGTATATATATATATATTATACACACATATATACACATACATACATATATATATATATATATATATATATATATTTTTTTTTTTTTTTTGTTCTAAATTATTTTTTTTTATTATCATTATTATTATTATTATTATTTTTTTTTTTTATTCGTCTGCTTTTGGTGCCACATGCACCTCCCCTTTCTTTTCACATGGTGCCAGCACCAATTTGCTCCACTATCCCATTTTCTATTATATTTTTTTTTGTATAAATTTCGATGATGGGCTGGGGGAATTTGCAGGGAGCGGAGCAAGGAGGATGACGGATGAAGCATGCACAGAAGCTGGAGCAGCGGAGGGCAGAAGGAGAGTGAAGCAGGAGGCGGCGCATGGCAGAGATTTCTCGAAGGATGTGGGGCTCCATTGCGGCGTCGGCTTGGGACTTGTCGATGATTTTGATGGCGACGGCGGTGTTGTCGATGAGGGATTGGACGGAGGAGGACAGGGCAGCTGTGACGGAGATCTTGCCATCGCCGTTGCAATCGAAGCTTTTGAAGACCTTTCTGGTCTCCTCGGCGACGAAGCTGCACTCGTCGATGCGAGCAGGCGGCGGAACGGTGGTGGCTGCAACGCTGTGATCTCTTGAAGTCCCTGCAGCTTGTCTTGAAGGCACGTACCAAGCAAACCGCCTGGAAATCGACCGGAGGCAAGGCCCCAAGGCAGCCCGGAAGTCTGCTCCGGCGACCGGAGGAGTGAAGAAGCCTCACCGCTTCAGGCCGGGAACGGTGGCGCTGAGAGAGATCAGGAAGTACCAGAAGAGCACGGAGCTCCTGATCCGCAAGCTGCCATTCCAAAGGCTGGTGAAGGAGAAAACGCCAATTGGGCTTCCTGGGCCTGGAGGAGCTTCAATGGATCCGATTTCAGAGCCAGCACGGTCCTTCTCGTCGATCCAAATCCACCAAATGAACCGGAATCGAAACCCGAGTCGCCGAGATCGGAGGAGTCGGTTCGGGAAGTGAAGACAAAGGAGAGTGAGAAGACGAAGACGACGGCGACGGCGACTGCAATGGCCATGGCAATACTCTGAACGACGCGACGGAGCTCCGCGCGACTGCTCCTCTACCGCTGTCACCAGCCGTCACTTTACAGGAGGAGAACGGCGGTGCTTGTCGTCGTCAGAGGTTGCTAAGCGAGAAAGAGAGGACAGATAAAGCAGTCCTACACGGGGGAAAGGTTGAGGCTCAGTGACGACTCAACAGAGTCAGAGTGGACGACGGCGTCGAAGAGTTGGTGGAGCGGAGCATAGAGCTCGCGTGCTCGATAGTCGCTGCGGTGGAGCAAGCCGTGGTCGTGGGTTCATCGCAACCTGATTCTTGGCCGTATCGCCGATCAAACTTTCGGTGTCGGTAAAAGCCCCAACAGACGGCGTCGTCCTGTTACCCTGATCGTTGGCGATGATCTCCACTCGATCGTGCTGCCAAACACTGTCGCACGAGTAAGCCCTTCCCTCGTATACAACCTGGACCTGGACGTCGAACCCGAACCCGAATCCAGAACCCGGCCTTCGGGCGAAACCGAGAGCTGGAATCTGACCCGGAGCGGAGTAGAAGCTCGACCGTCTGCCCTTGCTATGTCGAAGGTCCGAAGCTTGAATTGAAAAAAAAATCTACCCGTTGGACTTCCTCTTGATGGCGAACCGTAAGTGGATTGAAGATGTAGCTGAGAGACGGGCCTGGATTCTAGCTTGAGGTCCGTGAGCTCGCCGTACCTGGATTTGGGTGCCCTCTGGGTGCCCCGAAGTTCCACGGAGACGGAGGGAGAGGGAGGAGAGATTCCCGAGGGTGGTAGTGCTGTTGCGCCGTCATCGGGGTGGCTCTGGTACCTCGTTATGTGGGTGTGGGTTCGATCGGCAAAAGAGGGAGATCCGAGAGGGTGCGAGAGATGAGAAGAGATCCGAGTGGAGATGGCGGAGAGACTGGGCTTGGCTTCAAAGTCTTCGGGGCCTGTTTGAGGAAGAGCACCGGTGGGCCTGGTGTTGTTGGGAGGGAAGCCTGAGCTTGGAGGCTGTCACTTGGGCCTGGATAGCTTCCTATTGAGTTTGGATGACCCCTTTTTGATGGGCTTATTGCTGCTAGATAGAAGACATATATATATATATATATATATATATATGTATAAGGAAATTTTTTTTTTTATTTTTTTTATTTTTTTTATTTTTTATTTTTACATAAACATATGTATTCATCATTTTTTTTATAATAAAATTGACTTTCTTTAATAAAACATTTATTTATATTTTGATGTGACTGAACTCAAAAAATTGAACATTCGAGCTGCCTACGTACCCCTCCAAAGAAGAGATCAAGTCGTAATGTAGTTCAAATACTTTTTTTTTTTTTTTTTTTTGGGTATTTTCTTTTGGTGCCGTTTGCAGTTTCAACTCGTGCAGACAAGGAGCATTTGGTGCCGTGTTGCAGTTTCAGCTTGTGCAGGCAAGGAGCGTTCGGTTTGTCGCCTTTTATGCTCGTGCAGACCAGGAGCGTTGTGCCATGCAGTTTTAGGCTCGTGCAGGCGATGAGCCTTGGTTCGTGCAGTTTAGGCTCGTGCGAACAAAGAGCATTTGTTCGTCAAGCAATCTGAGAGAGTCGTTCCTCACAATCTTCATAGCAAGGAGCCTTGACTGAGTAGTTGAAGAAGTCTTCTGGAAAGATGTCACGCATCGTGATAGGGATGGATGATCTTCGTGTCAAAGTTTCATTATCTCCAACACTTTCACATTGTTCTGGAGGTGAACAGGAGCTGTTTTGCCCCCTTTCCCATTGGTGAACTTGTGGAGAAGACATATGCTTCTTGTGCAGTTTCTTCGGAGTGACATAAGTCCATCTTTCAACTTCACTCGGCTTAACTGGCATGTTTTTGGAGCATGCCCCCAGCGATTGAGGTGAAAATTTTGAGTTGACAGAGCCGGAAGTGACGTCTTCTTCCAGGATTTCGTCTTCTTTGTCTTCTCGGGCCTTCTCTTCAGTGCGGTCCTCTTGGGTTTGTTGCCGTGAAGATTGGCCGGTGTAGATGATGGTGCGCCTCCTTACCTTCAGTGGTCCTTTTGTGTCGACTTCCAAAGTTGCTTGGCGCTTCATCCTTGAAGGAATCAAGCTTTGAACATCGTTTTTTCCTGCTAGACTGTCGAGCTTCTCTCCCTTTGGCGTTGTCTTCCTGTCTCTAGAAGGCTTCTTAGTTTCTTCAAGTCTGTCCAAAGCCGACCGTTGCGGAGGAGATCTAGCTGTGCCGCTTTGTTTCTTGGGCTTTGATAACCTTTCAAAGACTGATCTTTGCGGTGTTGGCATCTCAAGCCTTTTGAAGACAGAAGTTTGGTCTCGACCATTGATGCGATCAAGTGCTGCAATTCTAGGTTTTGAATAATTCAATCTTTCGAAGACTGAAGTTCGAGGGGCGGGTTTAGGCTCCTCTTTTGGCCTTGTGGCTTGTGGTCTTGGCTTCCTCGTTTTTTTGTAGGTCACCGATGTCCGCCATTTCTTATCACCAGTAGATGCATCTTGGTTGCTTACCCCCGGTGATGGTTGTGTAGGAGGTGCCATGTGACTTGAACATTGACGGGAATGATCATGCATGCTTCGGAGATGCACATGATCGAGTGATTCAAACACGATAGTAGTAGTGTGTGCCGCCACCGTGTCTTCGAGGTCAAGCTCGATTTCCCCTTGCTGTGCTAGCTTCAGGATGAGATCTTTCAGTACGAAGCACTTTTCCGTTGGATGACTGATGAAGCGGTGGAATTTACAGTACCTTGGGTTGTCGGTACGATTCATCTCTTCCGGCCGTCTGCACTCAGGCAAACTGATCACCTTCTTGTCCAACAGGTCATCCAGCATGGCAACTACATCAGAGTCGGGGAATGGATAAATCTTCTCCTCAAGCTCCTTCAAAGTGCGTCTACGCATCTCTTGATCACGAAAAGCTTCGGTTTGAATCGCCTTGCCTCGTGTGGAGATTTTGACGGGAGCTGTGTTGACCGTCATCGCTTCCTTGGTGGGTTTCCATGTGGCATTTTCCACCTTTGTCCCAAGAACTTTGTCGTTCTTGTAGTCGGTGATCGGTTCTTTCTTCCCATGATGGGCGATGCTCAACTCCATGTCATGGGCGCGAGTAGCCAATTCCTCGAAGGTCCGCGGTTTAATGCCTTGAAGGATGTATTGCAAACCCCATTGCATGCCTTGGATGCACATCTCGATTGAAGAAATCTCGGAGAGTCTGTCCTTACAGTCGAGGCTTAGATTACGCCATCGGTTGATGTAGTCCATGACTGGTTCTTCCTTCCATTGCTTCGTGCTCGTCAGCTCTAGCATGCTCACAGTGCGGCGGGTGCTATAGAAGCGGTTGAGGAATTCCCGCTCTAATTGCTCCCAGCTATTGATGGACTCGGGCTCTAGGTCCGTGTACCACTCAAAGGCATTTCCTTTCAGCGAGCGCACAAACTGCTTGGCGAGGTAGTCTCCCTCCGTCCCCGCGTTGTTGCAAGTTTCAACGAAGTGGGCAACGTGCTGTTTCGGGTTTCCCTTTCCATCAAATTGCATGAACTTTGGTGGTTGATAACCCCTCGGCATCCTTAAGGTGTCGATCTTCTTTGAATACGGCTTTGAGTACAACCCGGAGGTATTTGAGCTCCCTTCGTACTGTGCCTTGATGGTGTTGGTGATCATCTCTTGCAGCTGCTGGATAGAAAGAGATCCCATGAGTGCCGCTGCTTGGTCTGGCTCCGGCTTCGCATCGTTTTTCTCCACCTGAGGCTCATCTTCTGGGTTAAGGTTCTCGTCGTCCTGTGGCTCCAGTCGGCTGACGAGTGCAGCGATTTGCAAGTCTTTTTCTTCCACAGTTCGGGTTAGCCTTGCGATTGCTTCATTCATTTGAGCCAGCTGCTCATCGATTGAAGTTGCTCCAATGGTCATGACTTGCATGGCTGAACTGTCGCTTGAATCGGCATCAGAGAGCATGGATTCGGAGTATTTCCTTGGGCTTTCCCCCCTTGGTGCCCTTAGTGAGGCTAAGGTGATCAAAGGCTCGTGCCTTGGGTGCTTTTGTTCCCTTGACAGAGTTGATGCAGAGGTGAAAGAGGCGGCAGAAGTAGCTCTTGCCATGCTTCGAGTCGTGATGCCTAAAGTGACACCTCTTGCGACGAGGGCGCTCTTGTTCTTTGCGCTAGTTGCGGGAACAGTTTGAGCCTTCCTTGAAGCCATTAATTTTGGAAGTGTGCTCGAATTTCTTGAACGGAGAAAGAGATGAGAGGTAGAGATTGTCCCACTGGGCGTGCCAATTTGTGAACACGGAAAATTCCTGAAACGAAAGAGACAAGAAACGACGTGCACAAACAAATATTTGTATTTGATGATTTTGGGTTACAATCTCTCTCTATTTTGATCCTCTGATTCGATCTCCGTAAGGTGTTGATTTGTGGGATGTGCGATTGATCCAAGGGCCGTCGAGGCTTGATCTTGGATGAACGAGGATGAACGGATCTTCGAGGGCTTTTGAGCTTGATCTTGAAGAATGGTGATTGACGGATCTTCAAGGGCTTTTGGGCTTGATCTTGAAGAACAGTGATGAACAGATTTCCGAGGGCTTTTGGGCTTGAACTTGAAGAACAGTGACGAACGGATCTTCGAGAGCCTTTGGGCTTGAACGGATCTTCGAGGGCTTTTGGGCTTGATCTCGAAGAACAGTGATGAACGATGAACGCTTTCTTCAAGGGCCGTCGGGGCTTGGGCTTGATGAACAGCGAATGAGCGGATTTGTTGATGTTGTCGATCCAAAGGGGCCGTTGGGGCTTGATCCTTGAGGATGAACAGTTGATGAACGATGAACGCTTTCTTCAAGGGGCCGTTGAGGCTTGGGCTTGAATGTGGATGATTGTTGATCCAAGGGCCGTCAGGCTTGATCTTGGAAGAACGATGAACGAAGAACGCTTTCTTGATTCTTCGGGAACCTGGATGCTTGAGAGCTTCGGAGTTTCAGAGCTTCAGAGCTTCAAGAGTTTTTTGCCTAATGATTTTCGTCCCCAAATGAATGAATTAGCCTTCTATTTATAGAAGTTTCCAAGGCCTAGTTTTGAATATAGTATTCCAGATGAAATAAGTTGTTTCTGCCAGGTGTTGACACGTGTCCTATTTGATGACTTTTCCAACTCATTTCAATTTTCGTCGAGTCACACGCTACGTGTAAAATTTATGTAATACATGAGCGTTGACACTTTGATTTATCGGTCAACATTTATTTACCGAAATTTCGATGTCTACACTTACGACTTAAACTAGACAAAGAGATATACAAAAAGGGGGTCGTAGAAGAGGGAGAAAGAGGATAGAGATGAAGAAAGAAAATAAGAGATGATTGAATGAAATAGAAAGAAGAGAAATGATCAGACGAGATGAAGAAGAAGATGAGTGAGAAAATAAAAAAAAGAGGAGAGAGAAAAAAGAAAAGAGAGAGAGATAAATTTGGAGTGAGAGGAGAGGAGGGAGAGAAAAGAAAAGGATGAGTTTAAGTTTAAAAACTCTAAAAACTCACTTTGTATATTTTTAGAGAATAGATTATATGTTTTAGTTAGTCTTAAGTTTAGTTTTTGAAAATAGTCCTACCTAACAAGTTTTTAAGGCCTAAAACTTCAAAATGTTTTTTAGTTTAAAAAGTTGAATTTAAGTAGAGTACTAAACATGCCCTAAATTTTTACATGTTCTGTTCATACTAAAAAAAATTCTCTTAGTATTGATTGTAGGGGTGGGCACTTGGAACCGAAAACCGAAACCGAAACACGAATCGAATCAAACCGCACCAAACGGTTTGGTTTTGCGGTTTTGAAACTGTTTCGGTTTCAAAACCGAACCGCGGCACACAAAACGGTTTGGTTTCGGTTTTGGGTTTTCAAAACCGCACCGAAACCGAAACCGCACCATATAATAAATAAATGTTATATAACTTATATTTTCAACTTTCAACTAGGTTATAAGTTATAACTTATAGGTTTGGTGCTGTTTTAATGCAGTTTTGCTGCATTATTTTTTGGTGCAATTTTGTGCTGTTTTAGTGCTATTTTTTATGCAGTTTTGCTGCATTTTTTTGGTGCAGTTTTGATGTTGTTTTTTATGCAGTTTTGCTGTTTTTTTTTTTTTTTTTGCAGTTTTGACTCTTTTTTTGCTGCAGTTTTGCTGCAATTTTACTGCATATTTATTAATTAATATACGAGGAAAATAAGACCGTCTTATGCATAAATAGGTGTATATTTTAAATTGTACATTTTTTTTTTCAAAAATCAAACCAAAACCGTTTGAAACCGCACCGCACCAAACCAAACAGTTTGGTTTCATTTCGGTTTTGGCTTCAAAACCGTACCGCACCACACCGCAAAATGTTTCAGTTTCGATTGTAATTTCACTCGAAATTGCACTAAACCGCACCGCGTCCACCCCTAATTGATTGTGAAGTCCCTATAGGAACTTTCTTTCGGCAGACCTCGTTCTTTTCTTCCTACCCACAACCACAAAGCAGTTTCCTACGGACCACCTTTCGAGTTGAAGGAGAGGGACTTTGGTTGCAATTGCAACTTCCATTCATCAAACAATGATTTTTTTTGTTTGTCAATGAAGCACGCGCTCCCTTTTTCAACTCATGGCACAAAAACGATGTCATATGAAGCTATTATGATCGTATGTCAAACTAATTATATACATATAAAAGTTAAAATGCATGAAAATATACAAATAACTTAAAATATTGTAATAAAGCACTTAAGATTTTCTTCATTTGTACTTTTTTTACGTTTTTTTATCCGTTCTTAGTATTAATGAGGTAAGGGAGAATTTGTTTGCCCTTACTAAGTGAGAATGGAATGGACTAGCTGTTAGTTCAATATTGTGTTTGTTTCATGCTGAAATTAACATTAATGAGATTAAAGGGACTAGCATGGACAAAACCCTTCACTAAGAGGTCTTAGCGAGACCCCCTAATAACCATGGGACTAGCTAAGACTATCCTCTCTTGTCCTTGTCATGCTCACGACCACTTCCGATAGACTCATCGTCATCTCTGGTCACCTGGATCATAATAAAATACAATAATTTATATATTAAATAATATAATATTAGAATTTGTTATTATCCAGCTTCTTAGTCCAACACTGCACCAAACGCTTCCCTAAGTTAGTCCAGCTTAGTCTAGTCTAAGCCAGTCCAGCTTAGTCTTTGAAGCTAATTCAGTCCGAGATAATCCGGCACAACAAACGCTGCATAAATTATTAAACGTTGGAAAAAAAAAAAAAAAAAAGCAACAGAGATTCAACTTGCACCAAAACGAATAACATTGTTGTTTTCCACCAATAATAAAACGCCTTCTGCATTCATCTCTACCGTCAATTCTCTTTTAATTTATCTAAAAAGACGGAGGAGTGAATGAGAAAAGAAGGATGTGATAAGACTCCTATTCAGATTGAAGGAAAATTTACTTTCACGCGGACAACATGTGGACGCCAATTCCGCCTCACATCCCTTCACACTTTACTAGACAGATTCCTTTCGGACAATATTTTGGTAGTGATTTTGACATAACTTTTTTTTCACACGCGTTTTCTTCTTTTGTACTTTTTTCTACCTTCTACTTTTTTAATTAAAAAATCAAAAAGAGGGAGGAGTGCTTGGAAATGTCGTTCCAGCGACAATAATAATGCATTTTGTGCTTAACCAGCCCCACATTACTATCATCAATCTATGTCAGGGTCCCAATTCCCTATCGCATCCCTTCACACTTCCCTTGGATGGGAATTTGCTAAAACGTTGTTGGATGTTTTGGGGTATATCTGAATCACTTCGGAATTTCATTGTTTGGAAGAACAATTTTCAATTCAGAGCGCTGAAGAAATTCTTACAGTATTGTGTTTGTGTATATATATATATAGTTAACTAATTACAGTTATCAACAAAACTAATTTTCATTTCATCAAAAATTCAGAAGAGAAGAACATTATTCAACGAGTTATTTCCAACTTTGCCACCTCATCACCGTTTAATCTAAATTAATCAAGTCCAGAACCCAAAGCATCCGGGGTAGTTTTGGAATTTTATCCAATGATATACAATCATTCAGTATCTTATATATAAATCCAACAAGTCCAATGAATAGTGCTTCTTCCTATGAAGGAAGCAGCAGCTTCCTACCACCTTCAATTTGAATGTGACAAAGTTAAAGGAGAGCGACCTTCCTTGGAACTTCCATTTATCAAACGGAGATTTACCTTAGTGTTGCTGACACGCTTTCTTTCACCTCACGACGCCAACAACAAAAGAACTTCCATGCCACGAGTCCATGGCAAATGTATGTCACACTAAACACCACTTGACATGTTAAAATATTAGAGTGGTGAAATTTGGGTGATAGAATTATAGTATTGTCACAACATCGGACATAGATACTTTTTTTCTTTTGGACCAGCCCCACCTTAGCCTTTTTTTAGATGGAAATTTTTTTCAATGTGCCATTATTCATGGATCTCGTAATCTTGATGGGCCAATTCATTGTCCCTTCACATTGGTATTAGTTGGGAATGGCTCAGCTACAATCACTCCTCTTTTTCTGTCGACTACGTGATAAAGTGACTCTCTTACACAATAACTTTTTCTTTCTCTTTCTCTTTTCTGTGAGAAAAATTACGATAAATACATCAAGCAAAGCGTTCGGACGAAATGCAATTCCTTGTACATAAAAATTATTAATTAGCACCACAAATCTGCAGGAAATCAGATTAACCGCAATTGATTTAGATCTTCACCTTCTATCCATTCATCATACATCGTGAGGCTATGAATCATTATGAATTTTTTCATTTAAGATTAAATACAAACAGTATCTAACGAAAACTGACTGTCCGATAGAGATGAAGGGATAAAATGTAAAGATAGAACTCAGAAATGATCCTCATCCGACCGCAATGGCATCACTGGCATGCCATCAAATGAAAAAAAAAAACTATTTTATTTACTTTACGTGCGCTTACTCATCTTCATGAAACCATACCCTGCTAAGTTGCTCTAGTTCAATGGGTGATTTTCCTTGGAACTTCCATTCATCAATTGGTGATTTTCCTTGTGGTGCTGACACGCTTTATTTCACCTCACGACATCGACGAGAAAAGGAACTTCAGATCATTATTGGATCGTTAGCAAGTCACCTATTAAAATAAACAAATTTAACACAACACGATACGTCAGGATAAATATGACCTATTTGTCAGGCCTAATGCAAAACAATCGCTTTGACGCGTCATTCCTTTTACATTAAAACTTGATTAATTAGGACCACAGATGTTCTGGAAATCAAATTAACCGCAATGGCATATGCCACCAAATATTAACAACTATTTTATTTACTTTACCTTTTACATCAGCAGCGTTAATTGATAAGCAATCAACACTCTACAATGCCGACCTTTTACATCAGCAGCGTTAATTGATAAGCAATCAACACTCTACAATGCCGGCCAACTGTGTTGAAACTATTTATTTAGGAATGAGAGCTTCTACTCTCACCCAGCCATTCTTCCAAAATTACCCCTTTATAACAAACAGGAGTTTGCTTCCTTTTTTTTTTTTTTTTTTTTAATACTATTATTAAGAGAATGGAATAAGAATTCAAAACTATTATAATAATTTAAAAAATTGGAAATTTTAAACTCAGCATAAATAAAACTCAATATCCTATTCACTAAAATATTGAGTCGCGTGCCTTTTTTTTTATGGTGCAACTTTAATAATTTCATCATAAACAATGTTGCTGATTAATGTACCTTCATAGCTAACAATTAAAAACAAATCACATATTTAATTAGTGATTTTTTTTCCTTGCTATATTTCAGAGAATTGTGGAAAAGAATGTAAAAACACAAATAAAGAGCAATATTACACGATATTAACAAAAAGTGTACTTGAATATTTATCTATGATTCTATCCAAAATGCACTAGTAATTACCAAAGTCAAGTATGAGTCGCTTGCTAGAGATCTAAATAGTAAAAGAGACATTTTATTTGAACTCATTTAACTTCTTTTTACATTTAACTTACTCTCTTCACCCATATTGTTTTTTATTAAAAAATTAATATCGCTTTAAACCCAAATTTATTACCTAAACTACCCTCTCAAACCCAATTCAATATGTAAAATTTTCTTTACACTCATTCTGTTTATAAAAAAGTTGTAGGCATGGGCAACAGAAGATTTGACACGGCTGAATTTGCAATTCCTGGTGATTCTGTCAAACTCTTCACCTGAAATGCAATTGGAAAAAGGTCAAGACAATCAAATGACAATCGGTAAAGGGTTAGAGCATCAAACAACAATGCATACAACCCATTATAACAGGTTTAGTTTTAATGGGGTCAAACTCACGTATGGAGAATAATTTCTTGCAATGGTTAGATCTGCAAAATGCACACACTAGCTCAGTAAACCACATACGAATGAAGAAACAAAAACCAGCAATCCAAGAATTAAATTTGTATGACTACCTAACGTAAAATGGATGTATGTCTAATGAGTGTGTGCATGCGCAAAACATCACATGCAAACATTTTTTTTCAAAGAGACGTCATTTGCCTCCCTGTAATTGCATCTACCGTATAGGACTAGCATTTCCATGGTTGCTTTCTGCTACCACAACCTATCCATGGACTTGGGATCCAAGAGATCATTCCATAGACTTGAATTTGCCAAGAGAATGTTATGCAAGCTCCAGTTCAATCCTTTTTAAATCGAGCATTTTCATGAACTTTTTAAGAAACTTTGAAGTGACATAGGGCTGGGTGTTTTGCTTCTATGTTAATAAACAAAAAAACAAATTGGTGCTATTTCGAATAAAAAAGGTGCAAGACATGCCACCCGCTAGTTCGTGGTTAAGGTTGAGCAATCTTTATTTGCACCAAGAATCAAGTTTTATGTCTTTGCAATACTAATCAAAAGTCCTTGCACTGGTGTTTTGGGGCGCATACAAACGACATAGAGAAATAAATCCAATATAATATAAAAAGTATGAAATTTAATCCAAAGAAGAAGCAAACAAACAAACTATCCATAAATCGAGTCATACCTTAGTTGGAGGATTAAAAACTTCAAAATCACCATCCATCAATAGAAAAGCTTGTTTTTATCTATCAGAGCTATTAGGGTTTTAGTCACCATCCAACAAAAGAAAATCTTGTTTTTCTCTATCAGAGCTATTAGAGTTTTAGTCGGAACGAACGTATGTTAAACAAAGAGTGATGCTAGGGTTTAGTTATAGTATGTGGGTCTATTGATAAATTTGATTTTTATTATTAATTTCATTTTGTACTTAATAGTAATTATGTAATAGGGTAAAATAGACAATTAATATTTAAAATTTAAATTATGTGTAGAAAGATGTTAGATAGGTTTAAATAAAATTTCCCATAGTAAAAATGAAACACAAAACTAAATTGACAATTATTGTGGTTTCTTACCTTTTATATTTTATTTTAGATGGGTTAGGTTTTATGTTCCTCATCTTTCTTATAATATTTTCTGTTTCAAGAAGAATAAAGTTTATATCTTCTTCTTTTCTTGTAATATTTTTATGTTTTAGAGATGTAAGGTTCATGTCCCCTCTTTTTATCTGTATTTCCTTTTCCTTGAATTTAAGGGGTGGGTTTATATCCTCCAAACTAGATGTAATTTTTTTCATTTTGATTAATAAGATTCTCTTGTACCACGTAAATTTTTCCACAAAAAATAAAGTTAGGTTCTTATTTTTTTGGACAAACGTTAGCGTTATTGGGTTAAATTGTTAGTTGTTTGGGGGAAGGGAGCGGTGGGGATCGAACCACACCAGGATGCATATACATGATTGTTTTCTGCTACTGTGATAAAGAGTCATTTGAAAATTTACAAAACTACTACCGCACCCAAATTTAATATAATTATGATACTGCCATTGCGTTTTGTCATAATCATTAAAGAAAGTTAATTAAGTGTTTTTGGATGAAAAAAGTTTGTGACATGCCTTTCATTAGTTTTCTAATTCTTCTTTTGTAAAAACAAATAGAGAATGGCACGAAAAAATGAGTGCTAACAACCACCGCTAGAATACTTACTCCCTCATTCAATAGCTTTGTTAAATGGCAAGTCTATATATACGAAGAAATGGCCATTCAACAAAGCTGGAGATGGATAAGAGCTAGTAATTAAGAGCATGTTTGGTATCATACCTAAAAACTTTGGTTGTTTCTAAAAATATTTTTCAAATAACATCACTTAAAAACAATTTTATTTTAAGTCTCAAAATTTCAAAAACTGTTTGGTTGAATTTTAAAAATAATTTTTTTTGAGTTTGAATTCGAACTTCCTTGAACAAAAGTTGGAGGAGAGAAAGAATTGGAAAAGAGAAAAGAGAGAGGAAATAGTTGGCAAGGAGAGAGAAAGACTAGGAAAGGACGAGGAGGATAAGGGGAGAGCAAAATATTACGGTGAGAAGGTGAGGAGTGAGAAGAAAGAGAGTGTGATGAGAGACGGAGACAAGACAAGGGCTAAAGAGAGAGAAGACAAGGTGTGACGTGGGAAGAGAAGAAAGAGAGGGTTAGGAAGAAGCAAAAGAAGATGTTGAGGAGAGAACAAGAAATCTCTAAAAACTCATTTTTAGTGTTTTTAAGAAATAGCCTATGTTTTAAAGTTTGTTTTGAATCCAATTTAAAAAAAAAATCCTATTAAACAAGAATTCAAAGCCTAAAATTCAAAAAATGTTTAACATTCCACACTACCCAGGGGAGTGGATCCTCTAAGCCTTATATGTACATTCACATCTCCATTTAGCACGAGGCCTTTTGAGAGCTCACTGGTTTCAGGTTCCATAGGAACTCCGAAGTTATAAGCGAGTTCGAGCGAGAGCAATCCCAGGATGAGTGACCTACTGGGAAGTTCTCGTGTGAGTTCCCAGAAACAAAACCATGAGGGCATGGTCGGGGCCCAAAGCGAACAATATCGTGCTATGGTGGAGTCGAGCCCGGGCCGGGATGTGACAATTTGGTATCAGAGCCAATCCCTGGCCGAAAGTGTGCCGAAGAGGACGTCGGGCCCCTAAGGGGGTGGATTGTAACATCCCACATCACCCAGGCGAGTGGATCCTCTAAGCTTTATATGTACATTCCCACCTCCATTTAGCATTATGCATTTTGGGAGCTCACTGACTTCGAGTTTCATAAGAACTCCGAAGTTAAGCGAGTTCGCTCAAGAGCAATCCCAGGATGGGTGATTCACTGGGAAGTTCTTGTGTGAGTTCCCAGAAACAAAATCGTGAGGGCGTGGTCGGGGCCCAAAGCGGACAATATCGTGCTACGGTAAAGTCGAGTCCGGGCCGGGATGTGACAATTAACTCAAGTAGGATACCAAACAAGCATCTCAAAACTTCTATCTTTTCTCTCCGTCTTGTGAGAGAGCCTCTCTCTGTGAGTGCTTTTCTCACCTCTGTGTGAGTGGCCTCCTTCACCTCATCCTCCTTCTAGTCGCTAGCCTTAGCTATCGCTAGGGTTGGTAGCAGTCATCTTCTCCTCCTTTTTCTTTTTCCTTTTTCTTTGGTTCTCCCACAACTTATGTTTTCCCTTGCCTTTTGGTTTAATCGTTCTTTCCCCCAACCCCTTATGCATCTGATTTCATCGTCCCCAGTCGCTATTTTCATTCCCCCATTCTTTCCACCTCCACGATTTCCACTAATCCACCCCATATCGTTTCCAATCGACTTCATCCTTCATTGATCCAACAATTTGGTTCGTCATCCGCTTTTTGTCATTACAATTTCTTGCAATTACAACGCGATTTCTCACAGATCTCTTCGAAGGTGTGTAGAGCTTCGGCTCGGATGTTTAATCCACCTTCTTCCTTTAAGATGTCTTTGATGGCATCGATGCTAGTGGTTTCTTCCCATTGGTTTCTTTCTTTGTGTGGTGGCGAATGATGTTGTGCTCTCTAATGAAATTTGGAGTCTTCTTTTCATCCATGTATGGGGTTGTGTATGGCTGGATTTCAGAGGTTTGTAGGGGACGTTGGTTTTTGTTGGGTGGGATGCGGCGTGCCGACGGCGGAGTCAGTTGGAAGCTGTGAGGTTGTTTCGGTGTTTTGTTTGGGCTCAAATGTCTGTTTTTGGGCTTCTCTATGTTTTCCTTTGGTGGTCCATATTTTGGATCCTATATTCATTCGTAAATTCTGTTGAAAAACAAAAAAAACAAAACAAAACAAAAAAACAAAGCTGGAGATAGTGCTTTACTACGAAGGCATAAAGCAACCATGTATATTCACTTTGGAGTTAGTTACATCCAAGGACAGAGCTAGAAATGATTTTGACTGGGGGCGTCCTAAAACAACCAAGTAAAATAATGGGTGTTAAATTGTTGAGGGTCAAGTACAATGAAAAATCTCTAAATTAAAAAGTTAAATTTTAAATTGTAAAACCACAAACGAATGGATGAAGTAAATTCATATAAAATACTTTGCAGAGTAAAATTTTTATATCAAGTTATGATACTTCATCGGTTGAATCCAATCTATTTATGAAACCCCCATTTCAATTGAGTTTGATTTAACGTGGAATATTCGGAACCAAAATAAAAAATTTAATTGTTGTTTTAATTGTCATGACAATTTTTTTATCGCCCAAAAATTTGAGTGGGGGCGGATGCCCCCTTCTGGGCCTTAGGTAGCTCCGCCCTTGGTTACATCCCACCAACTCCACTCCCTTGGTATTTAAGCAAGTACTCCATCTATCATAATATAAGTGGAGGCACATGAAAAAATATATTATTTTTCTCTTGAATACCTAGTACTTGAAAAAATCTCTCGCACTTGAGGTCCTCTGTTTCAATTCTCCTTTCTCAATATCGTTCATATTAAAATGTCATGATTTTTTTTTTTGGGGGTTGTGGGGCGGATCGAAGGCCTACCAAAGAACAAACAAAATGGACCTAGTTCATCTCAATCCCAACATGCTCAAACTTGGGACTTTTTTAACATTGGGAAGAGAAACCAGTAACTAGTTGGTAACATGACATCTTGATTAGGCGTTTAGAGTTATATTAGAAATATAATCAAATATACACCGAAATCGATAGTTCGTTTCAAGAGATGACTAGCTAGAATCTCACATATCCAAAGATTATATATACAACAACAGGATAATCAATGTGTACATAACAAAGAACAAAACTCAAAACAACATCATCAATACCTTGACTATCAAGTCAACTTTTCATAAATTCCTGCCTGCTTTGCACCCACATAAAAGAACTCAAAGATAACTTCTAAGGGCATTCCCTTTGTTTCTGGCACTTTTAAGAAAACAAACACCCAAGAAATGGTGCACACAACAACATAGATAGCAAAAACACCAGCGAGGCCAATCGAGGTGAGCATGATAGGCAGTGTGTAAGTCACAATGATGTCTCCAATCCAAAATGTTAGGGCACATATTGCAATGCAGAGGCCACGAACCCGAGTCGGGAAGATCTCCGAGCAAAGGATGTTAGGGATTGGTCCAAACCCCATGACAAAGGTGCAGAAGTAGACCACAACGCTTATGGTAGAAATCGTTGCATTGACAACGGAACCCAAATGGACAAGTTGTCCGAAAATTAGTACTAGGAGGGTGCCAGTTAGTACCGGTAGTGTAGTCAGCAATAGCGACCTGTGGCAAAGACGGACGAGTAAGAGATGAAGAGAACGGTTAATGGTTTACTTATGGAGCAAGGGAACTACTATATATATACCTTCTGCCAGAAGTATCCATTAGTCTCATGGCAATGCCGAGGACGGAAGCATCAATAGGGTTGTGAGAGCACTTATGAGAATAGATGAAGATGTGGAACTAAGGCCTAAATCCGATAGGAGAATTGCCACCCCTGCTTGCTCAAGAATTTATGCCGGAGAACTGCAAAGATAAAAAACAATCAGTCATTATTCAAAACTCTCAGACGTATTAATTAGAAAAGTGTAGTACACATTACAATAAAACTATTTCTACCACATTTACTCGAACGTGAATTAGTACCTGCTGAAGAATTTGAATTGCCACCCCAACGAACAATGTGCGCTTGACTCCTGGTTCTAAGAAATCCTTACAAACGGATCTAACAACAGTTTCCTGGGTTTCAATCTTTCCTTCTCTGAGGTGCTGGCTCAGTTGGTTCCTCTTGGAAATTAGAGAAGGTTGGCTAACCAAAGCATAAGCTTGAAAATATTCGCTGTCTTGAGCCATTTCAGGACCGCCAGCAACTGAAAGCATTGAGCCTCGTCGGGACTCAAGTGCACCCTCCTGGTGCAAATAAACTCTTTGGTACTCTTTTGTCTTTTTTCCATCTTTTCCAACCTTCTCAGAATATTTGTAAGCCAATGCCCAGCCACCGCCAATGTCCATACTACTCACAGCTTCACCACTAGTCCCTAGCATGAGGCTGCTGATAGGAGCATATTTATACGACTTAGTTAGCTTGTTTTCTTGCTTTTAATTAGCTAAACTATGATAATTATAGTGTTTAAAGTTATTTTCGTGCAATTTCAGGTTTTAGTGTCAAAGTATGCAAAAAGAAGCAATTTAGAACATTCTAGAGCATTTTTGGGCCAAGATTGGATAGTGCAAGCATGGAGGCATGAGGATGGACGAATTTGAAGACAAAAGAGGCTATGAACATGCTAAAAATCTGGTGAAACAAATACAAGTTGCAAGAAGGGATAAATTTCTAGAAGGATTGACCAAAACTTCACTCAAAACCAAGAAATTCTTCAATGCCGTGGGCATTGATTCACTTTCACCAGAAATTTGAGTAGATGATGCAATGCTTAAATCACCATGACATGTGAGTGGATGATGCAATGCTTAAATCACCATGACATGTGAATGGATGACTCAATACCTAACCCACCAACAATTCCCACTATTTGTAGTGCTCACCTACTCAATTCCACCAGAATTTTGTGTTAAACAAGTCCATCCTCTTCCTATAAATACCATGGCAGCAACCTCATTCAAATCATCCAGAAATTAACCATTCTCCAAGCCTTCCCTTGCCTCTCTCTACATATCTAAACCTTCCCCATCCATTCCTCCATTTAACCAACCATTCAACCACCATAACCACCTTGTCCCGCCACCATTGAAGGAGAAGAGGAGTAGTGCCGTGCCTATGCAATCTGCAACTATTAGAGTGTTTGAGAATTCTTTCTTCTTTTAATTCTATGTTCATGTTTAATTTAACTTGCTGTTCAATTATGTTAAACATGTGGAACTAATTTCTTTTTAGTTAGAGGCAAATTTGAAGTCATGGACATATGTTGGTTATGATTTGATTTACTCCAGTTATGAATTCATGAACTTTAGATGTGGTTTACTTTTCTGTTTTGATTAAGAACTTGTTTATGTATGTGGGTTGAGGGTCGACACTTAATTTGCATGCCTAAACTTGATGCTAGGATATAAGGGAATTTCACCTAATCGTTATGAACTTATATTCATGAGTAGTAAAGATCGCTAGTCACGATTGTGTTTAAGTAAACCCTAGGCGGGATTAACATGCGTATTACATAGTTATGAATGCCTAGTCAATGTTTATGATTTCCGTTGAACTTAATGATCTTTGTTGAATGTCTCTATCATGCGTATTCCATAGTTAGGGACTTTGATGAGGAATAATTTGGTTGTAATGCGTATTCCATTCAATCCAATGAATCTAGGGAAATCTAAGAGTTAATTTAAGCAGACCTAATTAACTTGGAACATTGTCATTCATCGTTTGTTGAAGTCATAACTGGGAATCAAATTATATGCATATGTTCATGTGTGGATAAAAAACCCTCTAGCTAGTCCGTCATCTATCCTTTCACCTTAATTTCATGCTTTTGTCAATTCTGTAATTTATTTAAGTTTAATTTACTTCTCGTCAAAACCAAACCCCCCCCCATTATTAAATTATATTATTTAGTTAGTTTTCATTGTTGTTAGTCTTTTAATTCAATTTCCGTCCATTTCAGTTCCTAGTGTCCAATTTGATTGTTTTCATTATTTTGAGTCATCCTAAGTGTGTTTCGAGTTATTAGAGTTTTTAGCCTAGTTTTGTGTCCTTGAGTCTTGTTTAATATTTTTAAATTAATTTAGAATAGATTAGCAATCCCTCCTAATCCCCGGCCTAGAACGATACCCTACTTACATCTATACTACAATTGTCAAAAAGAGGGTTTAATTTGTGTGTCAAGTAATTCTCACATCAAATTTTGGCGCCGTTGCCGGGGATTAGCAACTTTGCTAATCCCTTTATTTTTTGTTTTTGTTTATGTTTATATTGGTGTTTGTGTATTTTACTTTTGATATTTGATTTATTTTTCTTTCTTTGATTTTAGGTACAAATGGAGCGAGACATGGTACTTGCGACCATTCAAGCTCAATTGGCACAACTCACTGCTCAATTGACTCATAATGCCGAACGGACCACAATGCCAAGTGTCCCTACACTTGATGTGCCCTATGGGCAAGGATATCAAAGTCCTCAATTTTCTGCCAATGAAGATGTTTGGGGATATCAAGGCTATAACCAATCAAGGGGCAACATGTTTTCCAACGCTTGCAATTCAGATTGGAGAGGTAATTCATATTATATGTGGGATGAACCTCAACAATTTCAACAAGGTGGATATTGGCAGCAAGACGAGTTCTATTCAAGACCTATGCAGCCACCACAGCATCCCCCACAACAATTCCAATCAAATCAAAGTATGCCCGTGAATTATAATGAAATTCTTGAATGACTAATTTCTTTGGCGCAGGGTTCACAAAAAGAAGAACAATTGCCGCCATCGGAAGAGTTCTATCAGTGGCCATATGAACCGTCACAACCACCACAACAATTAACCCAATTCAATTCAGGTACGTCCTTGGATAATGATACACTTAATAAGTTACTCACCTCTTTGAATCATGGAGTAGAAAATCAAAACCAGGAGATGCAAGATCGAATCAAAAGAGTGGACAAATTGGATATGCAAGTTGGGCAGATTGTGGAATTCATGGCACAGATTCGAGATCAAAGTGAACTTTCCAACTCAAATATTGCAAATTCAAAGGCAGAAAGTGAAATCGATGAAGTCATCACTTTGGAAGGTGACATGAAGGATGAAGTTATCCCAGAACCATCCAAACACAGCCCGAACATGGATGAATTGCTGCTGCAAGCAGAAGAGGAGGAGGACGACCTGGGCAGTTTAGAAGAATTCTTGCTGCAAGCTCCTCAAATCCCTATGTCATCCAACTCAGGTGAGGAAGTTCTAAATTCACTTCATTCTAACATTATTCCACCGAATGTCCTTTATCCTTGCAGGTTTTTGATTCCAAATATCAAAGAGAGTGAAAAAGACATTGTGGAAGCTCTTCCAAAGGTGCAAAGTGATATCCCAATTCTTGGTGCACCAAAACAAGTTCCTGATGGTATTGAAACGTTCAAAGAACCTTGCACACCAAGAAAAGGGATTCAAGAGAATGAAGTGGTTGAAACATATCAAGAATACATCCAAGAGGTTGTGCATGAGACAATCAAGCCCAAAGCAGTTGAGTTTGATGACACGGGACAAGCCACAACCATCATAGTAAACCTGGCCAAGTTCAAAGTCCCAGAAATGTTCAAAGATGTGGTGTTTGTCATTGAGTTTGTGTCGGAAAAAGAAAGTAAGCCATCTTCTCCAATTTTAATTTAAATTTATACTAACATGTTTCTGATTTTGATGATTCAGGCACCCACTCTTGAATTTAAACCATTGCCGAATCATTTCAAGTATCACCTCCCATTAAAAGATAAATTCCATGCTTTGGAGCCGAGGGGAATTTAAAGGAAAGATTCGTCCCGCTAAAGACGTTAAATCAAGCGCTTCTTGGGAGGCAACCCAAGCATTCAACGAAGGGAGACTTTGGAATCGCTAACCAAATCAGATTTGAATTCTTACACCCTTATCTTTACTGCTTTCATTTTGTTTTGTTTAGTTAGTTGTGTTATTTGGTTGATTTCTGTGAGTTTGTGTTATTTAGTTTAAGTGTAGGGGAAGGTTAACCAAAGTCTTTTTACATTAATTTACATTTAAAAAAAAACACTTAAAAAAAACATAAAAGTAAAAATATTTTACAATGATGTGTAAACTAATAGCATTCATTGGTCAGGTGGTGCTTCAGTAGTCGGCGGAGCTTCAGCAGTCGGCGGGGCCACAGAAGGAGGAGGCAACAGAGGTTGATCAGTTGGAGCTTCATTACGCGGTGAAGCTCCAGAAGACGAAGGCAGATGCTGTTGGAACAAACCCACAAACCTCCGATGATCAAGTAAAATTTGACCATCAGTGTCCTGCATCTGGTCAATTTTCCTCTTCATGCTGGTGGCATAGCTGTGTGCGAGCTTGTGCAACTCTTTATTCTCATGCTTGAGCCCTCTAATCTCTTGCTTGAGACTCATCTCTTCAGCCGCCAACGATTCAACTTGACGGGTTCGGGCAAATAGGCGTTGGGCCATGTTGGACACGGAACCTGCACACTGCACACTGAGAGCCAGAGACTTCTTGACAGCCAATTCATCAGACCGCCTTGAAAGCAGTCTGTTATCTTTAGGAGTGACAAGGTTCCGGGCCACCACCGCAGCTGTCATATCATTCTTCATCACCGAAGTCCCAACGGTAAGGGGACCAGTAGGGGATATGAAAGATGGGCGCCATATGTTGTCTGGTGAAGGCGGAGCTGCCTCTTCACCAATGTTCAAGTCAAAACGACGATCGGAAGGGCCAGCCATTTTCTGAAAGTGTTGAGAAAGAAGAGATCGGACAGATTAAGATTTCGGAAATGCAAGAAGGGAGTGTTTACAGGAGGGAGCTCAAGTGTGTTGTGGAACAAAATTAACGCCTCTATAAAAAGAAGAAATCAAAGAGGCGCTCCTCAGAAATTGAAGAGGCGTCCTCTCGCAAATCGAAGAGTCGGGGCTCCTTTCTCAAAAGCCGGATTCTTTTCTCAAAAGAGGCGTTTCATTTCTTAAAAGTTGGGCTTGCTCAGAAACCACGAGCTGAACCCCGGATTTCGAAAGATCAATTTGTCCAGACGTGTCGTCACTCGTCACATGCAACTGGTAGCTTTGCGAAAATTACGGGCAGCTTTGTCAGAAAGCGCGTAATTTGTACTATTCATCCATCCACCGGCTGCCGACAATGAGTGAGAGAATAGTTCCGGTTGTGAAGAAAAGTCCTATAAGTATCTACCTTCGCCTTCCACAGCAAAGGCACACCCTCTCAGCACTTCTTCATCTCCGAGAATGCATTCCCAAAGAATCCTCCTAAGTTACTCTGTGTTCCTCATTCCTTGGGATACTCCTGCGAACAACCCATTCAAAGCAAAAGTATTTCATATCATAAAGGTTGAAAGCAAGAGTATCTCATATCATGTTTTCTCCTTCATTCTCCTTGTTCCTGATTGCTTACCAAGCCTTGCTCTCGAGTACTCATCTTCATCATTTGGTACTTCCTCTTCGTAAGTGAAAATGATACCTCGAAGCATGTGGAGACAAATTGCCAATTCATCCTCAGCTAGGGACAAGGAGAAAGAAAGCAAGAGGCAGGCACTTGGAAAGATTGAAGAAAGAAACAGACCAAAACCTCTACCTCGTGCCTGCCCGCCATGCAGAGGAAACAAGCAGAGAAGAATGCAGACTGCACAATCAAATAATCCCAGCAGAAGAAGTCTGAGATGAAACCAAGGCACGCTAATATTCCTCGCTCAGAATTCCAAATCAGTTCGAGATCAAAGCTGTGGAAAGTCAACAAGCACGACCAATGATCACTTATTAGTTCTATTCATTGTCTTTTATCGTGATTTTCAATTTTTCGTTTGCAATTTTTTACATTTTCTTGCGTTACTTAACTGATTATTTCTTTTCTTTGCAGGAACTTTTGGTTCTTTCCACCCTTGAAGTTGATTGCAGAATTTTAGCTTGGGGGGTCATCGCTTGGTTTTACTGCAAACTAGGGAAGTTTTCAGTCCAATTGCTTTATTTTGTTTCTTATTATTTATTTATTTTATTTTTATTTGCATTATAGTGTTTTCTGACATTGGGGACAATGTCCAGTTTAAGTGTGGGGGTATTTAGACATCTCTAGAATTTCATTTGTTTCTATGTTGTTGCTTTTTGTTTTCTTAAAAAAAAAAAAAAAATTAAAAAAAAAATCGGAAAATTTAAAAATCCAAAAATATTGTCTTGTTTCCCTTATTGTTTTGAATTAGGTTTTTGTTAGTTTCCCGACCCAATGATATAATTGGATCAAATTTGAACCATGATCATCAAGAACTTAGTTAACATGTGTTTTGTGAAATTCTTAATTCTCTTGTTAGTTTTGGACATATTTGACCATCTTTGAAAAACCAAATGCACATAGCCTTGTTAATGTGAAACTAAAGTATGACTTAAAGCTTCATATGTGAATTTAGTGACCATATACATCCTATGTGAGTTTTTGAGCCGATTGAAAGTGTGTGCATTTTTCATACACTTCTATTCTTTCATGTGTGATGAACTTATGTGAGATACATCTCTAGAACTTGCGTAACGATCTTTCGAAATGTTTGTCATTGATTGCATGAACTTGGAAATGATAGAGGCATTAGGTTTACCACTATGGCCCAAATAACCATGTTTCCCAAATAAAAATGATATCATTAGATTGCCAATTTGAGCCGTGTATGTTGAGCCTTTTATTTCTTATCACCAGATATGTCTACCCTTATACCTGTAACATTTTTCCTTACCCTTTCCAAGCAAGCTAGTGAGAAATGTGAGATTGTCTTATGAGAAACGTTTGTGAAGTACTTTGAAGGTGTTTGGCAAAAGAATAAGTGTGGGGGTATTTCATGTTTGTATTAAAAAAAAAAAAGAGAAAAAAAAAAGAAAAAGAAAGATACAAAGAAAATAAAAAGTTTTTCAAGTTTCAGTTAAGGGTGTGGTTGGAGGTGCTAGAAGAATCGCTGGAAAGATTGAGTTCTTATAAATCTAAACAAAAGAATTGCTTGCAATGTAGCTTGGAACTTGTGTTTACCTATTCTTTCATTTCAATAACCCTCTCCCTAAACCTCATTACATCCAATAAAAGTCATCTTGATTTAAGTTTTGCAATTATGATTGTGGAGATGAGATCTTTATGCAAGCTTATGGTAGAAATTTCACATTTGATTCTTTGAGCGAAACACATTAAAACTAAACACATGTGTGATTGAGTGCATATCCCGTGAGAAGGTCGCTAGTTTGCATATGATGATTTTAAAAATAAAAACTTGAAATTGCATTAGCATGGCTATCTCACACACTACACTTCAAGGATGATTTAAAGATTACTGCTAATATTTGAATAAGGAAGATGAACTTGGATTAGTTCCTTGATGCTAGCTATGGTTCTTGATGATTTGTTTTTTTAAATGAAATTCTATGAGGGTCACATAGGGGGAAGCTAATGTTTTTCTTGTTACTTCTTGTTCTAGTTTTCTTTGTTTTGCTCGAGGACTAGCAAAAGCTAAGTGTGGGGGAAATTGATAGGAGCATATTTATACGACTTAGTTAGCTTGTTTTCTTGCTTTTAATTAGCTAAACTATGATAATTATAGTGTTTAAAGTTATTTTCGTGCAATTTCAGGTTTTAGTGTCAAAGTATGCAAAAAGAAGCAATTTGGAACATTCTAGAGCATTTTTGGGCCAAGATTGGATAGTGCAAGCATGGAGGCATGAGGATGGACGAATTTGAAGACAAAAGAGGCTATGAACATGCTAAAAATCTGGTGAAACAAATACAAGTTGCAAGAAGGGATAAATTTCTAGAATGATTGACCAAAACTTCACTCAAAACCAAGAAATTCTTCAATGCCGTGGGCATTGATTCACTTTCACCAGAAATTTGAGTAGATGATGCAATGCTTAAATCACCATGACATGTGAGTGGATGATGCAATGCTTAAATCACCATGACATGTGAATGGATGACTCAATACCTAACCCACCAACAATTCCCACTATTTGTAGTGCTCACCTACTCAATTCCACCAGAATTTTGTGTTAAACAAGTCCATCATCTTCCTATAAATACCATGGCAGCAACCTCATTCAAATCATCCAGAAATTAACCATTCTCCAAGCCTTCCCTTGCCTCTCCCTACATATCTAAACCTTCCTCATCCATTCCTCCATTTAACCAACCATTCAACCACCATAACCACCTTGTGCCACTACCATTGAAGGAGAGGAGGAGTAGTGCCGTGCCTATGCAATCTGCAACTATTAGAGTGTTTGGGAATTCTTTCTTCTTTTAATTCTATGTTCATGTTTAATTTAACTTGCTGTTCAATTATGTTAAACATGTAGAACTAATTTCTTTTTAGTTAGAGGCAAATTTGAAGCCATGGACATATGTTGGTTATGATTTGATTTACTCCAGTTATGAATTCATGAACTTTAGATGTGGTTTACTTTTCTGTTTTGATTAAGAACTTGTTTATGTATGTGGGTTGAGGGTCGACACTTAATTTGCATGCCTAAACTTGATGCTAGGACATAAGGGAATTTCACCTAATCGTTATGAACTTATATTCATGAGTAGTAAAGATCGCTAGTCACGATTGTGTTTAAGTAAACCCTAGGCGGGATTAACATGCGTATTCCATAGTTATGAATGCCTAGTCAATGTTTATGATTTCCGTTGAACTTAATGATCTTTGTTGAATGTCTCTATCATGCGTATTCCATAGTTAGGGACTTTGATGAGGAATAATTTGGTTGTAATGCGTATTCCATTCAATCCAATGAATCTAGGGAAATCTAAGAGTTAATTTAAGCGGACCAAATTAACTTGGAACATTGTCATTCATCGTTTGTTGAAGTCATAACTGGGAATCAAATTATATGCATATGTTCATGTGTGGATAAAAAACCCTCTAGCTAGTCCGTCATCTATCCTTTCACCTTAATTTCATGCTTTTGTCAATTCTGTAATTTATTTAAGTTTAATTTACTTCTCGTCAAAATCAAACCCCCCCATTATTAAATTATATTATTTAGTTAGTTTTCATTGTTGTTAGTCTTTTAATTCAATTTCCGTCCATTTCAGTTCCTAGTGTCCAATTTGATTGTTTTCATTATTTTGAGTCATCCTAAGTGTGTTTCGAGTTATTAGAGTTTTTAGCCTAGTTTTGTGTCATGAGTCTTGTTTAATATTTTTAAATTAATTTAGAATAGATTAGCAATCCCTCCTAATCCCCGGCCTAGAACGATACCCTACTTACATCTATACTACAATTGTCAAAAAGAGGGTTTAATTTGTGTGTCAAGTAATTCTCACATCAGCTGCTATTGTGCCTCATGCCAAATAAGCTATTGGACTTACTAGGCATCATATCATTTACAATACTTGCTGATTTTTGACCTGAGAGCAATGGCCTTCGAACATTGACCTCAAAATCAGCTGCATTTCCATTCCCTTCCAAATCCCAATTCTCCGTCTTGTCTTGGCATCCAGGTGGTGCCACATTTAGCACGCTGCCCATGTTGAGAATACTGCCCATGTTCGGCAAATTAAGAAGGCTGCGCATACTTCCTGTGTTTTCGGGAAGAAGCTTCTCATGAACACTGCCAAATAGATTTACAAGAGGATCCACGTAAGGCACATTTGGATTCAACAAGCTTCCTTGTCGCGACATCAAGCCAAGATTGGCTTGTCCTGTGACAGATTTCGCAATCATTGACGCCCTCCCCTTGAGCATCGAAGCCCTCCCATCCTCCGGTCCATACAGCCTTATTTGATCTTTATCCGAAGTCATTGCCTGGCCTTCACCACCCTCATTAGCCGGTTCAATTATGTACTCTTCCAATGATGCTTCCCCTCCAACACCAAGTCCCTCAAACAGCAAAGCCATCTCACATGCATATCAATCAATCCTAAAAAACTAAGCTTTCAAAAAATGGGAAAGGGGAAAACCTGCTATACTTTTAGACATAAGCACAATATCAGCACCGAAAACATAAGCATTCATAAATTCAAATGCAGTACTTAATGCACCTGAAATATCTTCCCGTTCGCGTAGTCTCTGCAGAACTTTCTTAGCCTCAGCCATTCTTCCTTTACTAACAAGCCACCGTGGAGACTCCGGCAGGTAAAACAGAGTCAATCCGAAATAAACCAAGGAAGGAATAGAAAGAACTCCAAGCATCATTCTCCAACTGGGGGTATCCTTCAGTGACATTCCAAACATCATGCAGTATGACAAAAACATCCCTCCCGAACCGGTAAACTGTGGGAGAGTATTCAGTAGCCCTCTAATTTCGGGTGGGGCAATTTCAGAAATGTAGACCGGGACAAGAGTAACAGCTAGTCCAATTCCAAACCCATCTAGTAGCCTTGCCAAAAGAAGAACATAGACATTTGGAGCCCATAGCATTACTAAACCACTGAGAAAATATAAAACTGATGAAATTATCAGCATTGGACGTCTTCCTAGCCAGTCTAAAACTGGCCCTGAGAATGTTGTGATGATAGTGGCACCGATCAAAGACAAGGCCACGATAAGCCCTTCGATCGTCAGTTGGGTTTCCAACTTAAATTCCCTTTTGATGTAAAGCACAGCCCCTGCAAATTTGATTTGTAAATGTCACAGCTTCCATACCAACTAAGCCCTAAATCACACAACACAATACTTGCTTTTGATACGTTTTCCGGGTTGACGAGGAAAACCCTACAACTATCATAACTCAAATTAAATAAAGATATGTGCAATCATTTGCAAAAGAAGATAATTATTCATGGCTCAAATGAGATCTCAAAGTCTTATTATTTAGATTAGCATATACCCGAGTTCGAATCTCTCTTTATGTCGCTCGAATAAGAGAACCATCATAGAAATAGTACCTGCAATGGTTGCATTGTCCCATCCTTGCTACAAGTTTCCTGTCGCAGCAGCAATGGCTACAAAAACAGTTCCCCACATTCTTTCTGCTGCCACAAACAACAGGAGGACCTTTCAAACCCAGAAGGGAATTCAGCAGAGAAATAGAGAAACTCTTGGACTTTGTAGCGTCAACCTTAAATTTATATAATTTAATTAGAAATTAATGCCAAATTTGAATATATATTTGCTTTCTTGGAAAGAAAGAAATTACCTTTCAAGAAGAGAGAGAAACCATGAAATTAAAGTACATATCTTCTGATCTCAAAGCAATGTACATATCTTCTGACAAGAAACAATCTCAGTAAGTGCTTTTGGTTTTAACAGGTTCCAAAAAGTTTTGCTGAAATTCCTAGTGTGCCTCTTTTGAACCACACACAACATGTAGCCCTCTTCATGCGGTTAGATAGCGGGTAACTGTTAACTGCCTAATTTTTTTTTTCTTTCAAATTTTCTCCTCTAATACCGGTGATGTAAAAAGTGAAATAATCAATGAGAACAAAACTCAAAGATTAAAATACTAAAGAAAGAGAATTTCAAAAAAAAAAAAAAAAAACTAAAGAAAGTATTTTGTATGGTGGGTCAAAATTGGCACAAAGATTTACTACTGCATGGTTGTTCAGGTAGGGGTGGAATTTTTTCCCGAAAATCCCGAACTGTCCCGATCCCGTCCCGAAATTAGCCCGAAAAATTCCCGAATCAAATTTCCCGAAACATTCGGTACCCGAAACCGATCCCGACCCGAAAGTTTCGGTTTGGGATTTGGCCACATCTTTGAAACCTTTCGGGAATCCCGAACCGAACCGAATATTATATATATATATATTTATTTATTTATTTATTTATTTATTTATTTTTAATTTTTAATTAGAAATTACTTGAACCGTTGGATTTGTTAAAATCAAATCCAACCGTTGAGGCTTTAGTGTGTACAGGTGATTGGCTAAGGGGGAATGAAATGTCTTTCTACAAGGAGCCTACAATTGACGATCTTATGTTCTACAAGGAACTTGAAGAGTTGGAGAAGGGTAAGTGAAGTATTTGATTTCATGTTTTCATTTTCTTAGTTTTAAAATTTATGCATTCACTTTCTAAATATATTTTGTGTTTTATTGTTTTTATCGTTTTAGAGTTGCCTAATATGGGAGGTGAGGAGAATCCCACACAAGGTGAAATGCCACCTCCTCCACCACCTCAAGTTCAACGCCGCCCATCATTACCTCCACGACCACGACCACCCATTTCAAGAGCATCTAATCCAACACAAAGGAGGGTTCAATTATCAACAAGAGGAAGGGGTCCACCACCACCATCAACACCAACGTCAACGGGTCATTCATCAACAAGGGGAAGAGGCCGAAGGGGCTAAAGGAAATGAACTACGTTTATAAACTATGTTTTGCTTTTGGTTTGTAATTTAATCTAAATTCATTCGGAAGTTTGGTTTGTAAAATTTAACTTATTTCATTTTGGTTGCATGCACTTTTAATTAACTAGTTTGTTAGACGTTTATAAACTTAAGCTTAACTTGTTAGTTGTTGCTTTCTTGATATGAAAATTGAAACAGGTGTGGTATTGTGAATCTGTGATATTGTGATGAAATTGAAACAAGTGGGTTGCATGTGCTTGTGCGGGCAGTGGCTGGTTGCAATTGCCAATTGTAACCCTTTTTTTTTTTTTTTTATGAAAAAAGGGTGGGCTTACCCTTTAAATGGTGGGCTTACTCTTTAAAAGCCCAACATTTTGGGCTTCAAATTGTAAAAAGTTATAAAAGCCCAATCCCGAAGTTTCCCGAAAATCCCGAAACACTTTCGGGAATCCCGAATTTCGGGATTCCAATAGTTTTGGTTCGGTTTCGGGATATAAAATCCCATCCCGAAATGTTTTGGTTTGGGAATCGGGTTCGGGGTTTCGGTTCGGGATCCCGACCCGAACCACCCCTATGTTCAGGTATGAGATTACTGTTGAGCAAGTGAAGAAGCACTTGGAAGCATTGGTTGAGGACACTTTGATGATCGAGTCGGGTCTTATAGCGGTACCCAAGTACAAGATTTTCATCGAAAGAAAAGTTAGAGTTGAATATCAGAGTACGCAACGAACAAGATTAACAAGAATAATAGAAATATTATTAAACAAACGAGAATGCCGGAACGGCTACAAAAAACCTAAGAAACTACATTGTGAATAACTTGTTATTGTATAGAATTACAAAGTACCATATATATAGAAAACTAACATAACCTTAAGAGGTAAGGAAATGAAACCCTAATACTAACGGGCTAAGCCCAAAATACCAAACATTAAAATAAATCTAAATAATAATATTTTCCAACACCCCCCGTCAAACTCATGGCGGTACACGACATGGGTTTGCCAAAGTAGATGTAGATGCAAGACTCCAAATTCCAGTACCAATGTCGATGCCGATGCCGATGCCGATACCGATGCCAATGCCGATGCCAATACCAATACCAATACCGATGTTGATGCCGATGTCGATGCCAATATCAATACCAATACCAATACCAATATCAATACCGATGCCAATGTCAATTGCGAGCTTCCAAACAAACAAAAATAACATATTTTTTCTTTGCCCGTGTGGGGGCCTCAAAAACTCCAAACAATTTTTTTTTTCTTTTTCCTTCTTTTTTCTCTCTTCTTATGGGCGAAGAGGTGCAACATCGCACCTTCTTCCTTCTTTTTCCTTTCCGTGGTTTTTTTTTTCTCTCTTCTTTTCTCCTTCTTCCCCTTTTTTATTTGCTAGGGGATCTTCTCCTCTACAAGCAAACCTTTTTTTTTTACCTTTCAATTTTCTTTTCATTGCAAACAATCAATATCAACTAACAAATCTAAAACGAACGACGACAAAGGCAAACAAATTGATACCAACGAGAACGGATTGAACCCTAAGGATCGAACCCGCTCTGATACCAAGTTGAATATCAGAGTGCGCAACGAACAAGACTAACAAGAATAATAGAAATATTATTAAACAAACGAGAATGCCGGAACGGCTACAAAAAACCTAAGAGACTACATTGTGAATAACTTGTTATTCTATAGAGTTACAAAGTACCATATATATATAAAACTAACATAACCCTAATAGGCAAGGAAACGAAACCCTAATACTAATAGGCTAAGCCCAAAATACCAAACATTAAAATAAATCTAAATAATAATATTTTCCAACAGTTAGAACAAAGCACCGAGGAAGAACACAAGTAAGTCCTTATAAATGTGTGGTTTTGATTTACAGTTTATTAATCTATATTTTAATTTGTGAGATATAGGACGAGAACACATTGCATAACTCACGGTTATTACTTAATCTTCAATTTTTATGTTATTTTTGAAAATTTTGGCCATGATTTGGTCAGGTTGTTCTTGAAGGCTTACAGGAATATGGGAAGGGAGACTGGAAGAGCATTTCCAGGTTCTGCGTTGTGACAATAACCCCAACACAATTTGTAAGTCATGCTCAAAAGTACTTACTCCACCATGATAAAAACTCTGCAGAATTATCCCATCAAATTGTTAATGGTGATTGGTGATCTGTGATCATCGCTCCACCTCGAAGATAGGATGAGTGACAATGTTGTGGCTAACAATCCGTCACTAGAAACCTCTCAGCGAGAGATTTTAGTGGTTATAATAACCCATTGGGCTGTCACTAATGATTCAAGAAATAAAATTCTTGCAAAGTGTTTTTGTTTATTTTTCTTCAATTGCCTTATTTTGTTTACTAACTAATGTAATAGTCACGCAATCACGTAATTTTATAAATTCACTCAAGTTATATCATGTGTGTTTGTTTATTAATACTACATTTTTATGTCCACAACATATAGCGTTGTCGTTGAACAAATTATAATTCATTAATTACTAACATGTGGCCAACGAGCGCACAAAAAGTAGAGAGCACATTGAAGGGCTGCAACTCTTCGTTTATTCTAATTTTAAATATATCGTTATATTAAAATTTTTAAAAATTTTAAAACTCTACAAACCTCGTTGTGAGATTATTCTTCACAAATGCTATCTTTAATGGAGCTAAGAATCTAAATACATGTAGATTCTGTTGAAATTAAAAACAATGAATCCTCTCAAAAAGAAAAAAGAATAATCATGTGCCAAATAAATATAAAACAAATCTTAACTAGATAAGGCGTATTAAAACATACTTTCATCCTCGGTTTCAAGCACATTGTTTTTCAATATTGTGGTTAGTAAAATCGCGGTCTTCACCTATAAAATAATTCAAGACTCAATTCGTACGTGCATAGTTGCAATCCAGTTATATATTATTCTCGAATTCATATTAGGTGGTTTTTTCACTTTAAAAATGATAGAGGAGATATTTGAGGCATCTGAAGGCTGCAATGAGGAGAAGAATGTTAGTTTTGTATAGCTAAACATGTTCAGCATAAAACATCGAATCAATGATTTACCAGAGGTATATATTCACAACATTCTCTTTACCCAATTTTTCATTTTTATTTAATGTTAATCTAATGATTTTGAGCCATTAGATTTTTTTTTTATGTGATCTAACGGCTGTAAAAATTAACAGTCAAAATATAGGGACATTCTGCCAAACCACGAAACTAATATATTGGTGCATTTGGCGCCGTTGGATGGATTAGATGGACGGAGGAGGATGCACCAGATATGGAATCCAACGGTACGAGCTGATCTGGAAGGTTGACTGCTAAAATGGCATTTCCACGTGAATAAAAATCTGGCATTTTGTTGGAAGGCGTTATTGCCTACTTGTCAACTCCGTTACTTTCCGTGTTTGATATTTTTCCCTCCAATTTCTCAACCTCTTTATCTGGACTCTTTTACCATTGTACCCCTTCTGTTTTATCACACTCATACCTTGTATTTTGCATTATTACCACTTATCATTGTGTACATAATTTACCATTTTTAGTACGATTTTATGATTTTCAATTATAATATTTATATTTGTTATTCGATACAAATCGATGATGCCGTGGTGTGTAGGCAGTGGCGGATTCAAGATTTTAAATTCGAGAGGTCCCAATAATTAAGGTCAAAAAATTTATAGACAAAAATAACATTGAAAATTTAAATATAATACATTTCATTAAAAAATCATATGCAAAACAATATTACAAATTATAAAATCATAATTCAAGTGTCCATTATGAAGTTTCATAAGTTACTAGGGAGTACCTAAGTTATTAATTATCTAAAACACTGGTCAAATAAAACTCTCCCCAAACTCCCACTATCTTTCTAACCAAACACACCATTTTTCTCTTTTACTAGTTTCCAAACATCCACCTTCTCTCTCACTATGAACACAGCTGCCATGCCTCCACCAACCGTCTCCCTCCCCATTCTCCCGAAGCCATGGCAGCTCCACCCCCAAATTTCACCAACCCACAAATCATATCCATCTTACTAACCTTATGAAGGAAATTTCATCCATATGAAAAATTACTAAGGTGGTTGAAATAATTTGGGGAAATTTGGGCTTATGTACTGCCCCCGCCAGACGACAGAGAAAGGTTGGAGGAGAAGTGGGTGGCATCGATGGATGAGACCATGGCAGAAGCAAGGAGGAGAGAGGCAGGAAGGGTCCCTATTTTCTTTCTTTTCCGTGCGCGATCATCTTCTCTGAGAAGAAGACAGCCACTGCAACTTGCGACCTACAACCTGCACAGACCTCATGCTCCAGTACGAGGGGTCCCTGGAAAATTTCTAGCAGCAATTTAGGATCGTCGATGGGTCCTGGGACCTTCCAGGTCCCTACGTGAATCCGCCACTGTGTGTAGGGCGCAACTCTAATATTTTTAAAACTTATAGGTTACGTACGTCTATTGTGAATACATAATACAATTCAAAATCTAAATTTCATAGTGGATAAAGTTAAATTTCATAAGCAACTATCGTCATATAACTGTACATGATGACCAGAATTTGTCGATATATCGACTTTTATTATCATTTTAAATCTCATTAATTCCATTTGTCTGCCGTTTTCATATACAAATCTATTTAACGAACTATTAGTTAGTAGAAGTTGGAGTCAACTGATCATCCAAAACACGTGCTCTAGAACAGTTCCGGTTGCGATGATTTATCATTGATATGAGTTTGGACGCCTAGGGTTTTTATACTCAAATACTTTTATTTTAAGACTCAAATTACATAAAAAAGGAAGAAGAATTTTGTTAACATAAAAGTATATTTAATAGTTGTCTACAAATATTAGATCCAGCAACTTCATTTTCCCCCATCATTGCAAGTATTTAATCAAAATAGTATTCGTAGTTCATATTGATAGTCAGCATGCAGGATTTACCTTCCTCTGTGAATTAAGTAAATGACAGTTAATTTACTTTTATATAACTCAAACTACCCTACACGATACCAACGTATAAATGAGGTTAATTTGGTCATTGTGTGATGGACATTTTGGTAATTTTGACAATGAAATTTGTAACGAACGCCAATTTCGGTCTGAGCAATATCTCTGAAATTTGGTGTGCGGTCCAAGTGCATTTTGGTAAATATGAATGCGGTCTTTCAACTATAAAACGACGTCAAGACCTGTGAGTAAAAGCATCTAAAAGAAATGTCAAAATCCTAGGTGGAATGTCAATGTGCATATTTAACATTAAAAGTCACTCCAACCGAAGTGTTATTTGCTGACTGGATTTGAAAGCTTAGTGATTTGATGTCAAATTTATTTTTAATTCATTTTAATAGTGGATCCCTTATTTCACTAACATTTCAACCAATAAAAATTTTGTTTCAACATTTTTTTAATAATTACAATCATTTAAAGCTCTATTTAAATAATAAAATAACATCTGACAATTCAGTTAGAGAAGTACAAAATTTGATATGAGGCTTTACATTGTCACATTAACCATCAATTGTAATTTGATTTTTATAATTTAACATTTTCTTTGGAAATGGTATTAAGAAACAAAACATCCTCTCTCTCTCTCTCTCTCTCTCTCTCTCTCTCTCTGATTTATTTTTCTGGATATCTGGGCTGAATGAAAGAGCATAAGTAATTTGGATCCTAAACTCTTACATTCTTTTTATTTTTTGTTCATGTGATCAGCAGATTTGGGATGCAAAAGAAATGTTAAGGATTGTCGCATGGGTGACTTCTCTCTCTCTCTCTCTGATTTATTTTTCTGGATATCTGGGCTGAATGAAAGAGCATAAGTAATTTGGATCCTAAACTCTTACATTCTTTTTATTTTTTGTTCATGTGATCAGCAGATTTGGGATGCAAAAGAAATGTTAAGGATTGTCGCATGGGTGACTTTGAGATATGCACGCTCTCGGATGACTTTCAGTCGTTCGTGGAAATGAATCTCATAAAGAGGTCCAAATTTATTGATGATTGAGAGTCATCCTGAGTGCGGCTATATCAATGCAAATTCATTTTATTCTTTTAAAATAAAATTTTGAGCGAATTTGGATTAAGTTCAGATAACTACCCAATCTTTAGGCGCAATTTTAAATTTGTCTTAACATTTTAAAACGTTTCAAATAACTACCTGAACATTTGAAAAATTCATCAATTAGGTTCACTAGCGTTCAGTGATGACATTGACAAATATTAAGCGTGTTTTAACTCTCAGGTCATCTATAGAGATTTGAATCTCCAAATTGACGTCATGTAGTATGCAAATTTACAGTTTAACATGACTAAAATGGGTCAATTTGGGGGATTAGAAATCTAAAGATGTTGATTAGTGAAAATCAACTATAGTATTTGTCCACCTCATTATTTAATGTTAATAACGTCATCATTTAATTAATGTTGGCAAAGTCCCCGATGACCTACCATATATCTAATTTCAAAATGTTAGATATTTATTTGGAATGTTTTAAAAAGTTAAGACTAAATTGAAATCACCCTCAAAAAGTTTGGTTTTTTGGTACTTAACGCAAATTCATTGTGGGAGAATATTGAACAAATTAATTATTTCTTCAAATTCTCAACCTGAATTTGACATTGGCTACAGGGTGACGCGCGAGGACCAAGCTGCTGTGGGTTGGGATTTTTTTTATGTTTTTTTTTCTTTTCCTGGCAGCAATGTATTGAATCCTATCCTATATATGGCGAATAATTTTATATATGGAGCTTCTTTTGGTCATAATCCATTTTTATTTTCTCGTCATCTTTTCTACAAAGCTAGCTAGCTTTAAGGGTATGAACTGTAATCTTAATTCATCGTAATCTAAACTACAAGGGTTCATGTTGAAGCGTATCAATATCGTATTGTATGAACATAAAAAGCGCACAAAAGTTAATTAACCTAATCTTTCAAATTCTTTACTGATTTTTATCTAAATCTCAATGAAGTGCACTGAAACTTCTAAAAAACCGTTATATAAAAGAAGAGCGCTCAAAAGGAGAATGAGTGTTATAGAACCGTTGTTGGAGGAACCAAAAAAAAAAAAACCACAATCTTTGGGCATGGTTGTTTAATGAACTTTTCATACATATAACATTAATGATTTCAGTCATTTGTCTGAGCTTTAAGCATATTTGAAATTCTACACAATGCTTGTGTAAAACAGTATTACTACCCCAAATTTGTGGCAGTTTATTCATTCATAAAAAATAAAGATAAATTTAACTGGTAATGTCACCATCTTATTTGTTTAACTAGTAGCACATATTCACATTTATTATATTTTAGTTTTTTGTCAAACGATAGATTTTGTTAGATTAGATGTTAGATTAGTCACCGAAAGGATTCAAACCCACGCCGTCATGCAAAGGCTCAACACCTTTCCACCACTGTGGTAAAAGACCACTTGCACATATTCACATTTATTAATTGGGTTTCTTAATTTTTCTGAAAGAAAATGATTAACGATTTGATATAACAATTTTCTAAATTAAAAATATGTAAACCCATATATTAAAGTGTATTTACATCCGAAAGCAAGATGCATGTATGAAGACGAATGAATTTATGGATAGTGACAGTAGTAAACCAATTCATTGCCAACTCATAGCAGTGCTGTCCCTTAAGAATTTAGTGATAAGGTTTTATATCTAAAGTGATTTCTAAGATTGGTATCTCTGACTTGGTCTATGACAATGAAAATCAACAGAAGTGGTCCAAGAATTTATCTACCGTAAGTCATTAATATTATGTGAAAATGATCACTAATACCATGTGAAGATAAGACCGCCGCACTAAAAAATTTCTTAATACGGATCATCCAACCGTTATATTCGTATTGAAGCCAACCCAAATGTAGAGTCCGGTCGTTATGGGTCTCAAAACTACAAGATCTAGCCCAACATGTCTCTAAGCATACTTCCATACATCAGTGTTACAGGCCCAATTCTAGCCATAATTTCCAGACGTTGTCGTTTTGTTCACCTGCTAGTTATCATGTTATGTGTACTAGTGGCACACCATGAGGTACAGTTCCGGTCGCCGGACAATGATGTTAGACATGTGACATGTGAGTTCTTGTTCAAACTCTTTCTTTGGGTTATTATTGTTGTGAATTTGGTCTATCGGCCAAGGCACTGCTGTTGTCTTATTGCATTCGAGTTCAAGTCTCTTTCGTTGTTAATTAAATAATTTTTTTAACAAAAAATAAGGTATTTTGGTCTGTTAGATAAGTTATTTCTGTATAATCAATTAGTGCAGTGAATTTATAATTAATTTAGTGTAATCAATTAGTGTAGTGAATTTATAATTAATTTAGTGTAGCGAATTTATAATTAATTTACTCTAAATCCCTTATCGAAACATATTTTAATATTTTTTTAGAGTACAAGCGATATTCTACACTAATTTACATTAAAATGAGAGAATATGATATAATACACAATGAATTGAAAAAAAAAAAAAAAAAAAAACCTTAACCACCACGCAATTCATCATTTTCAATATGTCCTTGTATTTAATAATCAATTGATTGTAATTAACTTCTTATTTTACATTCTCTAACTTATTTGATGATCAAGAAATTCATAATTCTATTATTTATTCTCTAATCTCACTGGTGCTCTGTTCTATGAAGGTAAATACACGTAGGCAGTGACAAAGTTTGCTGATTATTTATATAAAAAGATTATCCTTTACATATTTAATTTTCATGGTAGATTTTCGTGCTCCAACAACAATGACAGTTACCGAACAAATGAACAGAGTTAGCCACGAATGCAAGAAAAGTTTACATCTTCTCAGGTGAAGAAAAGCCACCCAAATAATACTATAACATTTTTAGTCAAATGTATTGGATGGAGCCACATCGGAATAAGATCTCATCCGAATCCTCTCAATCTCGAGAATCACTTCATCATGTCCGTTTATTTGTTATCTTGTGGTTATAAATTATTTTGAATTCTTTTATTTAAAATTAAACACAAATAGTACTTCATAAAAATTAATTACATAATATACGATGAAATGATATTCAGAATCCTCACAAACAAGATCCAAAAAGAATTCTTATCCAGCCACATGCACTGCTTTTGTTTTGTGGATGATTCAAGAACATGATGAGTCCCTCAAGTGCCTCAATCATAGCAATACGATTAATTTTGGGAACCTATGCAGCCATACAAATTCCAAGTTAGTGGAAAAACCTACCCATTAAATGCCCCCTCTTACAATCATATGCTAATGATGATGATAAGTGAATGTAAAAGATAAGAATGCTAAGGACAGTCGTTTATGTGATAAGCAAGCAACTTCACTAATGAAACTAATGAAGGGGTGTTTTACTTGGTTATGTCTTTCGACTAACCAATGCCCCTTTTACTACTACGAGCTATTCTAGTGCATGTTACTCGTGAGTGACTGCCAACTATTAATTTCATTATAGACAAATAATACTAATGAAACTAATGAGGGGTTGGCTATTTTTTTTTTATGTTTTGTTATTCCTATCGGTTATAACCGACAGTAATACATTTATACTAAATAATAGCATGTATTCCTGTCGATTATAACCGAAAGGATTTCTTAAGAAAAAATTCAAATGCAATGGCTACTAGCCGTTGCATTTGATTTTTTTTTTTTACAGTTTTATTATTATTTTTTATTTACAAAATTTTTCATATGGCTTCTATTTTTTCCTATAACTTTTATTTCACAAAATTTGTTTCATATTTTTTAAAATTCCATTTTTTTCCTATAACTTCCTAAGCCATTATACAACATTAAATTAAATTAAGTAACATGAAACATCATTAAACAATATGAAACAACATTAAATAACATTAACCAACATAAAAATTATACAACATGAAACTTAAATGGAGACGGTTTTTAAATGGGTTGAATTTAAGTTGTAGTTTTTAAATAATAAATTATGTTTGGCCCTATGGCCCTTTGGTCATCGGTTGGAGACGGTTTTTTGTGACAGGGCTAAAACAAACCCTCTGGCCCTCTTGCCCTCAGTTGGAAACGGAGGCAAATATGACCCTGTACTATTCATTAAAATATTAATATTTTGAAGAATCTTGGATGACCAGAAGGCTAAAACGAGTCATTTGGCCAGCTATCGGTTGGAGATGGCCTTAAAGAGGTCAGATGGTTGGACCTTGAAGCATAACCATTGCTCTCACTTGTGAGTTGGGATTTTTAATTGATTTTGTTTCTACTTTTGTTGAACTTTGTTGAGCACTCTTTGCAAGTTGGAGTGCCTTCGAAGCTAACATCTCAACACTGCGAAATTGCATCTAAAAATTATTGAGAAAAAATGTTTTCAGATAACTAAGAATATCCTTTTCTTAATAATTTGTAAGTGCTTTAGATTATCAAGAACGTTTACTTCATGATAGTTTATAAGTGCTTTAGATTTTGAATATGACGCTTGTACATAATCATTTACCTCCTAACCTAAATATCGAACCGGTCACTTGGGCTGCTTCTAAAACTATCAGAAAAATGTTTTCAGATAACTAAGAACGTTCACTTTCGATTACTTACCTAACCAAAATATCACATTGGTCAAATAAAATATCTTAAAAAGCAACTTATATTCCTAGTCTCCATAGAATCTCTGCCACTTCATACTTTTAAAATAATGTTTTGTAATGTTAGCACAAAAATTAAAGTTAAACTATGAGGTGACATAGATAGAGTGGGGATATTTTTCAGTATACCTAGAACATATGGTGATACACCACGTATCACTAAACAAGTGAGATATTTGTGTTAAAAAAATTAAAAAAAAACTTGACAAATAAAACTTCCCTCCACTTATGTAATAACACGTGGTATCCCACCTCTGTTCCAGGCACAATAATGAAAAATTTCTTCATGAACAAAAGAGCCTGAGCACCAACTCGTTCAATTGAGTTTATCCTGTGTGCTGCTTATGTGGTTATGCCAATTGATTAAGTTGATCCTCCGCTCAAGCCACTCTTGGTACATATATCAGTCAAACGCCTAATTGGCCAAACCCTATTATTCTCCCCCATTTCCGAGAAATTTTTAGTTGTGACGACCGCGTTTTTATATAATTGGCTAAACCACATTCCCCTAACCACTCCTAAACTGCTGCCTAGTAACAACTTGACATCTCATCCGGCTTCAAACTTTCACTTTCATATAAAACTTGCCATAAAATACGAGTCAGAAAGGACTGCCTTACATTTGTTAAAATCAGCATAAGTTTCGACAAACTCAATGTTAAGCTCAGTGCACCATTCCAAACATGTGTCTCTGGCCTCCTATGATGACTCGTCATCCCCCAATAAACTGCTTCCTTCAGCCTCGGTGATTCCACACACAGTGAACCCTTGACCATCATCAGCAAACGGGTCTCCAAGCTTCTGCGGTCGTCTTCTATACCGGGTATGAACCGGGTGACCCGGAACAAGATCAACCTTATTCCCTATGCACACTAGTATATCGAACTTTTGAAGATCAGTTCGACACCCCCATTTCTGAAGCACAGACAGAGACGACAACTGCAGCATAACGCGAGCAAATTGATACAAGACACATCGAAAATCATGCTAAATAAGTAAACAAAGTGACAAAGAGTGAGTGGCAAGAGACTGGAACCTCAGTTGTGTCGAAAACCAAGAACAAGGCAGCCAACTGTTCAAATATTGGGAGGGACTCAATCGAAAATTCGTCATGGAGATGAGCCATCCATAACGAAACGTCAGCTGTGTAGTACATTGTAGATATATTCCACCTATTTTTTTAACACAAAAATCATCAAAATTCAGATTTCAAAAGAATTAAAAATGAATTCTTTGTTCCCAAAATTCCTAAAAGTTGTATTCTTTGCACTGTTCTAAAAATCCTCATCCTAACGCCGCCTCCGCCTAGGAGCTAGGCGGCTGGTCACTGCCTTGATTAATATCTAGACGTTTGAAAATTAATAAAAGACACCTATACCAGTTGAGGTGCCCGCCTAGACCGCCTAACCCGCCCAGACTCACTTAAGCATCTGCCTAGGTTGAGACTCACTTTAATAGAAAATAGATGCCTAGGTTGAGACTCACTTTAATAGAAAATAGATAACTTTCAATTTACATTTAATTTTTTTCAATAAATTGTAAGAGACTTGTTAAATACTTAAATAGGTATACACTATATGCTTGTTCTCCATGTTTTCATTATGTTCCAATACTTTATAATACATATGTCATTCTATTTTGTAGTTTATGATGAAATTATATATATTTTAAGTATAAACAGACACTTATTTACACAAAATATAATAGATTTACTTAAATCCGTCTAGCCCGCCTAGACGCGCTTAACCGCCTCGCTGCTAGGCTCCAGCCCGCCGCCCGACTAGCGTTTAGCGTATTTCATAACCTTGATTCTTTGTACCCAAAATTCCTAAAATTGAATTCTTTGATCCCAAAATTCAAAATTTACATACCCATTAACTACCAGCTGAGATGACGATGAAGAATCAGAAGCATCGCCAAAATCCAAACCCAGTGATCCAACAAATCAACAGATCATGCTTAGTATCGTTCAAAGGAGAGAGAGCTTACGCGTAATGAGAGAGCGGTTGCCGACGCCGGGGGAGCCGAGGAAGAAGATGCCGGGCCGCTTCTCCAGCGAGTCTCCGTCCTTTGATTGACTTTCCATTTCTCTGATTACTTTCGGAGAGAATGATAAAGTTTGGATCTTTGCAAATCTAAAACCCTAATTCCTCTAACTCAATTTAGTGCAGACGATGACTGACTTTTCTCAGCAGACTTTCCTATTGCTAGTGCTACACGCCAACTGGGCTCAGGCTTAGGCTGCAGTTAAAAACAGTTCCTTTTTTTAACTTAAAAAAATAATCTACATTGCAGAATGAAAATTCAAATTCAAGTACATATATATTGGTCGTTGTAAAATTAGTGAATTTCTCTTTTGTAAAAAAATTAGCGAGTCATATACTATTATTTGTCACGAGCTAAATAAGATCTTATAGGACAGTATGTAAATCAAATTAATGTTAGACACAAGTTTTTTTAAATAAAATGTCACGCCTGTGCAATTTGATTTTGATCAGTTTCATATCTAACAAAAAATTAAACCATACTTCAGTAAGAATTTTGGTGATCTATGTTGAGTTATTTGGTATATGATCACAATAATAAGAAAAAGCGTGTGCAACAATATATATCTGCTTAAAATTAAATAGATGGGAAAATATAAGTGTAGCCACCAAATACATTGACAAAATCATTTGGAACTACAAGGGTGGTTAAGTAGACTGTTAAACTTCAATCAGTATTTGGGATTAGCTTAGGGATTTCTCAAATTTATAAGCGCAAATAGTAGAACAAAACATGTTACCTTATGAGTTTATGATTAGAAAACATGGTATCAAATATACTTGTGCAGCATTAAGGGAGGGACAGTGATGATTAGAAAATCACTTTCAAAAAAAGCAATCTAGTCATAAGCACTTCTTCCAACTCAAGTCCTGTCCTCATAATCCCAGTCTAAAATCAAACCAAATTTCAAACCCTCTAAACAATCAAATCACTTATATATATATAGTTCAATACTTACAGTTATCAACAAAATTAATTTTCATTTCATCAGAAATTAAGAAGAAGAGATGAACCTTATTCAACGAGTTATTTCCAACTTTGCCATCTCATCACCACCTAGTCTACAGTAATTAGTCAGGTTCAGAATCCAAAGCACTCGTAGTTTTGGAATTTTATCCAATGATGTACATCAGCTAGGTATAAATTGAATTCTTGCATGTGAAGGAGACAAAAAAATTGAATTCTTTTTTGTGATGGAGAGTTCATGAAGAGTTCCGTTTTGAAAGAATTCCTTTAGAATTTCTCGTTTGTAAATGATTTTTCTAGATTGCATAAAGCGGGCGAAGGGTCAATGGGGTATTGCCGTATAGATGCTTGGAAATTTTGGAGTGGGAAATGAAATAAAATTGAAGCCTAACTTAAATAGGTCAGATGGTTGGACCTTGAAGCATAACCATTGCTCTCACTTGTGAGTTGAGATTTTTAATTGATTTTGTTTCTTCTTTTGTTGAACTTTGTTGAGCACTCTTTGCAAGTTGGAGTGCCTTCAAAGAACACTACGAAATGGCATCTAAAAATTATTGAGAAAAAATGTTTTCAGATAACTAAGAATATCCTTTTCTTAATAATTTGTAAGTGCTTTAGATTATCAAGAACGTTTACTTCATGATAGTTTATAAGTGCTTTAGATTTTGAATATGACGCTTTTACATAATCATTTACCTCCTAACCTAAATATCGAACCGGTCAATTGGGCTGCTTCTAAAACTATCAGAAAAATGTTTTCAGATAACTAAGAACGTTCACTTTCGATTACTTACCTAACCAAAAGATCACATTGGTCAAATAAAAAATCTTAAAAAGCAACTTACATTCCTAGTCTCCATAGAATCTTTGTCACTTCATACTTTTAAAATAATGTTTTGTAATGTTAGCATAAAAATTAAAGTTAAACTATAATGTGACAGAGATAGAGTGGAGAGATTTTTCAGTATACCTAGAACACATGGTGATACACCACGTGTCACTAAACAAGTGTGAGATATTTGTGTTAAAAAATAAATAAAAAAAACTTGACAAATAAAACTTTCCTCTCCACTTATATAATAACACATGGTATTCCACCTTTGTTCCAGGCACAATAATGAAAAATTTCTTCATGAACAAAAGAGCCTGAGCACTAGGCCTGGCAAACGGGTCGTGTCAGTCGTGTTCGTGTCGTTTTCGTGTAACACCTGTTATCTTAACGGGTCGTGTCGTGTCACACCCGTTATCTTAACGGGTCCTTAACAGGTCGTGTCACTTTACCCAACGGGTAAAGTGACCCGACCCGTTATGACCCGTTATGACCCGTTAAGAAAAATATATTTTTTTTCTTAAATTTGCACATACCACACATTGCCACATAAATATTACTTCAAAACATTAAAACACATTTGTCGTTTAAGTACTACATCTACACTCGAAAATAAGAGCCTAATAAAAAAATAATACATACACTACTAATCTATTACAAATTTTAAATGTGTAAGGATTTGCAAAATGAAACAGTTTTTGTTTTCAAGGTTGTGAAATCTTTCTCAAAAGTTTAAACCTCAATTTACAAAATCCTCGATTTACATCGATCATCATGAAATTGCATTGGAACTTTGGCTTGATCTATTGCCTTCAAGAGTTATGTTGATGATGTTTTCAGTAAGGTTTTCCACGTCATAACTATCTTCTGCATAAACTAAGCATAGAAAAACCAAACATTAAAAATCATTCAAATTATGAGAAGTTTACCAAAATAATTATGAAAAAAAAATAAAACAATAGTACTATACCATACTTTTATTAAGTATAAACATAAGATTTTGTGGTATCCACTAGTGTAAATATTTTAAATTGAAGATCGAATTCAATCATTGTATTCATATAAGGTCAAGGAGTGTAGTTGTAAAAAATCATCAAAATCGGAGTTAAATTAACCGTTAAATCGTGATTTTTCGTTTATAACCGTCGAAAAGTTTTGTCCCGTTACGTGCTCTCTGAATGTTTGTTTTTTGCAATTTTTGGCGTATGCGATCTCGAAATATATACAAACATGTTTGACGGTTGAATCATTGAAACTAGTTTCGTAGAATAAGTATCCCATCAAACAATAGATTCACTAATACTTAAGAGTTTATTCATACTTTTATTAAGTATAACATAAGATTTTGTGGTTTCCACTAGTGTAAATATTTTAAATTGAAGATCGAATTCAATCATTGTATTCATCTAGGGTCAAGGAGTGTAGTTGTAAAAAATCATCAAAATCGGAGTTAAAATGACCGTTAAATCGTGATTTTTCGTTTATAACCGTCGAAACGTTTTGTCCCGTTACTTGATCTCTGAATATTTGTTTTTTTTCAATTTTTGGCGTATGCAATCTCGAAGTATATATAAATATGTTTGACGGTTGGATCATTGAAACTAGTTTCGTAGAATGAGTATCTCATCAAAACAATAGATTCACTAATACTTAATAGTTTATTCATACTTTTATTAAGTATAATATAAGATTTTGTGGTATCCACTAGTGTAAATATTTTAAATTGAAGATCGAATTCAATCATTGTATTCATATAGGGTCAAGGAGTGTGGTTGTAAAAAAACATCAAAATCGGAGTTACAATGACCGTTAAATTGTGATTTTTCGTTTATAACCGTCGAAAAGTTTTGTCCCGTTACTTGATCTCTGAATGTTTGTTTTTTGTAATTTTTGACGTATGCGATCTTGAAGTATATACAAACATGTTTGACGGTTCGATCTTTAAAACTAGTTTCGTAGAATGAGTATCTCATCAAAACAATAGATTCACTAATACGTAATAGTTTATTCATACTTTTATTAAGTATAATATAAGATTTTGTGGTTTCCACTAGTGTAAATATTTTAAATTGAAGATCGAATTCAATCATTGTATTCATATAAGATCAAGGAGTGTAGCTGCAAAAAATCATCAAAATCAGAGTTAAAATGACTGTTAAATCGTGATTTTTCTTTTTATAACCGTCGAAAAGTTTTGTCCCTTTAATTGATCTCTGAATGTTTGTTTTTTGTAATTTTTGACGTATGCGATCTCGAAGTATATACAAACATGTTTGACGGTTGGATCTTTGAAACTAGTTTCGTAGAATGAGTATCCCATCAAAACAATAGATTCACTAATACTTAATAGTTTATTCATACTTTTATTAAGTATAACATAAGATTGTGTGGTATCCACTAGTGTAAATATTTTAAATTGAAGATCGAATTCAATCATTGTATTCATATAGGGTCAAGGAGTGTAGTTGTAAAAAATCATCAAAATCGGAGTTAAAATGACCGTTAAATCATGCTTTTTCGTTTATAACCGTCGAAATGTTTTGTCCCGTTACTTGATCTCTGAATGTTTGTTTTTTGCAATTTTTGGCGTATACGATCTCGAAGTATATATAAACATGTTTGACGGTTGGATCATTGAAACTAGTTTCGTAGAATGAGTATCCCATCAAAACAATAGATTCACTTATACTTAATAGTTTATTCATACTTTTATTAAGTATAATATAAGATTTTGTGGTATCCACTAGTGTAAATATTTTAAATTGAAGATCGAATTCAATCATTGTATTCATATAAGGTCAAGGAGTGTAGCTGCAAAAAATCCTCAAAATCAGAGTTAAAATGACCGTTAAATCGTGATTTTTCTTTTTATAACCGTCGAAAAGTTTTGTCCCGTTAATTGATCTCTGAATGTTTGTTTTTTGTAATTTTTGACGTATGCGATCTCGAAGTATATACAAACATGTTTGACGGTTGGATCTTTGAAACTAGTTTCGTAGAATGAGTATCCCATCAAAACAATAGATTCACTAATACTTAATAGTTTATTCATACTTTTATTAAGTATAACATAAGATTTTGTGGTATCCACTAGTGTAAGTATTTTAAATTGAAGATCGAATTCATTACTTGTATTCATATAGGGTCAAGGAGTGTAGTTGTAAAAAATCATCAAAGTCGGAGTTAAAATAACCGTTAAATCGAGATTTTTCGTTTATAACCGTCGAAAACTTTTGTCCCATTACTTGATCTCTGAATGTTTGTTTTTTGCAATTTTTGGCGTATGCGATCTCGAAGTATATGCAAACATGTTTGACGGTTGGATCATTGAAACTAGTTTTGTAGAATGAGTATCCCATCAAAACAATAGATTCACTAATACTTAAGAGTTTATTCATACTTTTATTAAGTATAACATAAGATTTTGTGGTATCCACTAGTGTAAATATTTTAAATTGAAGATCGAATTCAATCATTGTATTCATATAGGGTCAAGGAGCGTGGTTGTAAAAAATCATCAAAATCGGAGTTAAAATGACCGTTAAATCATGATTTTTCGTTTATAACCGTCAAAAAGTTTTGTCCCGTCACTTGCTCTCTGAATGTTTGTTTTTTGCAATTTTTGGCGTATGCGATCTCGAAATATATACAAACATGTTTGACAGTTGGATCGTTGAAATTAGTTTCGTACAATTCGTATCTCATGAAGTTCAATGGTGTGTGTGTATATATATATTTATTTATTAAGTAGATTTAAATCTATTTATTTTGTATGTATAATTATTATAGTTTTTAGGGGTATAAAATTTAATATATATATATATATATAATTATTATAGTTAATATTTTGGGTATAATTATTATAGTATATATAATTATTATAGTATATATAATTATTATAATTATTATAGTTTTTAGGGGTATAAAATTGTTAAATTAATATATATATAATTATTATAGTATTTTTTTAGGGTTATAAATTATTAAATTAATATTCTGCTTATCGTGTATCGTGTTACCCACGTGTATACCCGAACAAACCCGTTATCCTAACAGGTGCTTATCGGGTTACCCGATAACGACCCGTTTCGTTATCGTGTCGACCCGAACACCTGTTAATTTCGTATCGGGTTATCGGGTCGTGTCAGGAATTGCCAGGCCTACTGAGCACCAACTCGTTCAATTGAGTTTATCCTGTGTGCTGCTTATGTGGTTATGCCAATTGATTAAGTTGATCCGCCGCTCAAGCCACTCTTGGTACATATATCAGTCAAACGCCTAATTGGCCAAACCCTATTATTCTCCCACATTCCCAAGAAATTTTTAGTTGTGACGACCACATTTTTATGTAATTGGCTAAACCACATTCCCCTAACCACTCCTAAACTGCTGCCTAGTAACAACTTGACATCTCATCCGGCTTCAAACTTTCACTTTCGTATAAAACTTGCCATAAAATACGAGTCAGAAAGAAGGGCTGCCTTACATTTGTTAAAATCAGCATAAGCTTCGACGAACTCAATGTTATGCTCAGTGCACCATTCCAAACATGTGCCTCTGGCCTCCTATGATGACTCGTCATCCCCCAATAAACTGCTTCCTTCAGCCTCGGTGATTCCATACACAGTGAACCCTGGACCGTCATCAGCAAACGGGTCTCCAAGCTTCTGCAGTCGTCTTCTACATTCGGTATGAACCGGGTGACCCGGAACAAGATCAACCTTATTCCCTATGCACACTAGTATATCGAACTTTTGAAGATCAGTTCGAGATACCCATTTCTGAAGCGCAGACAGAGACGACAACTGCAGCATAATGCGAGCAAATTGATACAAGACACTTCGAAAATCACGCTAAATAAGTAAACAAAGTGACAAAGAGTGAGTGGCAAGAGACCGAAACCTCAGTTGTGTCGAAAACCAGATCAAGGCAGCCAACTGGTCAAATATTGGGAGGGACTCAATCGAAAATTCGTCATGGAGATGAGCCATCCATACCGAAACGTCAGCTGTGTAGTACTTTGTAGAGATATTCCATCTTCTTTTTTTTAACACAAAAATCATCAAAATTCAGATTTCAAAATAATTAAAAACGAATTTTTTGTTCCCAAAATTCCTAAAAGTTGTATTCTTTGTACCCAAAATTCCTAAAATTGAATTCTTTGATCCCAAAATTCAAAATTTACATACCCATTAACTACCGGCTGAGATGACGATGAAGAATCAGAAGCATCGCCAAAATCCAAACCCAGTAATCCAACAAATCAACAGATCATGCTTAGTATCGGTCAAAGGAGAGAGAGCTTACGCGTAATGAGAGAGCGGTTGCCGACGCCGGGGGAGCCGAGGAAGAAGATGCCGGGCCGCTTCTCCAGCGAGTCTCCGTCCTTTGATTGACTTTCCATTTCTCTGATTACTTTCGGAGAGAATGATAAAGTTTGGATCTTTGCAAATCTAAAACCCTAATTCCTCTAACTCAATCTAGTGCTACACGGCAACTGGGCTCGGCTTTGGCTGCAGTTAAAAACAGTTCCTTTTTTAACTTAAAAAATAATAATCTACATTACGGGAATGAAAATTCGAACTTCAAACTCAAGTACATGTACATTGGTCGTTGTAAAATTAGCGAATTTCTCTTTTGTAAAAAAATTAGCGAGTCATATACTATTATTAGTCACGAGCTAAATAAGATCTTATAGGACAGTATATAAATCAAATTAATGTTAGACACAAGATTTTTTAAATAAAATGTCACGCATGTGCAATTTGATTTTGATCAGTTTCTTATCTAACAAAAAATTAAACCATACTTCAGTAAGAATTTTGGTGATCTATATTGAGTTATTTGGTATATGATCACAATAATAAGAAAGAGCGTGTGCAACAATATATATCTGCTTAAAATTAAATAGATAGGAAAATATAAGTGTAGCCACCAAATACATTGACAAAAATCATTTGGAACTACAAGGGTGGTTAAGTAGACTGTTTTAAACTTCAATCAGTATTTGGGATTAGCTTAGGGATTTCTCAAATTTATAAGTGCAAATAGTAGAACAAAACATGTTACCTTATGAGTCTATGATTAGGAAGCATGGTATCAAATATACTTGTGCAGCATTAAGGGAGGGACAGTGATGATTAGAAAATCACTTTCAAAAAAAGCAATCTAGTCATAAGCACTTCTCCAACTCAAGTCCTGTCCTCACAATCCCAGTCTAAAATAAAACCAAATTTCAAACCCTCTAAACAATCAAATCACTTTTCATTGGAATCCGCAGATGCATCAGCAGCAGCTGGGTTTACACCTGCAGCAAAAACTCAGAGATGACTTCAAGAGGCATGCCCTTAGTTTCAGGCACCTTCAAGTAAACAAATATCCAAGAATCGATGCACCCGACAACATAGAAGGTTGACAAACAAGAAAGTTTCCGAAACATCAGGCTGACTAACCAGACCAGCATGAATGAGCTTCCTTTCTTGTCCAAAATGCACTATCCTGATGCAAATACACTCTTTGAACTCCTCCTTCCTTCTTCCCGTCTTCGCCTGCTCGGTCAGAATATATATATGCCAGCTGCCAACCTCCACCAGTGTCCATACTACTACTGATAGCCTCGCTAGCTTCTACATTTCCTTTCATCAAGATTGTATTGCATCTCACACCTAAAGCACTGCCGCCAGACCTAGGCATTCCCATGCTTGTTGTTTGGCACGAGATTAGTGGACTTCTCAAGCTTTCATCACAATAAGCCCCGGATGCGTTTTTATTATGATACTCCCCTGGATTCAAAATGCTTCCAAGATTTGGATAAAGCATGCTGCCTTTGCTTCCTCTTTCGGACATCTTCTCGTGGACACTGCCAAAAAGAGTGACCGGAGGATCAACGAGAGGTATGCTTTGGTTCAACGCGCTCCTGTGGTGAGATATAAAACTCTGTCCAGTTGCAGGTTTGGCGATGTATGATAAGCCCTTTTCAGGACCATATAGCCGTATTTGATTTCGCCGATTTTCAGTAAGCACATTGGGGGGACTAATGATGAACTCTTCCAATGACGTTTCCTAGCCTGTGCGAAGACCCTCAACTAGCGAAGCCAACTCACCTGTGGATCATAGAAGCCAAATGTCAATGGCATGGAATAAACGGGCCCTATAAATTTCAAAGCCCCTTTTTAGCCTCCTGCATCCTGCTTGTGGGAGCAAAGAAAATAAACGGGCAAATCTAATGGACTCTGTCCCAGCAGCAACAGAGAAAACAAAGGACCCATAAATGGCAAAAGGCAGGAAACAGAGTATTTATCCAAAACCAAAAATGTATCAAGACACAGTAGGCTGCAATTTTGATCCAAATTCCATCCCAGAATCTGCAAGGAATTAATATATAGGGACAGAGACCTGTGAAATTATGGCCATGTTTTCTACATTTGTACTTTAGGATACAATTATGGTTTCTACTCACAGTCAAATGTACTTTAGGATACAGATGTGGTTTCTGTTTTTCTAATAATTAGCCAGCAGCTACCTACAGATATGAAATCTTTGTTTCTGCAGATTGAAAACTGTTTAAATTCTTGGGTAAATTACATGTTACCACCTTAACTTTGAGTCTTATAACAAAGTTATACTTTATCTTTTAAACATTGCAATGTCTTAAGTAAACTTACAAATTTGTTGAAATCTTAAACCTTGTTAAAATATCCATCAATTTATTTGTTAATTTTAATTTAACTTAGAACTAAAAATTCTTTAATTGTCAATATTAAATTAATTTTATAACCTAGTTAGGTAAGGGTGCGGACCTGTGTTTGCCACATCAGTATTTAACATAAAAATTAACAAAAATGTTGACGGATGTATGATATTGCAACGAATTTGTGAATTGATGTATAATATAGCAATATTTAAAAGATGATATATAAGATTGTTATGCGACCCAAAGTTGAGGAGGTAAAATGTAATTTATTCAAATTTTTTTATGTATTTAATTTAAATTGATTCATATAGCCGACCCGACTCAGTGACTTGGATTTTTCAAGTCTCTAATCGAGAAGTTTTCCCCACTCGGGAAATTAAGGGAACACTACCTCAACCTACATGCTCCACTCACAAAGCTTCAACATACAAGCTTCAACAAAAGAAAAATTCAAAGAACTTAGTGAAGAAGGCTTTGGTGTATTTAACACAATACGTTGAAATGAAACAAAGCTTATTTATTGATATCTCTAAGAAGTTACAAATATGTACATATACACGAGTCAAAATAAACAAACAAGAGGGAGCCTTCACAAAGGTTGCTTAGGAGAAGTCTCAGCAGTCGGTAGAGCCCCAGAAAGAGAAGGCACCGGAGGGGGATCATTCGGAGCCTCAGTACTTGACAGCACCCTAGAAGGAGGAGGCATCGGAGGTTGATCATTTGGAGCTTCATTACACGGTACAGCCCTAGAAAACGAAGGCAATAAATGCCTTTGGAACAAACCCACAAACCTCTGATGATCATGTAAAATCTGACTATCAGATTCCTTCATCTGGTCAAGCTTCCTCTTCATGTTTGTAGCATAGTCATGAGCGAGCCGGTGCAACTGTTTATTCTCATGCTTGAGCCCTCTAATCTCCTGTTTGAGACTCATCACTTCAGCCGCCAATGATTCAACTTGGCGGGTTCGAGCAAATAGGCATTGGGCCATATTAGACACAGAACCTGCACACTGAACACTGAGAGCCAGAGAATCCTTAACAGCCAACTCATCAGATCGTTTGGAAAGTAGTCTGTTATCTTTGGGAGTGAGAAGGTTCATGGCCACCACCGCAGCGGTCATATCATTCTTCATCACGGAATCCCCAACGGTAAGAGGACCAGTAGGGGATAAGAAGGATGGGCGCCATATGTTGTCTGGAGAAGGCATGGCTGCCTCTTCAACAAGGTTCAAGTCAAAATGACGATCGGAGGGGCCAAACATTTTCAAAGGTGTTGAAGAGAAAAGAGGTCGGACAAATCAAGATCTTAGAAATGCAAGAAGGGAGCTTCTACTGGTGGAGATTCAAGTGTGCTTTGGAACTTAATACCAGCCTCTATAAAAATCCGCACTCGATGGAGCTTCAGAAATCGAAGAGGCGCCTGCTCAGAAATCGAAAAGGCGTTTGCTTTCTCAAAAGCTAGGTTGCTCAGAGACCACGATGGTCGATCTCAGGAATCGAAGAGGCGTTTGCTTTCTCAAAAGCTGGGCTGCTCAAAGACCATGAAGGTCGATCGCAGAAATCGAAGATGCGCTTGTTTTCTCAAAAGCTGTGCTGCTCAGAGACCACGAGGGCCGATCTCAGAAATCGAAGAGGCACCTGCTTTTTCAGCCTTGTCAGCACCTGTCACATGCACACTCAACTTTGCAGAAATTACGGGCATTCTGTCGAAGATTTCTAGTAAAGTGGAAAGCACGTGAATGTTACTGTTCAATCATTCACTTTCCACACACCACATCAGCTCACGAGTACCATAGATAACTTTGCCAAAAATCTCTGACAAAGTTTAGACACGTGAAGCTTGCAGCTCCCATTACATCGCTATGACCAAGAAAGGTAAAAGAATAGCAAAGAAACAGCACTAACAAAGTTTAGACACATAAATTTTGAAGGTCTAGCTACCATATTATTACCCACAAGGGTAAAGGAACATGACCATTGCTGGATAATTGGAAAGTCCCTGTGGGTCAACCTCTGTGCTCCGTGGCAAGGTAGACTAGCAAACAGGCCTAACCTTTACTCACATTCGAGAAAACACTCCCAACAAGATTGTTTGCTTCAAGATCGAAGAGGCACCGTCCTCCGAATCTCGAGAGCCAGACTCCTAGCAGGATTGCTTTCTCAAAAATCGAAGAGGCACCGTTCTCCGAATCTCGAGAGATAGATCCCCGACAGGATTGCTTGTTCGAAAACCGAAGAGACACCGCTTTCTCAACTTCGAGAGCCCCTTAGATAAAGCTTGTCTTTAATCCTCACACCGCTTCCTCAACTTTGAGAGCCAGATCTCCTTAGATAAAGCTTGTCTGTAATCTTCACACGTAACATCAGCTTTCCAGATACCACAGACCACTTTTTCAAAGTGCTCTGACAGAGTTAAAACACGTGAAGCTGGTAACTCCCACTACCGTGCTATGACCAAGCAGGGTAAAAGAATAGTATTACTCCTTGTTAGGGAGACTCCTATATATGTCGACCTCCATCCTCAACGGACAGGCAGACCTGCAAAAATGCTCAACCCTTCCTCATATCTGAGAGGGCACTCCCAACGAAGCCTCTCGAAATACTCAGCTTTCTTTCCCTCCAAGAATACCTCTGCAAACAAGCTACACTAGAGCAAGAATATCTCATATCATTAGGGTTAAAAGCAAGAGTATCCCATATCATGCTTTTTCCCTGTCTTTTCATTTGGCCTTGTTCTTACCTGCAAGACAAGGAGAAAGAGAGCAATCAGTCAGCACTTGGAATCAAGCTTCCAGTCCGGAACTGACTGCCTTGAACCCCATTGCTCTCGAGTACTCATCTTCAACATCTTATGCTTCCCGAGAAGATACCACATCTGCCTGAGGAACAAATAGGGCAAGTGAGAAGGATACAAGGAAGCATGTGGAGACAAGCGCAACATAACACATGCCGATACATCCACTACTTTGTCAACAGCAAAAGTATCACATATCAACAGGGTCGAACGTACTCTAGATTTGGTGGACTTGTTTTGACCCTCAAATTCTTCAGTCGGCCTTATACTCTGGCGGAAACAAGAAAACCCTCCAGCCCAGTTCAAGAATAAGCATGTGGAAAGTTACTTCTTCAAAAGCAAAAGTATCTCATATCACCTTTTCTCATTTTCTTCTCTTTATCCTTCATGCTACCTGCAAGATAAGGAGAAGGATAACAATCAGCCGGAACTCGAAATCAAACTTCTGATCTGGGACTGATTGCTTGGAGCTCTGATTGCTTACCTTGTCTGTCACCTCTTTCAGCAGATCCCCTAGCTCGGCGACTTGGGGGACTCCTACTACATGGTTTGTATTGCGCTTGACCAAGCCTGAAACTACAAGTAAGCATCAAGTGAAATTAATACATTACCTTGTGCATCTCTACCAGTTAAAGATACCACCCCTGGAGGGAGGAAGAGTACTTCCAAAGAAGATGCCACATCTACCTATGAGACAGATAAGGCAAGTGAAGACGATACCACACTTCGATACTTAAAAGTTTCGTGATTACGAGATCATTCTTCCACAATATTTCCTAATGTCATTTGTACTAAATCATTCACTTGTACTCACTAAAGGAGAGCTTGAACCTATATACTGTATAAACCCTTCACAATTAATGAGAACTCCTTTACTCCGTGGACGTAGCCAATCTGGGTGAACCACGTACATCTTGTGTTTGCTTCCTGTCTCTATCCATTTACATATTTATCCACACTAATGACCGAAGCAATCTAGCGAAGATCACAAACTTAATATTTAAGATGATATTCTTTGGTGTATGCTTTTCGCAAACGATATAGTGTTGATAGATGAAATGCAGGGAGGGGTAAACGCGAGGCTTAACCTTTGGAGAGAAATGTTGGAATCTAAAGGTCCTCGCCTAAGCCGATCAAAGACAGAATATATGGAGTGCAAGTTCAGTGCAAACGGAGGCCAAAATGAGTTAGGGGGGAGGATCGGAGATCAAGAAATACCAAAGAGCGATCGTTTTCGCTACCTAGGATCTATCTTGCAAAAGAACGGAGAATTTGATGGAGATCTCACCCATAGAATACAAGCTGGATGGATGAAGTTGAAGAGTGCATCCAGTGTGTTGTGTGACCGTCGTAGGCCACTGAAGCTCAAGGAAAATTTTTTATAGGACGGCAATAAGGCCGGCAATGCTATATGGCATAGAATGTTGGGCGGTGAAGCATCAACACATAGGTGTAGTGGAGATGAGGATGCTTCGTTGGATGTGTGGGCACACGAGAAAGGATAAGATTAGGAATGAGGATATCCGAGGTAAAGTAAGAGTAGCCGAAATTGAAGGAAAGAGGAGAGAAAATCGGTTACGGTGGTTTGGACATGTGCAAAGAAGGCCTACTGACGCTCCGGTTTGAAGATGTGACCACGGGACAGAGGTTCAGGGCCGAAGGGGTAGAGAAAGACCTAGGAAAACTTTGGAAGAGACCCTAAGAAAAGACTTAGAGTACTTGGATCTAACGGATGACATGACATAAAACCGAGCGAAATGGCGTTCTAGGATTTATATAGCCGACCCCACTTAGTGGGAAAAGACTTTGTTGTTGTTGTTGTTGTATTTAATTTAAATTAATTAATTTTATTATATTAATCTAAAATGGTGTCACAAATTTACAATACAAAAAAATAATAAAAAAATTATTTAGTTATACTAAAACTGAAATATACGTACCCAAACTCCTAATGAAGAAAAAATTGTGAATCATCTGAAGTGGATGGTTGCTCTTGTTCCTCCTCCTCAATATCAAAAGGAACATTAAGATCAATCCGCCGGGTTCGAAGATAAGGAAAGCCATTGTCGTTGCCGATCATATTCCTCGTGGACGGTATCTGAGGATCCAAGTGGACAAGGCCTCTTCCCAAGACTACTTGTTGGTCCCAAAGACAAGGGAAGCCATTCGTCTTCTTTGCGCAATAGTGGGTGCACCCCGCAACTTTTAATGCGTGCGCCCCTGCGGAAAACAAATTCAACATAACAAATACCTCCCTGCTTCTTTTCTAAATCCACTAACTTGAGCTCCACATGAGCTGCCTCCAAGTTCGTACAAGGCCATACATAGTGTCTCCTGTAAGTACATAGTCTAGAGCCTTCTGTTCCGTTGATGATAACATAATAATTAAACTTCGATGGTTCAAAAACAGTAGATAGAACCAATCCTAATAACGTATCCCCCACTTGTAAATTTAGAGGAATTTTAAAACTACTAGTTCCAACAAAGTTTTCTCCCCTCCCTTCATATTTTATAGGAGCTGGAAAACTAATGCCTCCAATAAAGTCTTTTCTCCTCCAGTCATATTCAGCCGGTATACGTTGAATGGTTGTGGGATGGTTAGAGTTATAGTTGAACCACTTTGGAACTTCATTGCCTGGATAAATAACTTCCAATTTAGAGCGCCGAAGAGATCCCTGCAATAGTGAATAATATGTAGATAACTAATTACAAACAATTGTGATTTGATCTCTCTCCCAAGTAACAACAAATTATATATTTTAATTTCAAGTGTAATTAAGAAGAGAGACAAACCTCATTCAACAAACTATTTTCCAACTTTGCCACCCCATGGCCACATAGTCTAAAGCAATTTGACAGGTGCAGAACATGAAGCTCCGGGGGCAGTTTTGAAATTTTCTCCAATGATGTGCAATCATCCAGATATAACTCGTATAGTTTTGGTGGAAGGGCTTGTGGAGTTTTCCGAAGCCTCTTGCAACCTCTCAAATTAAGTCTTTCCAAGTTGACAAATTTGCTAATGCAATCCGGAAGACTAACAAAATTATTTCTCGACAGATCAAGCCATGTTAATGTGGACCAGCAATCAAGAGGCACAAGAAAATCACTTTCTGATAAATTGCATCCTTCAAGATAAAGATAATATAGGTTGGGAAAAGCATATGTGCTGCACTTGTCCTGTGAAGTCTCTAAGTCAGTTGAAAGCAGTTGAGATTCGGTACTGCTGGATGAAACTTCATCAAACTTCATCTTGTTCTTCCCAAATGTCACCAGTTTTGGGCATTCATTGAAATAAACCCCAGAGAGATGTTGCAACCCATAAAGATGATGTAATGATGTACCTATAAGATTCTCACATTCCATTGCTAACAATTCGGCAAGCCCAGTAAGATATGCAATTGATGAAGGCAATTCTCTTATGCCACTTTTTTGTATATCCAAATGCTTTAAAGATTCCATCTCATCCTCTATTTCTGGAAAACTCTCCAGCCTTGTGCAACCATGAAGATAAAGCCTTTTAAGGGATCTCAATCTAAGTCTTGGTGCAAACCTCGTAAGCCTAGAGCACCCCATAAGATTTAATGTAACAAGTTTATCGAGGAATCCAATAGAATCATCAATCTCAACCAAATTTGTGCAGCCATGAAGATCCAAATACTCTATATTTGGACTTCCGGATAAGTCGGGAATTTTTTCCAGAAATTTGCACCCGCGTAAATTCATATATTTAAGATTTTCCAAATTCTGTGAAACCAAAAAAAAAAAAAACAAAACAAAACAAAAGTCACAGACATTAAATAGAATAATTAATGATGAAAAAACTTTGGAAATTTTCTTTTTTTTGAAAATAAAATATACATTTAAATTAGGAATCATCCAAATTAATTTAAAAAAGTATACGTACCTTAAATCCCTTCAATTGTCTGATGTCACTGTATGACATATTATATGTGACAAGATGCCTTGGAAGATATTGCAAATTGAACGTAACTGTATGATTTTGAAGAATATTGGATCCCCAAATTCGAAACTTATCACCTAAAAGCTCTTTCATCTCTTGAACGCAAGATTGTATTCCAACTAGGTATTTGGCCACATTCAAATGTGTACGCTGTAGTACTTTGACTAAGATCTCTGTAACAATCTTATCGATAAATGTAGCTTCATACCTATCAGTTTAATTAAAAAATTTGACACATTTAATCAATCAAATTTTTTGCTATATATCTTTGAAAAGGAAAAAGAATGTAAAAAAGAAGAGAGGATTACACGAATGAGAAGTGCTAGCAACAACAACTAGAACACTCACTTCCTCGTTCGCTAGCTTTGGTGAACGACAGAGCCTATAATCTATACTATTATTAAGAGAATCTATATTATTATTAAGAGAAGAGTCTTTTTCAACCAAAAACACAGGAGAAGACAACTTTACCCTTACTTTCATAACTTGAGTTTATAAACAAGGTTTAGGAATTGTGGATATTCATGTCAAACAATCAAAATAACAATTGTGGATAATTGTTAAACAATTAAAAAAAGAAATAAAAGTCCAAAACTAATTATAACTTCCCCACTTCCACCTCCAAAGCAATTCTTCTCTTCACGGTAACTTCCGCACATCCCCCTCAACTCAATCCTCAACCCAAAACTTTACTCTTTCTCTATTTATAAAATAATTTCTATTGCAATTAGTTATTTTATGACATTTTTATTTAATTAATTGTTACTCATTCACTGTTCTTAAAATCAGTAGAAGACAATTTGTGGATGAGAGTTGGGAAACTCTCATATTTTAGTCATGTGTAGATTCATCTTCGTGGCTTTTCTCAAGAAAAAAAAAATTTAAGAGATTCAAATTTGGTTCTATAGTGTAAGTGACATATGAACGTCGTTGCACATGCTTTGCGTATGTGCCAATTGCTAGTTATATATGAAGATGATGATCATGTATGTTTAACATACAGAAGAGTCAACTTCTTCGTGTATAATTATTCAACAATTTTTCATATTTCTGTTCATCAAAAGATAAAAATGGGTATTCACTCCCTCCGCTTGCAACTAAACAGGTATTAGGAGTGAGTTCAAAAAGCCGGAAAAAAAAAGATAAAAAAATAAAAACGGAACCAAGCACTAAACCATACCGAAAAAAAAAATAATCTAACCAAATTAAAAACAAAACAAAACTGAACCGAATTAAATACTTATTAATTTTATTTATATAATATTATTTGAACCCCCAATTTCAAGTCAACCATAACAATCTTAGATCCAAAGCCAAACTTAAGCCCAATTTCCCTACCAACCCTCTTTTATTTTGTTAAATAAAAATAAATAAATAAACCCAAAAGGTTGAATTAAGGGAACTTTAACGAAAAGCACCCGGTACTGTTCACTTTAACGAAAAACCATATTTTTACACTAAAAAGTCAATCATGGTACTATTCACTTTACCCTTTATTTTGTCCTTATCATTAAAACTCAAAGTTTTCAAGCCCTTTTCATTAGTTTTCCTTTGAATTAATGTAATTCAGTACAGTGCAAACAAAGCCTATGGATTGGAATATGCAAACGAAGAAATTTCCTCAAAACATCGACGGTTTAGGGTGCATCTTCCTTCCTCGCCGCCAACCGCACCCATCAGACATCGGCGAGGCAGCGCCAATAGTCGTCCGGAGCCCCGCCATCTACAGACCTCGGATGCGACCCCAACTTCGTCCAACTCCACCGCCACATCCGTGAGAAGAATGTCTACTAGACCCAATGGCGAAGCCACGTGAGAGCGAGGATGCGGCCCTCGCCGGAAAACAGGACTGGATTTCTGTGTCCGCCCCTCCCCTCGCCGGAAAACCCACTGGTTCAGTGGTTCAGAGCTTCCTATGGTCCGATGATGTGTGGGTGACTGTGCTTTTTTCTTTTTTTTTTAAATCATTCAGGCCAAAAAGACATCATTTTGGTCCTGAAAAAAAAAATTTAATAAATAATTGAAACGACGCCGTTTCGTAGACACTATCTGATTTCGCCCCTCCTCCCGTCAATACCTGGCTTCACCATTGACGAGACCTTGTTCCAGACCCTCACCGATCGGCTCTTCCACAAAGGTTTTTGCTTTAGACCGTCAAATCCTTCCAATTTGGTTTGTGTTTTACAGTGAATTGGGTTTGGCGAATCTGTATGTATGGGTATTTGGATTTGTGTTTTTCCGTCAATTTTCAGAATTTGGATTGTGTTTTTCCTTCAGTTTTCAGATTTTTTAAATTTAAAAAAAAAAATCGAACTGAACCCAAGTCTAACCGGAAAAAACCAAATCCGAATTCAATTCGAATCGAGAGAACCTAACCGAACTGAACAGTAATTTCGGTTTGATTTCCAGTTTTGAGAAGAGAAAAAAAAACGATTGAAACCGAACTCGCTCCTAATATTTGGTATTATTGTAGTAGAAAGTGAAACCTAAAATACAGAATCATATAATTAAAAGAGAAGAAAGGTACGTACTCTTCCTCTTTGACAGTATAACCTGACAAATTTGCTGCTTCTCTGAGAGCTCTCCTCCATAAGAGGATCTTCTCCTCGTCCTTGTATTTGCACTCAAGTCCTGTAAATGCATCACCGAAACTACTCGTTTGATTTCGTACATGGGATGGATCCACCTTGTAGAAAACTGGCCAAACTATTTGCTGCCTTGACCTTCTACATTCAAGGATATATACGAGTTCATCCAAGCACCATCTTGACGATGCATACTTTTCGGAGATTACAATGATTGAAATTCTCGACTCTTCAATTGCTTTTAGAAAAGCCGGTGATATCTCTTCTCCTCTTTTAAGATGGCGATCAATGAATGTGTCAATTCCGTTACGGTACAAGGCCGCGTATAAGTGATCTGTAAAAGTAAAGCGTGTATCTTCACCTCTAAAACTCAAAAATACATCATATGTCCATGAAGGAGGCAAGGAAGAAGAAGAGGCAAGTTGAATGGCCATAAGAGAATTAAAGACAAATGAACTAAAGAAAAGAGCCTCTCAAAGAATTGGAATATGAAGTATGGTATGGAGTGTGGACAATGGACTCTCTCTTGTTATATATATCAGGCCTTATGCATGCTTTTCTTCCTGTGAAGGAAGCAGCAGTTTCCTACCACCTTCAATGTGAATGTGGACTCTCTCTTGTTATATTAGTCATCATGCTTTTCTTCCTACCGACCAAGCATTTCCCACCTACTACCTTTCAATGTGAATGTGGTCGAGTTGAAGGAGATGAACTTTTGTGGCAATTAATTGAAGAATGAAAAATATAAAATTGTTACTTAGCGGTCTTTAATTTGAAGGAGAGGAAGTTTTGTTGCAAACTACTACCGATTACCTTTAATGTAACAATTCACCATTATAATATTTTAAAATAATCACAGACAGCTGAAAAATCTAAAAATATTACAAATAAAGTGGCCATACCAAGAAAAGTATCTCTGATGATGTAGGTAAATTTCTCTCCACTAACAAGTGGGGGTCTTTAATTTAAGGAAGAACGTGTCTTTTTCCATCATCGAGTTTCTTTTTCCCTTGATCGATTGATCACTATAGTTTGTCTGTATTCAATTATTTGTTGATGTTGTAATTACCTGTGGCCTTTAGGAATGAAATGTTGGTTATTTACTTTATTTTATTAAAGATTTAAAACTTTATTTATTATTAATTTAAATAAAAAATATGAAGAGTCATATTCATTAGAGAAGTTATATCTTTTATTAAGGAATATGTAGAGTTTTATAAATAGCGAACTCCTCAAACAGAACAAAGTGGTCAATAATATGTTCAGATTGTTTTCCTTCCCTCCTTAGTAGTACTCATATATAATTCTTATTATCTTTCTACTCATTTTGATCATCAATTTGCATTTGATCACTACTTGGCACCCGATTTACTGTAATCGTGCTTACGGATTAAACACTCTGTGAGATTCAACGGTTGTATGTTGGAGTTGTAGATAGCCGTTATAACCAACATGTAGGGAGGCGTCTACGACTTTATGACAATGACAACACGCCTCTCTTGATATCACAGGCCAGATCATTCTTTACATTTTCCTTTTTACTGCTTTATTTATTGATATATGTGTTTGATGCATTTAGGTATTATCTAATTGATTGAATTTACATGTTTTGGATTTTTTTTCGATGGATTTAATTAATTAATTGCCAGCTAAGCTGAATAAATAAGCAACACATGTTTTACCTCTCTTTCATCCTTCGTTATCTAGAGGAATTTCAAATGTCGTTCGATCTTTCCGGGTACAGCCGAACCGCCTTGAAACTTTATTGCCTGGAGTTATAATTTGCAATCCAAAGCACTAACAAGCAATACTTTGTAGAATAAACATGGAGGTCCTAGCGTTGAAGGTCCAAGTTTCCTATATAGAAATTGAACGGGAACCGCTCAATAAGAAAATTTAGTTTATTCACTACGGTATTTTTTGGAACATTTGGTGGACTTATTATCATCGCCCAAATCATATTGCACACATGTGAAGAGATTAATCCACGCACGCAAATTTCAATATTTAATTATTCACGCACATCTTCATGTAGATGATTGAAGTTGTTCGTGGTGGATTTGGTGGTGGTGGAGGAGGAAAACCAACAGAAAAAAGAAAGATGCACTGTAGTAAACGAAAACGGAAGAGGAAAGGGTGAAGGAGAGAGAGAGAGTTTAGTTTATAAACTTGATATAACTCCAATTTTTTGAGCCAGTAGTAGGAATAGTCCAATTTATTAGAATAGGTCTAATTCTTTAAATTTAATTATTTAATTATCAATAATTATCTCTTAAATGAAAAAAATTATTGTAAAAATCAAATTTCTTCCTAATTATCTCTTTGATTATTTCTTTTTATTTCTTTTTTTGTTATTTCTTGTTCTTCCTCGTGCTTTAACCCATTTATAGATTTTAATTTAATTTTTATAATCAACCTATATCACAGGTTAATTGTATTTATCTACCTATATGACAAATTCTTTTTCATAGTCAACCTGTCACAAATTAATGTATCTTGCTTGTAGGTATATTATGTTTTTTCTACCTTTTAGTTAGGTTTCATATCTCACTTATAGGTATAATATACATTCATATATTTGCTACTTGAGTTAGGGTATAATGTTTTGCAGATAGATTTATGTTAGTATATTAATTTTTTTGTTATAAGATATTAATTAGATATTTTTGAGTCGAAAAATTCATAATATTAAAATATTTTAATTAATTTTTAATATTTTTATAAAATATAAAATGAGTATAAAAGAAATAAAAATATATAATTTATTAATTAGACTCACTCCTAAAAACTCTCTATTTTTTGGACTTGGATCTAAAAGCCCTTTTTTTATCAAACAATTAATTTGTTAGATTAAATTTAGATTAGTTACTGATAAAATTCAAACGTATACCGTTATATAAAGATTCAACTCTTTTTTACTACTGTGGTAAATGATTACTTGTTAGAGTTATAATTTTTTATTTTTCAACATCCTCTTATTCTATTTTTTTTCACTGTTTTTCTTTGTCGGACCAATAATTACTTTCTTATGTTAATTCGCACTCGTCGCTTTTTGAGCGGGTCCTCGAAGCGTTTTCTAATTAATTTGTTCCAGAGTTTCACTGCTCATAATTTCGGTACAATATTATCGAGGATGCATAGTTTTTAGAGAATATAAATATATAATGATCGAAATTCTCTAACTCTTCAATTGCTTTGAGAAGAGCCAGAGATATTTCTTCTCCTCTTCTAAGATGGTGATCAATGAACGTGTTGATTCCCTTGTTGTCCAACACCTTGTAAAAGTGATTTGAAAAATTGGTTCATGTATCCTCTCCTTTGAAGCTCAAAAAGACATCGTACTTCTAAGAAGGAGGATTGCAGAAGGAAGAAGAAGAGACAAGTTGATTTTTCATTGGAGAAATCCAGGTAAATTGAAGGGACAAGGATTGTCTGCCCTCCTTGTTCCGGTGCCCTCCTGTTTTGTGTGGTCACAGTTAAGCCACGTCAACATTTTATATTATTTTTTATAAAGATAATAAGATAAAAATGAATAGTAATATAAAATGTTGACGTGGCTTAACCGTGACCGCACAAACAGGAGGACATAAGAAGGCACCGGAACAAAACTTTCAAACCTGTCCTCATAATCCCAGTCTAAAGCCAAACCAAACTTTCAAACCCTCTAAACAATCAAATCAGTTATCGTTGGAATCCAACAGATGCATCAGTAGCAGCTAACTTCAAGAGGCATGCCTTTAGTTTCAGGTACCTTCAAGTAAACAAATATCCAGGAACGATGCACCCGACAACATAAATTCGGAAGATGCCAGCAAATCCAACGGAGGAGAGCATGACAGGAAATGCGTAAGTGATGATGATGTCTCCAATCCAGAATGTGAGGGCACAGATGGCAATGCAGAGGCGTGGATGCTCGTAGAGAAGATATCTGCGCAGAGAATGTCGGGGTTACTCCAAATGCCATGATGAAGCAGCTGGCACGGCGGTGGAGATTGTTGCATTCAGAACAGTTCCCAAGTTGACAATGTTGGCAACTACAAGAAGAGTGAGGGACAATGTAATGTGGAGAGCAGCAGCGACCTGCATACCAAGAAAGGCAAAAAGGAAAGCTTATTTTCTGCAAATATGCATATAGATAGAACCGGTTACAAACTTTTAGTCTAAAATGGAAATGGAAGGACACTAAACTGTATTTTATCGTTTGGATAGATTACCCTAGTTATAATTTTGATTAAAAGTTAGTAATCGGTTCTAGGAAACCGAAGGTGTTCGAAATTATCTTCTGCCAGCTATATCCATTAAGAAAGTTGTAATGGCACTTACGAAGAGAGATGCAAATGTCGGATTCAACCCTATGTTAGATAAGAACGGTGACGCTGACCTGCTTATACACCTGAGGAGTGTAGAAAAAAAGTAACATGGGTTCAAATAAAATTTCCCTTTTAGCTTTTTCTATCAAACATGTTGAAGAATTTGAAGTCCAATTCCAACAACTAATGCACGCTTCACTCCCAGCTTCCAATGGTGGAACACAAAGATAGCACAGGCTTGTCGGTTCCTTGGCAGAAACAGCAGGCTGACTAACTAGAGCAACAGCATTAATGAGTTCACTTTCTTGCCTTACACCAGAAATTGAAACAACCGACACAGGCCTAGACCTGTGAGATTATGAGGGTCTTGTTATCTACAATTTTACTCCGGAGATGTGCAACTCTGTGTGGGTCAAGAGGCCCCCATACTCGTTTGTTAGAATTTTTAACAAAGATGACCTGCCTTGACCTCCGACTTAATCGCTTAGGCTGGTGTTTTTTGGGGACGACGTGTTCGCCATTTGTGGCAGCGTCTTATTGTAATCCCGAGTCTCTTCTTGTCTGTTAGCCTTGTCTGGCTTTCTTTGTTCTTGGCTGGCCTTTGTGCCTTGGTAACGATTCCTTGTTTCAAAAAAATAAAAAAAAATAAAAAAAATCTCCTCTTGATATTAAAATTCAACTAAATCTTATTAATCAACTCCAAATCAAGTTTTCCACCTATTCATTAATTGGAAAAAGTAGAAGTAAATGTTAATAAAAAAATAGTTGCAAACCCCGACTCTTGATTAACAGAGAGAAAAGCATGTGGTTTACATGTTCATCCAAACGATGTAGTTCTTTGATCTTCGTGTAAAAATTTTGTACTTATATGAACAAAACCAAGTTTTTAGGTAATTAATCTTGAATTTTGTACTTATAATCTCATTTGCGTTGTATATTGTCCTTCCATAATTGTTTGTTTTGATTAATTAGAATTTGATTTGATTAGTGAAAGGTACTTCAAGATACAAATGTGGTTTCTGTTTTTCTAATAACTAACCACCTGCAGATATGAAATCTTTGTTTCTAAAGATATGAAAGCTTTGATTATGCAGATTGAAAACTGTTCAAAATTTTTCCTTTATTTAATTTAAATTAATTAATTTTTATTATATTAATTTAAAAAAAAATATATCACAATAAAGAACAATAAAAGTGATCTGTAAAATTAGTTCGTGTATCCTCTCCTCTAAAGCTCAAAAAGACATCATACTCCCACGAAGGAGGACTGCTGAAGGAAGAAGAAGAGACAAGTTGATTGTTCATTGGAGAAATCCAGGTAAATTGAAGAGCCCTTCAAAGAATTGAGTATGGATTCTGGACTGGTACTCGCACCAAGAATAGGCTCTTGTTGTATATCAGGCTTTTTCGCATGATTTTCTGCCTATGTGGGAAGCCGCAGTTTCCTACCACCTTCAATGTGAACGTGATAAGGTTAAAGGAAAGCAACCTTCCTTGGAACTTCCATTCATCAAACCGAGATTTTCCCTTGTTACCGACACGCTTTCTTTCACCTCACAGCAGACCACAAAAAAAACTTCTATACAATAAGTCGCGGATTTGTGGAAATGCCAGAGATTCTCAAATTCAGTGCGTTTATCGATCATTGTGGGATCAGTTTTCATTAAGTAATGGTTATGTTTAATTTTAAATTCAAATATTTAAATAATTTCTTATCACGCGATAAATGATGAACGCTCAGGATTCGTGGATTTTTGAAATTTCCATAAAAATGATGCGGAGGGTATCCTCTTCCCAAAAAATCCATTGTTGTATCATATAATAACACATCAGAAAGTTAAAATGATTGACTTCCGGTGATTGAGTTACAATTTGCCACTATTCCATATCCCACGTAGAAATTTCTTTTCAAATAGTAGAAAGAGTTGGTTAGCCTGAGAAAATGAATAAAAGTTAAATGTGTTGTGACATATGTTCTTATCAATATGTGATTGTGTAAATCCTAAGTAGAGATAAAATAGGAATCCTTTGGGATCTAGAAGATCTTTCCTAATATACTTTGTATTACTTGGAGAGCAAGTTTCTCTCCTCCTAATTACTATAAATAAAGGCACAAGGACTGGGGAATTAACACACAATTCCTCAAACCTATTCTCCATTCTCTCTTCTTCTCTTTGCCGCACCTATCTATTAAATATAGGCCACAACACGTTATCAGCACGCTCTTCACGCTGTGCTTAGAAGAATTTAAAGAGAATTTATTCGTCTACAATTAAGGGAGTATTACGTTTCAATTATTTTAATTGATTAAATCTTGATTTTATTGAATTCATATATTGTTATTGATTCAATTTATTTTTCTTCTTATGTTGAACGTGATACAAGCTTGAAGATGAAAGCCGAAATTGAAGAAATAATTTTTCTGCATCAAACCAGTTCATTCATATCATCACGCAATCAGGTTCTTCCAAAACAACGGCTTTTAACTCGATATTTTTGAAGCCCTGATAGCATGAACATTCACCATGATGCATGACTCAACTTTACGTTTAACGTATTTTAGATTCTACATAAATAGTGTATGCCTCATAACCAAAATTGCTGCAATTATGTGAATTTGATATTTTTCATGAATTGAATCTTACATATGTACATGCATTGAAACTATTATTTGCATATGCATCAAAGTAAATATGTGATTCATGGAATTATATATGCCTATAATTGAATTTGAAAAATTTGGAATCGGGGAATTAGGGTTCTTCGAACCCATGCTTTCACAAGCCACCAGGCCCGCAACCTGCGATGGCCCAGCCACTCCCTCGCCAGGCCTGGAGCCTGCATCGAGTCCTCGAGCCGAGACCCAGGTTGAAACCCAGGACAACCCGACGCCAACCACGGCGTCCACCACCATCATAAGATGGCCTGCAGACCACCCTCACACTGTGAGTCACACACCGAGTCCCCATGAGTGCTCCTGAACCCGTGACCCCGTTGGAAACCTGACGCCCATGGCGTCCCAAACCCAAAAAATACACATCGCCTGAAGCGACACCACGGCTTTGCCGTGTGATTTTCCGCATCAATCCGACATGGAATCATGATCTTTGATCCAATCTCACTGAAATTCCTGCAGAATTTCATCTAATTTGTATGAAATTTCAATTTAAATTTCATTAGGTTTTCCAAGATTTCGATTCGAAATTATAGGGTTTTTCACAACAAATATCGAGATTTTTTTTCAAATCTCCGTTCATATTTGTGGTTTTCGTAGACTTACGAACTTGTCCCGACCTTGGAAACGCCGGTTGACACGGCGCCGTCCACTAATTCCGGTGTCCTTCCCCGATGAGCACACCCAGCTACGGCTGGGATGTTTTGGACCTTCCTCGAGCCCCATTTGGGCTCTGTCTCTCGGCCCATTTCGTTTGGTGTCTTGGGCTCACCTGCAGTGACCCATACATACCCCTGTTTTGGCCCATTTTCTTCTCGGCCAACAGAAAAGAAAAAAAACGAAAAAAAAAGGAAAAAAAAAACAAATTTATTTGGGCTCGCCTGAAGCGGCCCGCGAAAAAAAAACATTTTCTTGGACTGCCTGCAGCAGCCCAGCCCCCTCCCCGTAGGCCTGCAGCCTACACCCGAGACCCCTAGCCCAATTTTTGGGCCTAGGTAGTATGGATCAATTTTTTTTCAAGTCACTCGTGACTTAGTTTTTTTTTGTTTGGACCCCGAATTTTATTCGCCTAATTATTTTAGGCCCAATGGGTTTTATATTTTTTCACCCACATTTTAATTTGGCCCAAAGTCCAAATAAATTAATTCAATTATAATTATCCACCTAAAAGTTATATTTTTGCACATACTTGTTGCATATTTGCTTGCATATATATTTGTGTTTGCCTGCAGATATTATGAACTTAAAATTCATACTTCCGAACCCGAAGTTTCGGAAAAGTGCCATATGAACCTGAAGTTTCTTAATGCGCAACACTCATGTTGAGACCCGAAGTTCTCCATGCTTAAATCCGTTTAAACCAAACCATGTCTTAGAACCTGAATGTTCTAAATTTGTTGTTTATGGAAATTTTATTTCCTAAAACACCAATCACATTCTTGTTTCCTCCATTCAGCGTATTGTCGAACCGTAACAAGTTCGATTTCACTGATTTGGAAGTTTCGAATAGTAAACTACTTTATGTGGATACAAGACGTGAATAAGCATCCGCCATGATCCTTATTCGAAGAATTATGCCTGAAGCATATCCAATGGAAGTACCTCCCTGCTGAGGACTCCATGACTCTTCAAATCCGTTATGGACTGTTTCAAATCTTGCAAAGATGAATTTTTGCCTGAAGCAAAACATGATTGAAACTGTTACGTCCATGAATAGGTACAATTCTCGTAGTCCATTTGTGAGACTCATTTTGCTCCACCTAATACATTTGGAAGAGTGAAATTTGACATGGACGACTTATTGGCCGAACCCCATTGTTTTTTTTTGGTTTATTTTGTGAATAAT